>NC_090935.1:827988134-828291164 GCF_040938575.1 Ambystoma mexicanum
TGTCTGGGATGCTGGTAACAGGGCCTGGACCCTCGCAATGTGTTAGCCTGTGGTGTGGGTCAATCACGGAGTGGTGGGAGAGCTAGGAGGCGGGAGAAGAGGCGAAGAAGGAAGCGGCTCGGAAAGGGCCTTTGGTACTGGATGGCTCAGGAGAGTGCCAAAATACAATTAAGACCTATTGCCCTTCTGGATGTTGATTTTAAAATATTGTCATTGTTGATTCTTATGGAAATGCAATCTTGGGCCGGTCAAAAATGACATTCTAAAGGCAAACCAGGTGGGCTTTAGAGCCAGAGTGGGGAGTTCCCTTGCCAGCTGGGTTGTGAATTCAATTCATCTGTTATCCTTGGTACTCAGTGTCAGAGGTTCACATGCCAACCATAGACTTATCCCCAGCCTTCGATCGAGCCAATCATTGCAAACTCTGGGAGAAACTAAAAGGCTGGCCTCTTCCCCATGGGCTGTTGACTGCGCTGATTCATTTACACGCTGATTCCATGTTGAAGGATTGGTTGAAGAGAGAAGGAGTTCTTACTTGTGAAATACCACCTTTAGAGGCCTCCACCAGGAGTGCATCCTGGCTCCGTTCTTATTTAATATTTATTCATCACACTTTGGCGCATTTCTTGTGAAGGCGAGTAGAGCTAAAATATTCTAGATTTTGTACGCCAATAGAGTGCACTCAAATTGCCCTACTAAATGCTTTTAAGGAGTACTGCCATTTGAGTATTTGTTAATTAGTGTAAATAAATGAAGATATCAATATTTTCGACAGGACACAGGAGGAATAAAGGTACCTGGGGGGTTGTCTGGAAAGCAATTAGAATAAGTAAAGGACATTAAGTACCTAGGGTTTAAAATCCATGCTACTAACTGCCTTAATAAATAATTGATATGATATGGCCAAACCTCTGATCGCGCAAAAGAAACATTTTCAACACTGATATAGGAAATTCTCTGTCTTACCTATGCTAAAATGTTATAATGCCAAGATAGTCCCGGCTATTACACATGGGCTTGAAATCCACCACCTGCTACTGGAAGAAGACTTTATCTATCTTGAGGGCCTTTTTTGGAAGAACGCTTTTTTGTTTCCTCAGTCAACCGCCATGGCTGTAGTCCAGTTTGAGTTAGGGATGGTGGTCTTAAATATACGTGTGTGGTGGAAAAGAATCCCGTTGTGCCCAGCGATAAATTCATTGTTCGAGTGGTTTGGGGGCAAGCAGGGATAACTTTGTTGATCCATACTTGGCAAAATGCATAGCTAAACTGGAATTGTGGGCTCTTAATAGTAATCAAGTATTGGAACATCCGTCTGCTTTTAAGTCTCCTCTCTGGCTTCTTGATTGGTGCCACACTCGCCATAATCCTTCTATCATTTCCCCGCGCTGGGAATTACACATACGAAGCTCAGGGGGTCTGCAGCGTATTTAATAGAGTTTCCATCCTGGTATTTTGGGAATTTCGTCCTAAGGTTCAGACGTAGCTTGTTACTGACACGGGAGAACTGCTTTAGATGGCTGGAAGAAAATTGTGACAGTGACAAGTGCCACTACTGCGGCAATGAAGTTGAGACGATTAAACATTTTCTTATTAATTGTGACGCTCTTGCAGCCGCCTGCTTAAATTGTTTCGCGTGGTACATAAAATATTTGAGACACAATCCTTTGGAATTTCTATGGTAAAAACTGTTTGACTCGACATCATTTTCGTTATGCAAAGTCTTATTTCAATGTTCACACATCATAAAAACTGCTTATGCTGGTTACTCCAGTGGTACAAATAGTTTCTTTCCATATTTCACCGACGGAAAATGAGAGTGTGTATGGTTACTTGGCTAGATTATATAAAGGGGGCACCACTAACACATTACTCGACTTTTATTCGCCTGGATATAGATTTGTCTGACTTATTGGAAACTCCTAACCCTTCTTGTATATTAAATAAGAAGAACAGTAATTGTGACTATATTGAAAACATCAGGTACTTAAGTGGTAAAACTCAGGTACATGGTACTCAAGGCTTCCGTCGTGATTGTCGTCCAACTTATTTAACTAAATTAGTGTCTGGTAATATACGCATATTTATGGTGTATCTACGTTTTAATATTCTCCTGACCCGTGATCATACGGGTAGATAGCAGAACAGACCACCTAGTGAAACATTTTGCAGAATATGTCAAAAACATATTAAAACGACTCGCCATCTTTTAACTCAATGTCCGGCCCTCATATGTTGTTATAGGATGAGCTATGGTGGCATAATACATAATACTTTATCCATAGAGAGAGATCAATTCTGCAGAAAGTGTTGTTCTGACGGCGGCGGCCTATTATGTATGGAATCTGGCCTGCCAGCTAATGGTCATTTAAATGTAATGTTAACAGCTGTAAATCTGTCAGTTGTATTATTATTATGATTGCATTGACATGATTATATTTAAAGGCTCGTTTTATATTACCAGTTTGAGTGTATTTGAGAAATGTGATGTTTTGTGAATTGCAGAATCAAAAGAGATCTTATGTGTTGATTTTATGAGGATTGTTGAAATGTGAAGTGACGATGATAATTATGAATGCATATTTTGTACAAGGTTTAAACAAGTGCACTATGCTTTTGTCATGGAGATGACGAAAAATAGGGATTTGGTGGGCAGATCTTCCTTTGTAGAAGAAATCACCTATATCATTTTATGTGTTACAGAAATAAAGAAAGACAGGGTTTTGCACCTTGCCTGATGACAATTCCTTGCAGGTCCTGGTCCTCAGCACAAGCCACCCTCAATGTGCCCTGGGAGTATTTAGGGCACACAGCTTGCCTCTGCCTCGAACACTCCTTCTTCACCTCAATGGCTGAGTGTTTTGGGAGTTAAACTCTCCCAAAAGAGGTCCAAATCAATTCTTCCATGAGTTCTGGATGGTCCAAAAGTGAATCACATAAAGGATGGGAGACCCCCTCTTTTACATGCAAAAGGCCTCACAGCATAGATCAAAGCAAGTCTGCTTTAAGGGGTCCAATCCCTTTACTTGTGACAAGTGGTCTTTGCCTGTTTGCTTAAAACCCAAAGTGCTTTGTGCTAAAAGGTTGTCTTGGGAATAGGTACAGAGAGAAAAAAAGATTGTGTTTCCTTCCTCGACTGTGCTGAGCTCCATCTCACAACACTAAGCCTCCCCCTTCCCAGAACCAAACCATCTTTATTTATTTATTTATTTATTTATTTATTTATTTATTGTTTGCTTGTTAGGTGCTTATACAGGAAGTAAATACTGTTTCAAAGCACCCACAGGGCAGCAGGGAGGGGACAAGTGATGAGAAACAATTAAAATACATAAGAAAATATAAAATACAGTTGGGGGTGAACCTGATGTGCCTCGTGAGTGTTCAGAACATGCAAGTGCGGAAGGGGGAGATAATGGGATAGGTGCTGGGGTGCTCTTGTGTGAGCAACAGGCGAAGTGCAATGTAAGGTGAGTGTGACCCTCCAAGGGTGGAGGGTGAGCCGAGGCAAGTGCTGAGGATAGACAGAAGCTGGGACGATTCAGTGTGGGAGGTCAGGGTGCGGAGGATGCATAAGGACCCTGAACACCAAACAAGCAAGTGTGAGATTAGCAGAGGAGAGAGGGAGGGAAGGCTTAAGTCTGGCTTCAGAGCTGCCAGAAGCACAGTAACTGCTCTCCTGAACATCCGGGAAGACCTGCTCTCCAACCTTCACTCTAACACCCCCTGTGTCCTCATCTTGCTTGATCTCTCTTTTGCCTTGACACTGTCAACCATGTCATCCTGCTCCACCGTCTCTGTGATAACCTGGGTATCACTGGTCAGGCTCTGGCTTGGCTGACTTCTTTCCTCTCTGACCAACCCTCCCAGGTCCAACTTGGGTCCGTCCTATCTGCTATCTTTTTCTCTACCTGTGGTGTCCCCCAGGGGTCTAACCTCTCTCCCTGGCTGTTCAACCAATACCTGGCACTCCTTGCCCACTGCATCGCCGCTCTCTGGCCCAACTTTCAGTGCTATGCAGATGACACCCAGCTCATTTTCAGGCTACCCTCCGCCTCCTCCTCTCCTTCCCTCATCTCTGTCTGCTATCGAGGAGTGGTGTGCCACCAGTGACCTCTGCCTTAACGCCAGTAAGACTGAGATTCTCCTCATCGGCACACCCGCTCCCCCTCATTACCTGCAGCTCTCTGGCCGGCCTCTCTTGGCCCTTTTCCTGCTCCCACCTGCAAGGCTAAAAACATTGGGGTCATCTTCGACTCCACACTATCCTGCTCTCCTCACATCTCTGGCGTCTCTAAGAAGTCATGCTACCAGCTGCACCTCCTCCGAGGTATACTTCCTTTACTCTCCTTGCCCCAGAAGCTCAATGTCTCCAGGGTTCTGGATCTCTCTAGGCTGGACTATTGCAACAGCCTCTTTCTAAATCTGCCTGCTTCTACTCTCTGCCCTCGCAATTTATCCAGAACAGGACTGCAAGACTTGTCCTTGGCCTCAAGCCCAGGGATCGTACCTCTCCAGGTCTGAAATCTCTGCACTGGCTCCCAGTGGCTGCGAGGATTAAGTTCAAAACCCTATGCTTCATCCACAAGGCCATCTGGGGCCTCAATACCTTCAACTCTCTCTTCCTAAATATCTTCCATCCCGAGTTCTTCGCTCATCCGCCTCCAACTCCCTCAGGGTCAGTCGCTTCTCCAAGCAACGAGTTGGTGGTAGATCTCTTTCCTTGGCTGGTGCCTCCCTCTGGAACAGCCTCCCTGCCTCTTTAAACTTGAGGAGAACCAAACCCGGTTCCGGAAGCTCCTCAAAACCTTCTGCTTTGCTTCTGCTTTTTCTCCTCCCCTCCTCTGCTGACCTCCTAGTTGTAACTGGAACTGTACTGGCTACCTGGACACCCTCTGATCTCGGGACCAGGTCCTCTTCCGCCAGCGATTCACACCTGCACTGCCCACCTGGCGCCCACCTGGCAACCCCCGCACTTGGGGACTGTCTCTGTATCCCTACATACAGTCCCCCTTCCAGCCCTTGACACCTGATGTCTGCACTTACCCATGCACTTGCCACATGCTGGCCGCTACTTACTTATTGTTATCATGTTTGCCATGTACTGCACTGTTCCTGCCCCCTTCCCACGCAGTTGCGCAATCTGAATGACACCTGGCCTAATAGGATCATTGTCTGTCCTCCCTTTGTTCCCCTCCCTTGCCTCGTCACGCCTTGAAACACTTGTGTATTTGTGCATTATAAATGCCATATCATATCATATCAAGGACAAGGTAAAGGGGAAGGTCTTGAGGATCTTCCGGAATTTAAGAAAGGATGATGCAAGGTGCATTAGGGTCAGCATGAAGTTTTAAGAAGAGTTGTGTCATCAGGATAACAAAGGAAGTTGGGGGAGAAGTAGGAGATGAGGAGTGCAATGTTAAAGAGCCAAGGTGAGAGAATAGAGCCCTGGGGGACACCACAGGTGGAGAAGGAAGTTGGAGAGGAGAACGTGCCCAGGATGACTTCGGAGGAGTGGTCAGGTAGGAAGGAGGACAGCCAGTCCAGTGCCCACTCTGAGATACCTTGGGTGTCATGGAGCCTTTGTATAAAGATGGAGTGGTTGACCATGTGAAATGCAGAGGAGAGATCAAGAAGGATGTGGACAGCAGGGGAGTTGGTATCCAGGTATGCGACGGGTGTCCAGAAGAGCAGTTTCCGTGCCTCTGGATGCTAGGAATCTAGATTGATGGTCATGGAGACCACCAACAACTTCATTGTGAGAGCTGAGTTGGGACAGGGCCAACTTCTCCAGCAGTTTCCCCAGGAAGGGGGTGATGGAGATCGGCTGATATTTAGCTAGACAGGAAGGGTCTGCTGACAGTTTTTTAAGGATGGGGCGCACAAGGGAGTGCTTGAGGGAGGAGGGGAAAGAATCCATAGCAAAGGAGTGGTTACAGAGATGAGCAAATGCAGGGGCGAGAGAGCTAATGTTGTCCTTGATGGTTTTGGATGAGCAATGGGAAACCTCTCTCATAAAGTGTCCATCACATTTTGTGCGTGCTGAAATGCTAAGGTTACGCCTGAATCTCTGCCCGACAAATCCAAAGCAACTAGAGACATTATCTTATTTAGTAGTTTACTGTCCTGCATTGTCTGCATTACGAGAACATTACTTTCACAATTTATTGCAATTTTTCTGTGAGCGTTCTTCCTATGAAATATGGAGTTTATTAATTACGAGTAACCGAACCACTATCCATATTGCGCTTACGCAGTTTATAAAAACAATACTGCCGCATGACTCCATTTTTAATGAAAATTGAAAACCGTACTGCTATATGTACTGCCAAAAGATCATTTTCAGTCAAAAGTGCTGCAAATATTTTATGAAACTAGGAGACTTTTTCTTTTTTCTCCTTTTTACTAAAATCTGTGTGTTATTATATGTAAATGTATTTTTGAACACATTTGCGTTGTTTTTTAAAGAATTGTGTATTATAGTGGTTACTACTGAAAAATGGTGAAAGAAAAATATGATGCTTTTTGATGTTAATTAATCGTTTCATTATGTCGTAACAAAGAATTTTTGAAAAGTTTAATTTTTCAGCCAAACAAATAAAAAATAAATAAAAAATAATAATAATTGGGAAACCTGTTTGGAAGAGACCTTCATGGAGCGGACAACTCTGGTGGCTTCTTCTGGTGATACAAGGGTATACTGCTGGGGGACCTGAACCTACGCCTCCATGACACAAAACACACAAACGCATCTGCTCTAGATAACACCATCTCCCAGCTAGGCTTCAAATCACATATCCTTAAACCCACCCATAACAAATGTAGAACCCTGGATTGGCTTGCGGACCTCCACGGCTCCGCCACAATCCCCAATAATGAACCTTGTGCATGGTCCGACCACCACTGCATTACCTTTTCCATTCAGGAAAAAGCACCAAATCCTGACACAACCACTGCCTCCCCCCACCCTATCGAGGAACAAGCGTAACCTAACGCCTGACCAATTACTACCTCTGCTACAACCTATTGCCAACATCCCACTGAATGTTGATAAATACCCTGCCGATTTAGTCGACAGCGACATTACCTTGATGAAGCTAGCAATCAATCAGATTGCCCCTCTGAAATTGTGAAAGGCCAAACCCACATCTCATCTAAGTAAATGGTTTACCCCTGATCTAAAACTGCTTTATAACGAAAAAAGATCAGCTGAAACTGTTTGGAGGAAAAACCTCTCTGCCACTAAGAAGGAAACATATGCATCCATTGCCTCTTCCTTTAAAGCAGCTATCATCAGAACCAAAAAAGAAATATACAATGAAGGAACCCAAAACGCCAAATCAAGTACTAAAGAACTTAGGGAACTTGAATCCCCTGCGCCAATCACCAACACCTACTCAAAAGACTTGGCATGGTGTGCTAATATCCAGAAGGCCCTTTCAGATAAAATTGAACTCTTACAATCCAAAATAGAAACAAAAAGAAATAACTTACCCCCTAGGTCCAATAGCAATGATACACCTAATCATCAAATTCCATTATGTACCCCCTTACAATTCTCACCAGTCTCCATCAAAGACGTGGAACAGTTTTAAACCTTCCAACTGTCAGGGTGACATTTGCCCTGCGGCTATCATCAAGGACAGCGAAGGAGAGTTAGCCCCATTCATCACAACTCTGATAAACACATCATTAAAAAACTGCCCAGTTCCTGATAACCTCAAGGAAGCCTGTGTCATGCCAATGCTAAAAAAGCCGAATTTGGACCTGAATGTTCCCACAAATTATAGGCCCATTACAACCGTCCCCTTTCTCTTAAAGGTTCTGGACAGCGCGGCCTATATTCAAATCCAAAGACACCTCGAAGACAACAACTTACTAGGCCTCCGCCAATCCGGATTTAGACACAGACATGGCACCGAGACTCCACTGTTAGATCTTAAGATTCAGATGATGAACTTAAAGACAGAGGCAAGTTGGCCATCCTCCTGCTCTTGGATCTATCAGCGGACTTCAATCTGGTAGACCATAAAATCTTGACTCAACACTTAACGTCAGCAGCTGCTTTCTCACTGAGTGCAGCCAAATGGATCCAATCATTCCTCTCCAACAGAACCACTAGAGTTTTTTCCCACTCAGCCCCTGCATCTCCAGTGCCCATCAACTGTGGAGTCCTTTAAGATTGTGTGTATCGCCCACGCTATACACGCTATACAATATTTTCACAAAGCTCCTATTTGACTGCCTCGACAATCTGGGAGTCACGTATACCAACTTCGCGGGTGACATCCAGACTCTCATCACACTCACTGGATAGCATTCTAAAGACTCTAAAATGATCAATGACAGCTGTCTAGAAATCCAAGCATGGATGGCTACTCATAGTTTATATTTAAACAATGAAAGAACTGAACTACTGATCATTGGTTACCAAACTCGATTAAACAAACTAGATAAATGCTATGATGCCTTCACTATTGTTGAGAACATCATTAGAGTCTCAAGGGAAGTCAAAACCCTAGGTATCTACCTCAACTACACCTTGTCACTAAAAAAACAAGTTAACTCATTAGCCTCCTCTACAGCTTACACTACCAAATTTACCAATGCTTGTAAGCCATTCTTATCCGCCACCAGCTGTATTACACTAGCTAGAGCACTAATCCTCTCTAAGCTGGACTATTGTACTACTCTTCTCCTAGGGTCCTCCGTGCGGAATTTAAACAAACTCCAAGTTCCGCAAAACAATGCACTAAGATCAGCTCTAAATATCCCTCGCTCCAGTCACATCTTATCTTTCAGAAGAGAAGTTCACTGGTTACCCATCCGTGACAGAATCACACTGTGGGCGCTTGTCATCACCCATAAGTGCTTAGATAACACAGCTCCCATCTACCTGACAGCTAAATTCTCGAGACACCAGACCAATATACCCACTAGGTCCAACTACCTCAACCAACTCACCATCCCTAACTTCAAACGAAAAACAGCAGGAGGATCCAGCTTCCCAGAGTTAGCGGCCAAATGCTGGAACTCCCTCCCCTCTGACATTAGAGCAGAGCCTGCGTTCTGGTCCTTCAGAGCCAAAACCAAACCAGGGCTCCTAGCACAAATGGCCCTGAAGCATGCTTATACCGACTCAGAGCGTGCACATGCACTGCCTGTGCTGCTCTCTTTCCTGTGTAATTATGACTTAGGTCTAGTGACTGTATATAATTTGTACATCTGTCTGTAAATATGTTTAACTGCATAGTTGTTTCCTCTATGAATCTCATTGTTCTTGCCTGTAAGGTGATATGTAACACACCTCATCCCCTGTATTTTTGGGTACTGTGTATTATCTTCTGTAACTACCATGTAACTAAGTAGAAGCGCCCAGATACCCATGTGTGGGGTTCGCTATATAAGTAAATAAACTAAACTAAACTAAAGGTGAAGGAGGAAGGAGGAGGGCGAATGGCCAAGGGAGGCACGGATTTGAGGGGTGGGTTGGGAGAGTGAGTGACAAATCTTTTCTGGATGTCCTGAGTTTTGGTGGTGAAGTGAGTGGAGAGTGCGTTGCATAGGGCCTGAGAAGGAATAGATGAGGAGGATACTGCGGAAGTGCTGGGAAGCTCCATGCAGATTTGGAAAAGTTCACCCATGTTGTTGGCTGCGCCAGATACCCATGCCTGAAGGTGGGCCCTTTTCTTGACACAGATAGAGTCTGTATTGCCTTTGGAGCAAACAGGAGGCCAGGTTGTCAGAGGATGAGCCTGAGGTTTGCCACTTCCTTTCTGCAGCTTTGCACTTTCGTTTCAGGTCTGCAAGTTCAGAGTCGTACCAAGTGCTGTGCTTAGAGGCGTGTTTCAAGCAGATCCTCAGGACTGAGGTAAGAATGTCAAGGGTGTTAGTGATGGACAGGTAGAAGTTGCTGAGAGCAGCGTCAGTGGTAGAGTCTGAGTTGGGTGGGCAAAGGGGAATAAAGGTGGAAGTGAAGGCAGCAGCAGACACTCATTTCATCGGATGGATGTTCGAGAACGAGGTTGGCAGGGCTTTTGGAGGAGTGGTCAAAAGGCCATAGGAACCCAGGTGGGAGGAGAGAAGAGAGTGGTCAGACTAAGAGAGAGGGGTGGCCAAGGGAGATGAGAGAGGAAGGTCGGAGTAGATAAGGGCATCTAGAGTGTGTCCAGCAGAGTCTTTTGGTAAGCAAACCTTGCTGTGAGGGTGGTCCTTTTGTGTAGGGTCTGCCCTTTGATTTCTGTTTCACAGGACAGATCCTGCTGAAGGGTGCTGGAGCAGGGTGTTACCCGACTACACAAAGAATCAAAAGAGGCAACCCCCACTGGATATGGTCCGCATCGGTGCAGTAGAGACAGCCAGTCCAGGGGGAATACACAAAGCTTTTCCATGGCTGTCCTGGGCTCACAGTGTTGACATATGTATGATACTGACCAAAAGTGGCTTTTAATAATAATGTGAATTACCAGCCACTATATCCCAACCCAGGTATGGCTTATGTTCAAAGATGAAACTGCCAACAGGACAATAATCCATCATAATGATGTTGTTTTGGAACAGAGGTGTAGAATTAAATCCAGCCTCTGCGCTGAAGTGACTTTGTTGTCAGCCCAGCTGTCAGCAGATCACCTGTGACCTATGAACCTGCTCCCTGTCACTGGAGAGCATGTGCTGCAGATCAGTATAATGATAAAATGATGGCACAGAGTTTGGTGAAAGAGGACCTGGTTAACTTTTTCTGTAATAAAATGTCCTGCTTCATTTTATCGTTAATGAAAATAAAAAAAGCCAGAGCTTTGACACCATTGCAAGATGACAATATCTGACAGTGATCACATATTAGAAAAGTCCAATGTATTCACGCAGTGATTAAGATATTTTGAAATATGAGCTGTGAGAAACCTGAGGGTATTCTCACTCCTAAACCCCCTGGATCCCCTTCTCAGGTGGCCAGGGAAAGGTCATCACTCTTGGATCCCAACCCCGGGGGTGAAGAAGCGAGAGAGGATCACCTGGCTGGAGGGCCCTTGGGGATTGGGAGTGGGGTGCAAACAGGCGAGACATGGTATCCCTCTTTCCCTATTGACAACCAACCTAACCCATCCCGACCGTTATGGGCTATTGTAAGCCATCTCCCCTTATTTCCCCTCATATGATACTTGATGGCACTGTGACGAGTAAGAGGCAACTAAGAGTGATGAACACTATGCCATTTCACCACTTTAGTGCTGGGACGAGGAAAAGGTGACTAAGAGTGATCAACACTATTCCATTTCACCACTTTAGTACTGGGACGAGGAAGATGCCTGCAAAGTGATGTGAAGGTCAGGTATGTCCCCTTAATCATAGTCAGGCAAGCTTAATTTGGAAACTACACCTGCAACCTGTTAAAGGGTTGCAGGTGTATAAAATGCGAGGTAGAGAACACCACAGAGATCAACAAGGAGGCCTTTGTGGGGAGACCAACAGGGGACCTTGTTTGAGAGGAAGCGAGCTGTTAGAAGAAGGGAACTGCTGTGAGTCTGTCTTCCATTTGCAGAACGCTCAGATGCTGGGGACTTCAGAGAGAGGTGGTCTCATGAAGCGTGGCGTGGGAGCTGGGGCTCCTTGAGGCAGGCTGAAGGTGGAGAAGGGAGCTGTGTGGAGAGGCTGTCCCTTTACCTTTAAATGAAGGTGCTTGCTCTCCTGTGTTGGTGAGCAGACACAGGGGTGACCGAGGGGCAGAAGTTGTACCCCTAACATCAGAAGCAGAGGTTTGTGTGGTCTGCATTGCTGTGAAAGTTATCGATGGGACCGGTGAGTTCCTGCCGAATGAGAAACTCGCTATAACTTGGTACGCGAGTGCATTAGCAGGAACATTTTCATTGTAGAAGTTTGAGAAGGAATACTTTGTATCGGAGTGGTCACATCTCTCAGAGAGAATGTTTTCGAATGTCTCGGTTTGTTGGAAACTTAAACTTAAGCAACATAAATGCATATTGAATACCGACGTGAATGGAACGTTAAAATTAAGCAAAACAAGTGCATATTGAATACCAAACTGAATGGAAACTTAAAAATGAAATGGCATGAATGCATATTGAATGCCAAATTAAATGAGACCCTGAAGTTAAGCATATAAAATGCGGAATGGAATAAAACTTTATGGGTCAAGCAAATAAAGAGAACAGACTCCATTTCCAAAGTAGCAACAATGGATAGACAAGAGATACTTACGAAATCTACAGAAATTAAAGAAACTCCATTTATCTACGTGACCAAATACTCTACAGAAAGCAATAAGGTTAAGAAAATTGTCTTGAAGCACTGGCACTTTTTGTCAGAAGACAGGACATTGGGACATCTTTACACCAATCCGCCAATGTTTGCCTATACCAGAAGTAAGAACATTAAGGATATGCTCATACGGAGTGACATTCAAGTACGAAAGCAAAGACCAAAAAAGAAGGGAACTTATCCATGTTTGAATTGTTCGAATTGCAACATGGTTCAGAAGGGGGATATTGTGTTTCACCCAAATTCAGGTCACAAAATCTACTTAACAAAATTTGCAACATGTGACACTATGAACGTTGTATACATCATTAAGTGCCCATGCGGTAAATACTACGTGGGTCAAACTACCCGAAAAGCTAAAATAAGATGGAATGAACATCGTTCTAACATCCGTACAGGTAACATTAAACCTCCAGTAGCGAGACACTTCAGAGAAGCCCAGCACCAAATAGCGCAAATGAAATTTCAAATTCTTGATGTACTAGAGGTTACCCAAGGCAAGAAAGTGGATATTAACAGACTCCTAAACCAGAAAGAAACTTTCTGAATCGAAAAAAATCAACTCCATGCAGCCAGATGGTCTCAATGAGGAATGCAATTTTGCATGTTTTCTTTAATGTAAATTTAATAAGATTAAGTTAAGACTATGTGCAAATACATGGAACGTGAGTATGTTGCTGATCATTGAATGTCCAATAACATGTGCAAAAGGTTGAATTTTATGATAACATGTAATCTTAAATGCATAGTTGAATTGATAAGACTACACAAGTATTTAATCAGTTTGGATTACTAGGTATTTACATTGAGCAATGTTGAATGTAGGTTGAAGCGAATTTCTAAGCAGAGCTACAATAGCATAAATAACTATAAGATCACATACACAATTTGAATAACACATGAATTTAACCTTTATATCAGGTTGTCAGATATATTATTGTTTATTACTAGTTAGCTCTACTTAGTTCAGCAAGGAGAGATCCTAATTTTTAATGTTAAATATATTTATAATTAACGTTACAGCATAAGAACTTGTACAGGATCAGCCAGCGCTACATTGATGTTTTACATCACTTAAAAATGGCCGCCGGCGCCATATTTTTCAACATAAAAGCAAACGGGGCAACCAGCAACGCGTATTCACGCGAGCGAGGTGCCCCGCTGCTACTATACTGCTTTGAATGACAGGTAAGACACCCCTGTGGGGAGGCTAAATTCTAGTAGTTGAAAGACTTACTTGTGATTAACATTTGTTAGATTCTAAATGCATATTGGTTACTATCTAGATTGTCAAGATATAAAGGAAGTCACATAGCGGACAGACAACAGCAAAAGTAAATTAGCACGCTCAAGTGGAGAGGAATTGGATAATTCTCCAACAAGGAAGTAAAATAAACAAGGTCGAAGATTATAAGCAACGTTTTACACAGGTACTTTTTTTCAACATGTTAAGTGTTGCTGACTTTAAGCAAAATATATAATATAGATTTGGTTTATTTGTGAATGTATAGTTATACAAGTACTTCAGTTAATATTTAATTTCATTTTTATTTTTTTCATTACCATTAGTCCCTGAAGAAGGTCTAGTACAGACCGAAATGCATTGGACGATATAACCTTTGCTAATGGCCTCAGAAAGATGCAAATTGATAAATAAATATATCCAGACTACAATCAATTGAATTAATGAGTACTTTTTCAACAAGCATTAGGAAATACTAAATACTTTAAAAAAAAAGTTTAGTGGGATACCCACACAGGTCCTTCCAGCAGACTGGTGAGAATCAACCAGTCAACAGCATATTATGTTTTACACTTTGGCCATCGCGCATTGTGCGCCCATGCCACTGCAGGATAATGTGATTTGTGGTTGTGATAACATAATACCAATGATGAAAATGCCCTGCATCTAATTGCCAACCATGATGCCCTAGGTGTTACAGGGATTGCATAGGATATCATTGACAGTTACCTGTCAGGACATAAGCATCAATGTCAATCAGATCTATAGAGAGATAGAAAATGAGTCATCATACATTAAACTGTAGTGATCATCCTATCACCATGACCCCCACTCTCAATCAACACACTCTTCAGAAACACCCAAAATATCCATATCTCCAATTGATGCATTAACCCAACACATTTCAGAAATAGCCAAATAGCAATCTCACCTAATCACCTAACCCACCACACAGTTCATAAACAGCCCAACCTTTTGAAAGACCTAATGGCACTAATATATCTCTGTTTCCTATGCTCAGTTGGGTTTGTGGAGGAGAGTCCCTCTGCTGTGGCACTGTTCAACACTGAAAAGTCACTAGAGGAAGAATATGGTGTTGTATATGATGCTGGAGGGTTTGCTGGAGTGCCTGTACCTGTCCATTATTACCTGGCAAGAAGTCTGTTTGTGCTTCTACAGGATGTTAGTGAGAGATGAGAATGCCTTACTGGTCTCTTCACCCGCTGTTCTCACCCGCTGAGTGTGTACCTGAATCGACCCATGATGCCGGACCACAACTGGCTGTTGTCTTTGCCATTTCTATCCATGTTGTGTACTTCTGTTGGACCTTCCCCATTATTGCAGTAGCCTTGTCCATGGCCACAGTTTCTTTGTACATGGAATTGCCCAGGCAGTTGACAGTCTCAACCTGCTTGCAGACCTGGCCTCCTTGGACAACCCAACAAGTCTGGCTGGTTTTGATCCATGCACCATTGCTGGCAAACGACTCAGCACTGCTTATTAGACATCAGCCACAGTCTTCTGCCATCTCAGAAACTAGAGCTGTAGACGCAACTGCCATTGGTGGATAACCCTCAAGATATATCTCATTCTCACTGTTGGTAATACCGTCCAGCACAGGGTGTGTGATTGTGGAGTTTTAGAGGCATCTCCCCGTGCCCAGGCCCTTTTATTTCCTCTAACCTCTAGCTGTAGCTTCTGAGTGACATCGCTAGAGATAACCTTTGTGGTGTGGGTTACAGATACGCTTTGGCCGGTGCTCTGGCACCATTCTTCAATTGTATGCCACTATTGAATGGCAACAGGCAGATGTAGTGGCTGTATGGCAGCGTGGGGGAGGAGGTGACAGTGCAGTGAGTACGGAGGTGGTGGTGGTACCTGAAGTGTAGAAGGCACTGTACTTGAGACAAAGGCATTGGAGGCGGTGTGATTTCAAACCCATCTCCAATGGCTGTTCCTTCTTTCAGAGGCGAGTGTACAAACCACTTTACAACTAATATTGTAACTACAAAGCCAAGGGAAGTGTATATACACATTACCACATCAGGATGTGTCAATATGCACTCAGTTCAGTCGAATTCATGTGCATGGACAGGACAGCTTGCATCTAGTACCACAGAACTTAGAAAGTAGAGATAAGTGCCATTAGTTTCTCTTCAGGATTATCTGCAATTGGAAGAAAAGAAATCAATTCACCAGCGGTCCCTTGCCAAGACCAAGGGTTCCATATTGGAGCAAAGGGTGCATCGTATGTCAGCTAATATTACACATGTTGATGTCAATGAATATAGTAATGGCAGTGCCTTTTGTGTCAGTCACTGTGGCTGGTGTGGCCTTAAATGCCCCACACATATCCCCAGGGGCAGCATACTCTGCTGATGGTTCAGCAACCAAGCAGGTCAATGAGACATCCATGTTAATCCCTGCTCGCTCAAGCAAAGTGTAAGCAGTAGTGTTCACGCTACTTGAAGACACCATGCAGTACTTGCCTTGTCCTGTATCAGGGTAATGGCACACTTTTGCATTTGAGGTATGGTACTTTTCATTGGCACTTGGTAATGCTGTGGGCTTTTTTGTTTACACTGATGCAAGGTGTAATATCCTGAAGGTACACCCTTCCATAGATGGCCACATGACCCATTACAATCTGTAGGTGCTTATCCAGTCCTGTTTTTTTTTTCTTTGATATGATATGATAGGTCATTTATAAAGCACCTGTACACAAGTGTTTCTAGGCGCGACAAGGCAAGGGAGGGAAGACAGAGGGAGGACAAAAACAATCAATCTTACTAGGCCTTGTGTCATTCAGGTTGTACAAGTGCGAACGCAAAGTGCAGAGGTCGAGGGAGAAGGGGGAAGGCAAGGAAGTGGGAAAAAGGCAAGTGAAATCAGGGCAGCATTGCTCTGAGTAAGTGCAGTCAGGCAAGCATGGCTCTGGATGAGTGCAAGGAGGCAGGAGACTGTTGGGTTACAATTACAGTCCCTAGGCGCGCAGCAGGCCCGGAGGCAGTGCGTCGGCGATTGGTCGTGGAGGAGCCTGGTACCCAGCGAGACTCTGAGGGTAGCCCGGGCACCGCACAGCAGACAGGTAGGTCAGCAGGGGTGAGAGAGAAAGCAGATGCAAAAAAGAAGGTCTTGAGCTGTTTCCGGAACTTCAGGTGGTCTGGCTCAAGTTTGAGAGGGGCAGGGAAGCGATTCCAGAGGGAGGCACCTGCAAGGGAGAGAGATCTACCCCCCACCCTAAGCCTGGAGAAGCAAAGGGCTCAAGAAAGAAGGTGTTTAGGAAGAGAGAGTTGGATGTAGTGCAGGCTCCAGCCCCAGAAGGCCTTGTCGATGATGCAGAGGGTCTTGAACTTGATCCTTGTCGCCACTGGGAGCTAGTTGAGAGATTTCAGGGCTGGAGAGATACGGTCTCTGGGCTTGAGGCCAAGGACAAGTCTTGCAGTCCTGTTCCGGATTAGTTGCAGAGGGAGAAGAGTAGAGGAAGGCAGATTGAGAAAGAGTCTGTGGCATTCTGGTACTTGCAGTTCCACGTTTACCATTATGAAATCCAGACTACAAGTCCTAGAAAGCAAAGAAAAACAGGGTTGGATAAGCGCCTACAGAATGTAATGGGTCATGTTGGCAACCTTGTCTTAATTTCACCTCGTAAGTTTGAGTTTGGCTGTCAAGCAAAACAGGCGGCAATTGCACTACCGCCAAAAGCCGAGGCAGCAATGCAATTGCCCCCAGAAATGTAGTGCACCCTTGAACTCGTAGTGAGGTCAGTCAAAAGTGCGGAAAACCTGCACTGCATCTGGATGCTCCTGAGCAAGAAAGGGCATATTCCCTGCATAAGGAGTAGCAGAAAGCGGTTACTGCCAGAAAATGCTGATTTCAGTGTACAAATATATTTCGTTGAAAACCTGTGCCTGATTTTAGCTAGAAGCAATTCACTGTGCCAAAGCGAATTATTCAATGCTATTTTCCTCACTTATTTTCATTGTCCCTAATCATTTTTGATCATTTTGCGCAGTCTGTAACATTTTAATCGGAGGTATAAATCAAATGATTAAATTAAGTATTCAGAATAATAAACAGTGACACGAAATGCATTTTACAACATTGCTACTCCCTCCTAATGCACAGCTCGTAGCAGCGATGTTCCACTTTGAGAGGTAATGAATTCATGGCATAAACGTTTTGAAAGTGTTATCTTTTAAGGAGCTGTCCTCGAACACTTGTGGCAGTGGTTAAACAGAGCTCTATTTTCTTTATAGTTACCGCACGAATCGTCCAGTGTTTCTTCATCAGGCATAAATGCTGCCATGTTGTCTGGATGCATGTGTGTGCTTTGCATCTCTGCAGCATCAGCGCCACTTATTTTCAGAAAACAGCCAGGATGAAAATATATAAAGGAACGCATACCAGATTATTAAGACTTGCGTTCCTCTATTATTCAATGTTAATAAACGTATTTGGAAGATTCACCTCGCATTTCAAATATATCTCATGGGAGTGGGGGGAGGATAGTGGGTTTGTCTGTGAGTGCATTCATGTTGGCGTGACAAGGCAATGGAGAGAAACAGAGACACAGGAGAAAAGGAAGATAGAGACGAGAGGACGGGAGAGAGGAAGATTAGCAAAGGCACACCACACATCAGCTATGTATTTGAAAACAATAGAAACGCACACAAGAAGGGGAGTACGCCACCCAGCTAATGACCAACAGGTTGAGAAATGTACTACCAGGGTCGGACTGGGGCATGCAATTGTCTTGGGCACCAACGAAGAAGTGGCCAAAAGTTGCTAATGGCAATTTATTTCTTTTGTAACAGACTGCTTCAGTAGTGTGGTGTCCCTTTAAGAGACACATGCAGCGGAGTGACGTAACTCTGTTGCGTGAGGAAAGCAATAAATGGGGCACTTCACGTGGGCTTGCGATAGCACACGTGAAGCCCGGATGGGAAGCAGAGTCTCCTGTGTCTTCTGTTGTCCAGGGCGAATCATGTTGCAATAGGAGGTCTCATGGTAGGGGGCCCCCTTCCACATTGGTGATGAGGCGGTCATCCATGCATGCACGGACCTGCTGGGCTAAGACGGTGGTGTGATACGAGCTGCTGCTCGACAACAAACGTTTCTCATTCAATGGAGCTGGCGCGTGCTACGTTTTCAGCCGCCATTTTGTGCGGTGCTGGTGGTGGAGGTTGCAGCTCCCTAGAGGAGTGCTTGTCCGCCTCCCAAAACCACATTTTTGGAAAAACCCACTGACACACGGGTATACATCAGCAACTTGGAAGGTGGATCCCCCAGAAGGAAGGTGAGAGGAAGGTGGGGAGAGATGTTCTTTTTCTTTTTTCTTCTCTCCTCTCTGTTGGAGGTGGAGCTTACAACAGCGACTATTTTTGCGCCGAGTGCGGCTGGGAAAGAAAGTGAGGGGGCAAGCTCAATTTTATTATGGCTCTTCTGCTTAGTGTGGAGGAAGCAGGACATATTGGGGACTAAAGAACATTTTGTGGTGCACAACACCCCTGTTGGGTTTTCTACTCTGGTTCCGGTGTGGGTTGTGGCCCCCAGCAAGGTAGGGGTGCTTGTGCACTCACCAACATGGCAGATGAGCAGAATGCAGGAGGCACCCCTGATGGAGCTGCACTGTCTGTGCCGGGGGGTGTCTGAGTCCCGTGCCAAACAGGTTGCGCTGGCCCCAATGCCTGAGTTTGATGTCTCAGGAGCACCATCCAGCCTGGGTCTGAGGTGGAAATCCTGGATCGACTGCATGGGTATGTATTTCAAAGCCACTGGGGAGACTGATGAGGAAAGCAAGGTGGCTACGCTTTTTTACTCGGTTGGCCAGGCAGTGCAACAGATTTTTCTGCAGCCAGTTGATGAGCTCTACATCGAGGCGAAGAATGCGCTACGTGAAATGTTATGTCTCTCACAAATATAGACTATTAGAGGTTCATCATTTGTAGTGCAAGGCAGAAGGATGATGATTCATTGGGCGCTTTTCATGGCCCCCTCTGGCGCATGCCAACATTGTGCGCCTGGTACAATGAACAGGCCATGATTTGCAATGAGTTGATCCAAGGATGTGTGTCTGGCAAGCTGCAGCATCAAGTGCTACATGAGCCACGTATCCTTGAACTCAGATGGTCGCGGGAGGTGGCATAGACACGTGTGTCCAGGATGGACGTGGCGATTCACCCAGGCAAGACTGAGGAAGTGTGTGCCAGTGGGCGTGGCCAAGGAGCAAGAGGGCCACAACTGCCCGCTGGACTACAGAGAGACAGAAAATGAACAGGTTGCCCGAGTCGTGTCTGAAGTTTGGGTGCAATCTACTGCACCCTGTGAAGGGTCCGGCAAAGGGAAAATCCAATGGAAGATATGGTAATGTAGACCATTATGCATGCATGTGCATAGCTCAGTTACCAGTAGTATTCCAGAGAGGCCCCATTAGGGCCGAGTTCATCAGACAGCAGCGCCCGCCTAATGTGGCCCTCATGGACCAGGAGGAGGAAGGAACATTTTCTTTATCTCCAGTGTGAGCGTCTTGAAAGCTAAGACCAGGAGGCAACCAAAATGCAATGAATACAAAAAAAGGGAAACTTTTGTATTTTTTTTTGTATTTTTGAAAGTAACTTGGGGTTGGTCACCCAAGGTTACCTGGGGGCAACCAGACGTGGACTCCCTGCTCACTGTGCTCAGATAGATAAAGCTTCACCTCACTGATGAGGCCCAACAAGGCTGAAACACATGTATGGGGTTGCTTTTGGTACTCTTGTTCAGAGAGGAATTGCCATAGCATTTTGGTGCTGGACTGCCCATGTGGGCGGGACAAAGACTGATATGCAAATGGATATTTCCCATCTGTGAAAGGTACAGTGAGCAAAAAGCGTGTGCTGCAAACTCTCATCTCAGAACAGGTTATCATGCCATGTTCTTTCTGGAGAGGAGCGCCTGCTACCTTCTTTGAAATTTTTGCAAGGAACTTGGGGTTGGTCACCCTGAGTTACCTGGGGGCAACCAGACATGGACTCCCTGCTCACTGTGCTCAGAGAGACAAAGCTTCACCTCACTGATGAGGCCCAACAAGGCTGAAACATGTGTGTGGGGTTGCTTTTGGTACTCTTGTTCAGAGAGGAATTGCCATAGCATTTCGGTGCTGGACTGCCCATGTGGGCGGGACAAAGACTGATATGCAAATGGATATTTCCCATCTTTGAAAGGTACAATGAGCAAAAAGCGTGTGCTGCAAACTCTCATCTCAGAATAGGTTATCATGCCATGTTCTTTCTGGAGAGGAGCGCCTGCTACCTTCTTCAAAATGCAATCAGTAACATGTCATGCAAAGGATCGGATGCAGAGTAACTTTTACACCAAGTAATCAGACCGACTCAGGAAATTGGCAAAGTCCCATTTGACTGTTTTAATATCAATTGTCTAAAACAGGGAGTTAAAAAGGACATCGACGGATGTTCGCTCGAGCTCTCAATACATTTTACATAAACACACACTTATGTACTAAAAATGTGTCATAAGTGACATCATACTATGTGGCAAATAAGAAAAACCTATGAGGGTTTGTGGTTGGCTCAAGGGGAATATCTAAGTATGACAACAGACAAAGTATTGGTTCAACCACTGCGCTTAGACCATTGATCAATCCTCTCCTTAATATACAGTTTTATCAATAGGTATCAGTATTCTTTCCAATTTTTTAGTTTTCAACTTAATTTCAATTGATGATTAATGTACTCCTGCCAACACATGTTTCGACCTTACAGAACACAGGTCTTCTTCAGGGCCAACATACTTCTTGTGGTTCTTTGTGGTTCTTTGTATACAGGAACTTCATTCCCTCACGTGCTAAAATGCTAGCCTTTATGTATCCTCTGATTTCTTCATCAGTTAATTCCTGGGGTTCAAATCCTGATTCAACATCAATCTTGATTCTCATTCCCACTGCTTTCTTGGCTGTCTTCTTGCACTGTGCAATTATTATCCTGATCACGCAGAATCCAAACATCACCATCAACAATATTGCTCCAAGAAGCTTGAAGATGTTTTCCATCCAATGTGGAACCCATGAGAAGATAGATGCAAACCAACTGTCGTCTGCAACATCCTCTAGCTCGTCTTCCATCTTGTTATGCAGGTACATCAGCAATGTTATGTCAAGGTCCCATTCTCATCATTGTGAGAAGGAATGAATGTGCAACATGATGGCCTGATTTTGGCGCAAACTCTTGCTTCCATTGCTGTGATCAAATCTAGAAAATGTCTGTTCTGGAGTGTCATTAGTCACATGGGCCTCAATTCTTCATTGATAGCATTGAATCCTTTTATGGTGGTGTTGATTGTCTGCAGAAGCTCCCATCTGGTAATCTGCAACCATTTGGCATTGGCCATTGTCTGGATCCCAGGCATGAAGATAGTCGAAGAGAGCGCAAACGTAACAATTCTCTTTAAACGTTCTTTCTCCTACACTTCTCATGTGTTGATGCCACAAGTTGTAACCCAAGTGTGCTGTATTATCCAAGTATGTATTTATCCCCTCTTTATTGTCCTCCACACTTCTCCTTTGTCTCCCTAACAGAATGGTTACAGCCCATGGAAACAACTCTAAAGCATATTTACTACGGGAAGACAACACAAGGTGTTTTGGCTCATCAGTAATGGGCAAATCAACACTAGTTCCTGCAGTGGGGAGGATCAAAGGTACATCTGCCTTATTTGGACCAATAAAACAGAGAGTGTGAACCAAGAGAAGCGTAAAGACAAAGATAGAAATTGAACATGCATATATCATACACCAGAATACCAATATCCACCTTTCGTGGCATTTTGAGATCGGTTGGGCTTGTCCATTCCCTAAAATCCTGTTTTCCTCATCATTTCCCATTTCTATTGTAATCAATTAATGAAAAAAGAAACACTTTACACCTGTATTTGGTATTTGTAATACTTGTTCAATAATTGTGATTAGCAATCTTCTAATCACGGGTTCATTTTTAGGATCCGGTAAAAAAGTGCAAACATCAACGTTTCTTCTGACAAGAGCAGGATAAGCTTGAAGGATAAATACAAAAACAGCAAGCATAACACAATGCATATCCCTGTCGGTTAAAACCATAGAGTTAGCCAAATAGATACTCAGTGAGAAACGAGTCAGGATATTGCTCTTGTTTCCAGTCTTCAAATTCAAAGTCAAGATCAGGCATATTCGTCACACATCAATACTTTGCTAAAGTACATTTTTCAAGATTCCTGTGTCTAAGGTGAGTCACAATTCAAATGCAAATCTGCATTCATCAGCTAGTAGCTTTATCGTCCTTCTTCCTTGTCATCAATCGAGTCTGCACAATGCTGAAATTCTTCTTCTTTTCTTACTTCTGGATTGGCAACGATGAGAGGTACGGTCTTGCCTCCGTTTAGTGTCACTTAAATAAACCCTAGCTCGCCTGCCTTGAACTTTCACTGCTGAGGGGGTTATGTTTTCAACAACAAAAGGCCCATAGAAGCGTGGCTTGTGCCACTTACTGATTAACATAGCATCACCAATAAACAGTTTAGGTTTGTTTGTTTATTTTATTTATATAGTGATCCCTAACCCAAAGGTATCTGGGAGCAAGCTTACATGTTACATTTGAAAAACAACTGGTTAGAAGGTTGCAGGTAGGTGTCAATAATAGTTCAGCTTATCCGGTTGTTGAATGGTTTTCATCTGTTTTCTGAGTCTGACCCCCGTGGCGCTTGAGTGGATCTGCAATGAGAGAGATGCTAGAAGTCATACATGTCAACTATTCATTTAATTAATTTCCTAACATTTCTGCTGCCCTCTGGGCATCCCTTCTAATCCTCAAGGGAGGTGTAAGATGCGTTCTCGTTTGCCTCCCTGTTACTAGTTCATTGGTGGGCGAGGTGGTGGTCCAAACCAGGCTGATTCCGTAGGGCATATATAGCCAAGGGCAGGCAATATAGCCATCCCTTTTTCAGTGTCAGTTTATCTTGGCTAGCCTTTCCTCAAGGATGCCTTTGAGTCTCTGACATATTCTGTTCGCTTGCAGGTGATAAGCAGAAGAAAACATATGCTTAATATTCAATAAAAGCCCTATCTTTTCAAATACTTCATTGACAACATATGGCCCATGATCAGATCTCAGCAGACCACACACACCCCATCTTGGAAAGACTTCACGCACTAGAAACTTTGCTGCGCAAGTAGCATCAGGGTGTGTATATAGCGCTGCCTCTATCCACCTGGAGAAGGGCACACCACCACTATCAGATAACTGTATCCACTACACACCTGCAGCATATCAACATAGTCAATATGTAAATGCTGAAAAGGATCATTTGGTTGAGGAATTACTCCTCTATTCATTCTCAGTGCATGCCCAGCAGCAAATGTTTTGACATACGGTACAGTTTACTTTATAAAATGCAACGTGTTCTAATAAATTTAGAATAAACCAGTCTTCCGCAATCATTACAGCAAGACTTCCCTAGTTACATGCGTTGGGTAATGCAGCTGTCAAGCACGACCTTTAATAATGCTTCTGGCATCACCGGCTTTCCAGTGCTGTCCTGTCGCCATAATGCTTATGTGGGGGGTAAGGAACACCCCTTTGGCTTCCATTATTCCTGCTCTTCCTGATGTGCACTTCCTTGAATCTCATTTAATTGGGCACTTGATAATTTATTAAACCCTTCTTGCATCACCATAACTGTGACTACCTTCTCTTTGATATTTTACGTATCAAAACTTGAAATGTCTGGAGAATATGCAAGCCTCTTGGCTTCTACATCTGCAGGTTCATTCCCACAAGAAATAAAATCTGTTCGCTTAGTGTGGGTGGCGCATATAACGACCGCTAAGGCTAATGGGAGTTATAGTGCTTTAATAAGCCTGTCCAACAAAGAAGCATACTGCACTGGAGTGCCTTCCGCACGGAGGGAGCACCTCCTTTTCTAACGTGCTAACCCTGCGTGTACGGTTGATGTCACATAGGAGGAGTCACTAAACACTGTCACTTCCTGCCCTTCGTGTTCCTCGAACATGACAATGAGCGCTGCCAATTCTGCTGCTGGCGCTGAAAAGTGAGATGGTAGTCTGGCACTTGATGCCACTTCAAATTCCCTATTCAGTCTATGCCTTATTACAGCTGTGCCAGAATAGCCTTTCTCCACTAGTTTGATCAATTTTTGAAGAACCATCAATAAAGAGAATGTCCCCTCCTGCAAAGCATTTTCTTTTACACAAGGTATATCATTATAAAATTCAACATAATTTGCACAATCATGCACATGGTCACCCTCTGTCACTGGCTCAGCTATTCACATGGCAGGATTCGCTATTTTACACCTGACAATTTTGATTGTTGGGTTTGAAATCATTATTTCATAGGCAGTAGCTCTCTGAGATGTCAATGCACCCTTACGTTTCACTAAGATGGCGAACAGTGCATGCTCCACAAAGAGAGTCATAGAACAACCCATCACAATGCTTGTAGACCTCTCAATTGCTAACGAGACAGCTGCCAATGACTGTTCGTAAGAAAAGTGTCCTTTCATAATTGTGTCTAAAACCCCACTGTAATATGCTAAATGTGTATACCCCAATATGGTCCTCTGTGTAAACACTGCAGTCATGACTGTCCCATTCGTGTGCAAGAATAAATATAATTCCTCAGCATAATTGGGAATCCCCAAAACAGGAGCTGTACAAATTTATTTTTTCAACTCTTCAAATCCTTCCTCCATATCCTCAGTCCATTCTATTGTAACTTTGTCCGCTTGTGCCTTTTTTAAAGCCTGCAAAAGGGGTCTTGTGTATGAACTATAATCGAACACCCAGGCTCTAACATAATTACTTAGTCCCAAAAACTGTTGCATCTGTTTTACTATATGTGGTTTTATAGTATTCATAACTGCCTCAGCCCTTTCAGGTGTCATCTTCTTTCCCTCATCAACTGTCCTATGTATAAGACCTCTTCTTGGCAATACTGCAATTTTTCCTTGTCTACCTTGTACACCTTGTCTGCTAGGATAGTCATCAGCTGAATCAAGTCTTGTCTGCACTCATCCTCTGTAGTGCTACAAATAAAAATGTCATCTACATATTGTATCACTGCACTTTTCAAATCAACATTGCCTAGGTCCATCCGGAAGACTCTGTTGAAGATAGAGGGAGACTCACGGTACCCTTGAGGCAGCCTAGTATGTTTCAGATGAGTCTGGCATAACGTAAATTAAGTCAAGTCTTGTGAGACTTTGTGCAACGGGATTGAGAAAAACGCATTTTTCAAATCAATCACTGTGAAATATCAAGCTTCCACAGGGATACTGCATAGTATCACCACGGGTTAAAAACTAAAGGAAACTCTGCTACTACAATTAGGTTAATCGGTCTCATGTCCTGTATGAATTTCCATGACCCTCCCTTTGATTTTTTCACAGGATACACTGTGGTATTGCACAATGATTCTGATGGTACTAGAATGCCTTGTTTCATTAGTGCTAGTATCGGTGGTCTGAACAGGAATTTGTTAGGTATCCTCACAGTCTTCCCCACTAAGACAGGTAACCATTTTACTAGAATGCTCATCCCGTGAAATAAAACCTCTGGCTCTACAGGATGGCCTTGCAGAGCCACTTGCCCTGTGAACGTCAGTATAAATTCACCCACGTTTAAATAGTGTATTCCAGGAGTGTAACACACTATCCCTTTATCAATAAATGAAACTGTCATGGTAAGTTTTGTTTTATTTTTTAATTTATTTTTTTATTTGTTTGTAACACGACGGAGCCCACAGGCATCAGGGTGTGGAACATAAAGACGAAGACATGGCATGTAAATCAGGACTAGGTAGGTCATCAAATCTCTTCCCAAAATGTTAACTGTTGTCTGTTGGGAATACAACAATGGAACAGACATGTCACACTCTTGGAACTCGACTTGTAGCTCCAGAGAACCCTTGAGCATTCATTGCAATTCCCGAAATTGCATATTTTCCCTCTCGTATACATGAACAAGTAGCCCCAGTGTCTACTAAAAAAGAAAAAAATGTGCCTCCTATTGTCACATTGACCCTTGGTTTCTCTTTGGGGTCTGGTGTCACAGATAGTACTGAACACATCACGTCACCCTGTGAGCTGTCCTGTTGTGGGTATATTCATACCCCTGTACCTGCGAAAGAATTCCCTCCCACTACAGTGGCACCTCCTATTCTAGGTGTCAAGAGTTGTCCTGTGTTTGCATACTGCTGTGTCTGCATGGGGGCATGTTGCGACTGCCCTTGTGGTGGATTCATTTGTACTTGCTCTGGTTGTGGTGCCTGTTGCATTTACGGTGCTTGCGTCTGATACACTGTCTGATCTTGGGCAAACGCTTCCCTAGTTTGTGTGCTATATGGTGGAGGATAAGCTGTCCCCCCTCTTGTGAATTGTCCATTCTGTACATTCCCTTGGCTCGCACGTAAGCACGCAATGTATCCTGTCATCTCACAAGTCCAACATACGGGACGAGACCGCATGACTAGTCCCTCTTGTTGGAATCTTCCTTGCACATTCTGATTCTCATTTTGCACATTTTGAATCCCACCTTGATTGTTTTGAAATGCACTCCTTCCTTTATATCCGATACCTCTGCCTCGTGGAATGAACCTATTCCCTCCTTGCTCCACCGTACGCTTATTATTTGCCTGCGATGCACTCACTGCTTGCTGTATCCCCAATCCTTCTGCGCTTTTCAATACCACTCCTTCAATGGCATATTTTGACAATTTCTTCTGAACTAATTTAGCTTCCTCAGTTTTCCTAACCTCATATTTCTTCTTGTTTTTCTCCTGCAATAGCTGACTGTGATGTGTTATTGTCAACTGTATCTCAGCCCATGGTTTGGCTTTAATTCCCACCTGTTACTTCATTTGTCTCTGTACAGGCTCGGGCAACCCATGACATAAAATGTGGTAAAATAATGCCACTTTTGTTTCCCATGGCTCTTTCGTTTCGAGTTGCCACTGCTCTTGAATATCCTGGATGTAAGCAATAGGGTCTTCATCTTCCTTCGTCTTATGTCTCATAATTGCACCCATATCTGATGTGGCGGGATACTGCACCCTGAGAGCCCCCCACACATCTGCCCTGCAATTATTCAACAGTGCTCCATCATGCGCAGTGTTCTCTGCTGTTACACTTGCATATTCTGCTCCCCTCCATATGTCATCAGCTCTCACGCCAATAATGGCTGCCAGAAGACCTTTAATGTCCCCTATGGCCAATATGTTTCCCCCTGTAATTTTTTCTAACTCATATATTCATTTCCCAGCTCCCTATGTAAAATGAGGGAGCGTGCACCTTAAATTATCTTTGTCCATCTGCAGCCATGGAATATACTGTGGTCTTGCTCCCTTTTTTCCAGTAAGGGAAACTGTGTAAACCCTAACTTGCAGTTGGCTCTCATCGTCTGTCTATCCATAGTGTGGACAATCATTCCTGACTGTCTCCTCGCTGGTAACGATCTTAACCTGCTCACATATTGTGGCAGCTCTCCCCTCTCACTATACGATCATCCTCGGGGACGTTCTGGATATGGTATGGGATCTGGTGTCCTGTCCTTAAGTTGTTCCAGAACCGACCATCTTACTTCCTTGTCTGTCTGTAGGCTGCCTTCGGGGGCGCATGCCCTTCCTTCTTCCCCCCAAGGGAAGATTTTCTTTCTTTGTCTGACATGTCTTGTCCCCAAGAAGTATGACTACTCTCCCCTTCATCCTGGTCTAGGTTCAGTCTACTTAAGTACAAACTGGCACACATGTGCCAAAAAAGTGGCCCACTTTGACCAAACAAAATGTGCCCACAGTAGCATTTTGTGTTTTTGGTTCGGATCTTGCGCTGTTGACCTACAGGCCAATCTGAGCTTGTTTACTACTAACAATTTCTGCTCCTATGGACCATTTATGCAATTTAGCACAACCATCATAATTTTCACCAACCAATTCAGGTCATGTAGCCTGGCCAGTAGGTCCTGGATTGGTTCAATTTTGGTTAGCAACGAGAATGACAGAAGTGAATGTGTACTTTTGTGCAACTTCCCTTTTACATTACCCACTTGGAACTGCACCTGGCAAACTGAAAACATTCGATGTAGCTTGTGGCAGTGCGTACGAGCAGCAAACTATGTTTCAGCAACTTTGACCCTCCCTAATGCTTCAGTGTGGTGGTGGTCAAACTTTAAGTACACCATTGAAGGTGGCAATGGCTTCTACACAACTGTGACTGCCACCAGTAACATAATCCTCACGGGGGAACACCTCAGACAGTCTTCAAAACCTTCATTAGTGATTCAAAGGGATACTGTGGGGGTGGAGGGTGCTCAGCACATGTGCCACCATCCACTGAGATGGTGGGCAGGTCCCCTTTGATGAAATCCCTGCCCAGTTTCCACAGGCGCTATGCGGACGGAAGGCGAAGTGGTCAGATTGAAGGAAGAGTCGATACCGAAGGCCTCGAGTCGATTAATGAGTGGTGAGTACACTAAGGGGAATGGCAAATAAGGGGATGGAATTGTAATCATTTTTCAGTAACGGGAAATATTGTGAAGAGAAAAGGTAGCGCCTAGAAGTCCTGGCTCAAGGGAATTAGAAGGAGACGCCTCATATCGCAGCGGGGGTAGAGTAAAATATATAACGCGTTATCAGGATTACATAAGGTGACGTCTCAAACCCTGCATAGGGTATAAAGTAAAGGCGGGAGATAAGGTGATCACAGTGTTTATAAATGTGTAGTGTTTGACTAGTCTGAATGTTGTTTGTCGAGTAAAAATATCAAAGAGCGACAGAAGTTGTGAAAAAATTGAAAATGTGAAAATGTTGAGGAGCAACAGTGATTGAGCGTAGTGAAGTTATTGGCACCAATATAGAAGAATAGGTGTACCAAGTAAGAGAATAGTTAGGCTATTGAAATTAGAGGCTAGAACAGCGATTGATGGTGCATGCTCATATTTATTGTTTTTAAGACGTTGAAAAGTAGTGATTTAAGCAAAGGTATAAAGTTTATTTTAAACATTCTGGTAAGTCTTGACAGTCAATCGAGACTTGTCATTATGGGAGACACTCCTCTCATGCACCTTTGCAAAATACTATACCAACACACATGCCCAAGCTCAAACAGTATAGTGCAGAATGGGTAAAAGGCACGGCAGATACGGCAGATAACATGTTCATGCCGTGGCCACAAGGGGATCAGTGTCAAAGGCAGTATTGCAACATATGACCACATACTTGCATGCTGCCTATACGGGGAACACATTAGAGAAAAGATGAATGATTCTAGAGCTCTGGAAAATGTTCCAAGAAGAAAGAGAAGACCCACCACCTGAGGAGTGGATGCTTAGTCAGCATAAGGAGGAAGGTGTTGAGCCCTCAGCTCCCCTTACTCACCTGAAGCAAAGTGTGTTGCCATGGAAGAAGTAGGGGTGTATCCTTTAAAGGAGTTGAAAGCAGCGACAGGGTATAGTCATCCAATATATGAACCCCACGCTTACAGTAGTGACGATAGTCCAGAGGAGAGTAATAGAAAGGAAGAGATTTATAAGATCATACAAGACAAGGAGGAGAAGAGTGAGCAGTCGAAATCGTCGACATAAATAGACAGGGAGATTAAGAGTTGGAAAGGAGAGAAGGATGAGGCTGACGAGATAACACTCCTGCAGAAAGAATGGATGGGAACACAGCTATTACTTAAGATAGATGTGAAAAGAATAGAGGAAGTTAGGCAAGTAGAAGACAAGGACAAAGAAGAAAGAAAGTATAAAGAAAGAGAGAAGAGATTGAGAGAAGATGAGCAGAAAAGGAGAAGGGAGCGACAAGAGCAGATATGTCAAGAGGAGCTAGAGAGAAAAGAAGAATGGGCAGAAGAACAAAGAAAGTACAATAATAGACAGAGAGCGATGGAAGAGAAGGATAGACAGGAAAGAAAGAGGGAAGAGGAAGAGGCACAAAGATTAAGGGATAAAAGATTACAGGGGTGAAGGGAAGAAGAGGAGAGGAGAGAAGGAGTGAGGAGAGGGGAAGAACAAAGGCAAGAGGAAGAAAGAATTAGAAGAGATGCGAGAAAGTGAAGAGAAGTAGACAAATAAATAGAATGGAAAAGGAGACAACAAGGCCTTGATGCCTGTCATGGTCATGAAGTCAGGGGCACAGGCATGCAGGGGTAGCATGCACAGGAGACATGGATGGACACTGTTCTGGCACCTTTGGCGCCAAGCTCATGAACAAAGGTAAAGAAGAACATCCGTTTGACACCAAAAGCCTTTATTATGGACATAACACTCCAGATGCATTAACCTTGAACATTCCATCCATTAAGCAGATGCATTAACCTTGAACATTCCATCCATTAAGCAGATGCATTAACCTTGAACATTCCATCCATTAAGCAGAATGCATTAACGTGAAAATTCTATTCATTAAGCAGCCCCAAGTGTATTCCTGGGTGTGGCTGCTAATGGATTGCCTTCGGGTGTGGCAGGCAGGCTGAACCTGGTGGGCGTGGCTTCAGAAGCTCAGTTATATAAGCTGCCCATCCTTAAGGCCAGTGCTTCATGTTATTCTGCACTTGCAAGCAGCGTAACGCTCACTGTCGCCTTAGGTCTGACTTACTTTTGAAGATCCTGCTTCCTGGACATCCTGCTTCCTGCCAGCATACTTACCAACTGGGGGAAGATGTTCTTACCGGTACATCTCTTCGGCGAGCCAAGTATTCATCTTTACACTTTCCCGGAACGCCAAAATCTTCATCTTGGCACCGCAGCCCGACACGCTCCATTGTCGACAGCAGCGCCTGCAAGGAGAAACAGAAGACAAGGTTAGATATTGAAAAAACAGTCAGCTTAAGGTTGCGCTTCGCCATACCTCGCACTTTACCTTAAACATTCACTTACCTGCTGTTGAACATTGCGGGAGCCTCCATCTTCCCTCTGGCCACGTCTGACGTCTCACAGCTGCTTCTAGGCTGCGTTTCCATCTAAGGGAAGAAAATAGAAGAGAGACATTATTGCAGGCATAATTAGGAGCAAGATTTAACAACATTAAACAGAACAACAGCATCACAAGAGCACTAGAAAGACTTACCAATCTTAAGGAGAAGCATAGTCGCAGTTGGACTGGACTAATCCTTATCAGGGATCAGTAAAGGAACTAGATTCCATTCGACGCGCCCCTGCCAGATGTAGCAGGACGGAGAGCTTATCTTCCATAATTCACAGGAGCAGTCTCACCATGTACCACCGCTCACAGCTTTTCTAGCTTTTCTACTGAGGGAGAGGCCTGAAGGGAGGTGATGCAAGTCCAGGGAGGGCTGCAACCATGTCCCAACGCCTCCGCATAGACCAGGTGAGCGTAACAATGCTAGTCTCATTCGTAAGGAGCCACTAGGGCCAAGCCCAGAAATACGATGGGATTACAATAGAAGAGTTTCTTCCGATAAAGAAAGCAACGTCAGCGCATCTAGAGTAGCAATCGAAGAAGAAAGATTTGATACGGAAAGCATTGGAGAAAGGATCGACAAGGTCTGTCAACAGTTAAAGTGAGGTAGCAAGTATGGAATTAGAGGAAATAGTGATCAATCCCCAGTATTTCAATTACAAAGCAGAGAAGACAATCTATTCAGTAACGGACGTAGAGCATTGTCTTTAAATAGGCTGAATCTGGATAAGGGTGAAAGGGATGATAGTCACACTAGCTGGGGACAAGACATGTCAAACGAGGAAAGAGTCCGGTCTCGGGGTAGAAGGTGGGAGTAAGTGTACCTCTGAAGGAAGACTTCAAATGGATAAAGAAGTAAGATGGTCTGATCTGGAACAACCTAAAGGTAGAACACCAGTGCCTATAGAGTACCCAGAGCGTCCCCGAGGACGATTGCACAATGAGAATGGAGAGTCGCTGCCATATTTAAGCAGGTTAAGGTCGTTACCCACAAGGAGACAGACAGTGACGATCATCCCTGCTATGGCTAGACTAATAGTGGGATCTAACTATGGGGCAGGGTTTACGCAATTTCCATTGTTAGAAAAAGGGGGAGCAAGACCACAATATATTCCATGGCCACAGATGGACAAGGATAACTTAAGGTGCAAGCTCCCTAGTTTGACTTTGGGCGCTGGGAAATGGATATATGGAGTAGAAAAAATGATAGGGGGAAATTTGCTGGCCATAGGGGACATACAAGGTCTCCTGGCAGCTATTCTTGGAGAAAGGGCTGATGAAATATGAAGAAGAGTGGGATATTTATTTTGTTTTTATTTATTTCTTTAATTAAAATGTTTATGGTTTGTATCTTAAACCTTACATTTCTCTGTACATATAATACATCTTCTACTAAATGAGCTTGAAGCATAAAATGTTACTTCTCGTGCCAGTTATGGGGTGTGTTCATAGCTTTGACCTTTGATCTCAGTTCAGAAGGGAACAATGGTAGTTACCATTCTTCTATTATGGCCCATCAGTATTTGCGACCAGCGTTCTGAGGCATTGAGTTCAGTCGGGGCGCTCGCGTATTTTCCACTGATGGTCATACGTTTTTTAGTCAATGCTTGGCATTCCATTACAATGTGATAGATTCTTTCAATTTCTTCTTTCTTTTTGCAGAATCTACATGTTAGGGAGAATTTGGCTAATTTCCCTGACCTACTGAGTCCCTCAGCAGCTTTGCTGGATTTCTAGGATTTTATTTTTTTCACCTGGTAAGAGTGTGAGCCTTTTTTCCCACTCTTACATGTGTTTTGCTGTGTGTGTTTAACAGTTTCTTGTGTTCATAGACTGTGGAGCCTCACCTACTCCATAGGCATCATCTTTTTACTGTGTGTTACACAGCACCGTCAATGCAGTGACACAGGGTTGTCTTTTTGGCTTCCCAACTCCACCTCCATTTTTCTGGGATTGACTACTGTCTCCCAGAACATGTAAAGATGCCATTGACTTTATTAGTCTCTTTTAAAACTCACAGACCCAGTGCAAACTATCTTAAATAGAGTTCTGGAAAGGGTTAATAGTTATCCCTTTTGTATGTTTCTCTTGGAGCATTGTTTTGCTCCCTTTTCATTAAAACTTGGCTGGTGGCAGTGGTTACTACCCTATTTTTCGTACCGCAGTTATCTTAAATAGCCCTGGTATTGTTTTAGGCTATCTTGGTAGCCTCGAACTTAAACCCGCTAGACCATATTCGTTTTTATATGGTTCTAGCTAGGTTTATTTGCCATTTCTTTTTGTAAAAGTCTTTCTCTTGTTTTTCTCTGCACGCCAAACCAGGTTTGGTTCCTTTGTTCACCGTCCTTTCTCGGGCTTCTACACAGAAGCCCTCCTTTGGTGCCTGTATGTCTGGGGGGAAGGATGTGAGGGAGGGAATTAGGACTCCCTGCACAGGGTCTCCTTGGAGATCCATGTCGCACTTTGATCTCATTGGTTGTGGTGACTGTCCCGGCGGGACAGCCACCCTGATATGTGATTAACAGCCCAGGTCTCTGGGGCTGGAAAAGCAAAGTCGCCACTGGAATGAAAGAACCGAAGAGGAGCTGACATAAGAGGACCCCTACAATGACTGAACCGCCCGGTGAATCCCTGCTGCAGGTCCGAATCTTCACACTCCAACGATCTTCAAGGAATCTTCTCCCCTTAAACTGGTGGGAACAACCAGTTTACCAAACTGCTAGCCAGATCTCCCTTCTCTGGTCGAATTTGCTTTACAGAGCTACAGTGAACCAGATAGCCAGGAGGACCGGACCATGCTTGAATTATAAGGAGCACACCTTTTATTTGTTGCTTTGCTCTGCTGCTGGTTTCTTCCCTGGGCAATGCAGGACCCTCCAGTCTTCCTACTTCATGTCAGTCTGACAGTTGCTTCAGGAACCGTGAGCCTGCAGGACCTTCCAGGAACCTCCCCCTCAGCTACAGCCTTCTTCTCCATTTAAGGTACTGTTCAAATCCAGTTGTCCGTTTCGTTCAGCAGCGGTGAAAGTGTGTGAAACCTTTTGCCAATCCGAGGGCTTGTCCTCCATTCTTTAAACTAACTTTTCTGCCCACCAACTTAATCCTGAACTCTTGGCAAAGACTTAACCGCGAACTACCCTGAACTGTGTGATCTTGAGCAACACACTGTGACCCATTAACATTGGTCCAGGCCTATTGAATTGATTTCCTCACTGTAGTTCCTTTTTCTAGATTGCCTTACCTATTACTTGTTGGTGCTGCTACTGTTTTTTGACAACTTTGTCTTTCCCTCCCTTTTGAATTACTAGAGTGCCATTTGCTCACACTTCATTTTGAACCTAACTTGTCCACAATCTATTGGGTGTGTGTTATGCTCACCTGGTATCCACAGGAGTGCCATACGATACTGAATGTAGGTCTGAGCGCTATCCTGGACCCCTCTCTGCTTGATTATGTGCCAATCATTGGGTAGCGCCTATAACAGGAGAATGGAGGGTTAAGATACTGGTCCTGTGATGGGTGGACTTCCACCTCCCTCTGGTCAAAATCCCCTCCCTTGGGGTTATTGCTCACCTTAGGTTTTTGTGCGTTGAACTCTCTGTCCTGCATCTCTATGCAGGGGCGCGTGGTTGGTGCGGGCGTTCCGTGGACCTAGTTGCTTCACTGGTCCATATGCCCTTATGTCGAGTCCAGACCGTCTGTGACTCTGACTCTGCTTGCTGTCTTCCAGGTGAGTTATCCTGTCTTTTCCATCTTTATTCCGTCTCTTTCTTTCCCTCCGTTTTCTCTGTCTTCTCTGAGTCTTGCTCCACTACACTGTTCCATAAGAATGTCTCTTTTTGTTTTCACAGGTATTTTTGCGATCTTGGAGTTGCCACACCGATGGTGAAGGCCACGGTGAGTGATTTATGCGCGGAGCGCTGCGCTGTTTTGGTGTTAATTGCTAACCTGTGTTCTCTTCTCTTCTTTGTACAGGTTGCGGTGATGTTCCGGAGTGATGAGCGATCGAAGCGCTGCTTGCCCAGGTAAGTGCTTTGTTAATGCTGACATTGTTCCTTCTCCGTTGCAGGTTGCAGTGAAACCCGGAGATGGGCGAGGTAAGAGAAGCGCAGGGTGCTGCCAGGACTCACTGCTTGCCCAGGTAAGAATTGTTATTAATGCTGTCTTTGTTTCTTTAGCTTTGCAGGTTGCGGCGAACTCCGGAGATGGGCGAGGTAAGCGAAGCTCAGGATGGATTCAAGGCTGGTTACTTCACAGGTAAGTGTTCTTGCTCGCTAATGCTGTTCTTTTTCTTCCAGGTTATTAATGGAATCCGGATCTAGGGCTTCAGGATCGGGCCACCGGAGAAGCAGATGAGCAGGAGCTGAACACGGTGAGTGTTACGCTACAGGAGTGCAAAATAATGTGAAGCATGTTCTGCTGTTTGGGTGTGGTTTAAATAGCCTAGGTAAAGTAGTTCCAGGCCAAGTAGTTTCAGGCCCAGCCACACCCAAAACACTAGACTGCATGGCTTGGTTCTAAAGAACTGAGCTGTGTAATAGGCCTCCATGTTGGATTAAGGTCCAAAACTGGTATTGCTTTATTCCTGATAATGAGCCACGCGCCGAAGGCGTCAGGACTGAATCCATGTATGTTTCTGATGGAGTTTTAAGGCCCTGGGGGCTGGTGTGAAGGGCTTTAGCCCCACTGCTGCCAGGGGGCTGTTATACCTGAGGGGGTCAGGGGCATGGATCGTGACAGCACTCCCCCCTAAGGCCCCTCTCAAGGTATTTCCTCCATCTGGCCCTGGTTTGGTCGGATGGTTCCAATAAAATCGTCTTACCAGGCGTGGCGCATGGACATGCTCGCTAGCCTCCCATGTTCTGTCCTGAGGGCCGTACCCCTTCCACTAAGTAATATAACTGGGACCTGGTGAGTTTAGAAACTAGGATGTCCTTGACTTAAAATTCAGGTTCTCCATTAACCAGTACTGGATTTGGTGGTGTTTTGACCCGAGTTCCAGGCTGAACAGGTTTTAAGAGTGACACGTGGAATACAGGATGGATCTGCATATTTGGTGGTAAAGCTAGTTTTTCTGCCACAGGACTTATAAAAGCCTTGATGGTATAGGGCCCTAGATATCTGGGACGAAATGTTCGAGTTCCTCTTATGGGCACGTGCCGAGATGCCAACCAGACTTCATTTCCGACTTGGTAGTCTGGGGCTTTTCTTCAGTGTTGATCAGAGAATCTTTTCTGTCTTTCTTTGGCTTGGATAAAGTGTTCTGCTGCCTTTTTGAAGGCGTGAGTGATGGTCGTATGTAAAGTCTTCACTGTGGGCAATTCCAAGGCCATGGGGGTATCTAATTCAGAAGTAGGTGGGTGCCTTCCATATACGGTATAGAATGGACTCTGTCCAGTACTGGTGTGTAGCGAGTTGTTGTAGGCATATTCGGCTATCCACAGCACATCCTTCCGGCTTTCTTCCACTTGATGAAACATGCACCGTAGGTATTGCTCTAGTTTCTGATTTGTCCACTCCGTTTGGCCATCAGTTTGGGGATGGTGACTAGTGACAGATGAATATCGATTTGGGCAATTGCACAACTCTTCCTCCAGAAGTTAGACACACACTGACTCCCTTGGTCAGAAATCAGGACGAAGGGGAACCATGTAATCGTATGATTTGCTCTAAAAACACCTTTGCCAGACTGGATGCGTTTGGTAGACCCTTAAGCGGAATGAAATGGGCCATTTTAGAGAATAGGTCAACAACCACTAGGGTAGTGTTGAACTTTTGACAGGGAGGCAGATCTGTGATGAAATCGAGGAAGAGTGTGTGCCAAGGTGCAGGTGGAATTTCCAGGGGTTGAAGAAGGCCCGCAGGTCTTTGTTTCTGGGATTTCTTCTGTGCACATATTTTACAAAGAATAGAGCCCATTGGAGTTGACGGAATGATTGAGCCTTTGCCGTCTTGAGGTATTGTAGGTTGCGATGGTCGGTGATTACTGTGATGATATGTCTGGCACCTATGAGGTAATGGCACCAAGCCTTAAAGACTGCCTTGATTGCTACAAGTTCCTTATCTGTTATTGCATAGTTAAGTTCAGGTGTAGTAAATTTTCGTGACCAAAAGGCCACGGGATGTAACTGGCCTGTTTCGGGATCCCTTTGGGAAAGAACAGCCCACATTGCCATGCTGGAGGCATCTGTTTCCACTACATATGGGAGATCTGGGCGGGGGTGTCATAGCACCGGGGCTGAGGTAAATCTTTTCTTGAGTTCCTGGAAGGCCTTCTCTGCCTCTTCTGTCCATTGGAACAGTTTGTTGTTTTTTCGTAATAAAGAAGTGATCGGGTGCACAATCTAGGAGAAACCCGGGATAAATCAGCGATAAAAGTTTGCAAAGCCGAGCATACTTTGGACACTTTTGACAGAAGACTGACGGCGAGCTAAGGATGGCGACTACTTTATGCATATCCACCCGGACACCTTTGGGAGTGAGGACAAACCCAAGGAACTCGACTTAGGTGTCATGGAAGGAGCATTTTTCAAGTTTGGTGTATAGCTGGTGCTGTCAGAGTTTTGCAAAGATGGAGCGAAGGTGCCTGACATGGTCCTGTTTAGAAGAGGAGTACACCAAGATGTTGTTGATGTAAACTAGGGCACATACGTCAATCAATTCCCATAGTACATCATTTGTGAAGTACTGAAATGCGGCGGGAGCATTGCAAAGCCCAAAGGGCATCACCTGATATTCCTATAGTCCATATGGTCTTCCATTCGTCTCCTTTCTTTACATGCAGGAGATGGTATGCCCCCCTCAGGTCCAATTTGGTGTAAATTTGGGCATCTTGACTGGGTCCAGCAGTTCTGGAATAAGGGGTAGAGTATAATGGTTTTTAACTGTTACCTGGTTTAGTGCGCGCTAGTCGATGCACGTTCTCCGTTCTGGCTCGATCTGTCCTTCGATCTTGCAGCCTGTGGTCTAGCTGCATCACTAGGTTGATGAACTCTGCACAGTCTTTTGGCAGGTTTACCACCTGCGCTAGGATGTCTTTCAATTCCCCCTGTAATCCTCGATGGAATAACGTTGTTCGTTTCTCCCAGGCCACCCGGTTTCAACGACAAGTCAGTTAAAAGTGGCGATAAATGTTAACAAATCTTGGCTGCCTTGGCGGAGGGACAGAAGTTCGTTATCCAGAGGTTGGCCCTGGGTATGTCGGGCAAACAGCTTCTCCATCTCCTGTTGAAGCCCCTGAAATCCTGCAGGAGTGGGTCATCCTGGCTTACTAACGGTATGGACCAATCCGCGGCACTGCCACTCAGATATGACAGAATGAAGGCAACCCACGACTGATCTTTAGGAAAGGCTCCGGGTCTACAAAGAAAATGGAGGCTGCACTGGTTCATGAATACTGCCTATTTTCTTAGGTCCCCCGTAAAACATTCCAGAGGGGCAAAAGGAACTGCCCCAGGGAGGACCACCTGCACTGGATTGACGGATGTGGCTGGAACCGACGGAATACTTCCTGGCAACAGAGCCTGCCCAGCCCGTGTTTGGAGCAATTGTCTGGCTAATTCATCGGGTGACAGCGTGGTGTAGTGTATTAAGAGTGTGATTTTTCAACTGCTTGACTTTAGGGAAATGTTTTACAACTGATGTGTAAATAAATGTATATTCTTTTACTCAGAAACCTTGAGTCAGTCTTTGTTTGAATCATAGTAATTGCTGTACTTTGTGCAACTATTGATACTGCTCACTTACTTTTGATATAGGTCTGGCTGCTGAGCCATCACTACCACTTTACTGTGTAGTACAGGCTTGTACCAAAGGTGAATTTGTACTGTCACTTGTAGTCTTAATTGTGTGTAGTGTACTGCATATAATTCTGCCTAACACTAGATGATTTGTCGATGGATTTATTCAGGCTTCTTTTCCCTATGATCTCCTGAGTGAGCCCGGTCAGCCTCAGTCTCAGGAAAGTGTCTCGTTTTGTTTGATCTGTTTGATCTGGAAACAAATTGAGGTAGTGCGGTCGTTGGTTAAGGGCCCTTACTTCTCCTTCACATGTAATGTTTAATATGTATTGGTCTTTCAGGATCTGAGTCTCAGTCAATCTAGTCTCACAAGGTGTTTGTTTGCTTTCTGCGGTCTATTCAGTAACATTTCTATGGAGATATCCTTTTCTATCTGTATTCTATTCAGAGATTCCTTCCATTTTGTCAAAGCAGCATCATTGACCTTGTTGGGTTTATCTCTTAATATGTCCAGAGCAGGTATTTTGTCTCCGTTATTCAATTTTCTGTAGAAGTCAAGTTTTTTCCATGTGATGTTGGAATGTAGGGATTGGAGTGTGAGTTTGTATCTTATCCGTGCCATGGGACTGGATTGTGGAAGGGCTAGTATTCTCCTCCAGAATAAGGCCTCTATTTTTTACAATATGGTCTGGTCCAAGTTTAGCATGGTCTCAACACCATATGTCAGTATCGCAGTCACTTTTTGTCTGCAGAATGTTACAACTGGTTTGATGGAAAATTTGCCATACTTCTTATGTATAATGAGGCCTTGTTTCGCCAGTGCGTTGGCTTTGGATTTGAGTTGGAGGGTCCAGTTTTGTTCTGTACGAGATTGATTCATCCATATGCCCAGATATTTGAACGTATGAACTTGTTCAATTTTTTGTTTTTGCAGGTGGAAAGCATGTTTGTTTTTCTTTCCTCAATGTTGCTGGCTTGGGGTCATGAGTTTTTTTTTTTTTAACATTTATAACCAGTTCATTTGCTTCCATGTATTCTTGCATTTTTTCCAATGCAATTTGCAATCCTAGAGGTGTTTTTGTCATGATACCAATATCATCTGCATACATTAAACAGGCGAGAGTTGTAGCGTTTAGTTTTGGCGGATTCATCTTAGGGGTGTAGATGTTTTCTTCGAAATCCGAGGTCAAGAGATTGAATAAGGCAGCTGCCAGTGTGCATCCTTGCTTCAGTCCGTGCCAGGTTCGTATTGGTTTTGTTACCAGCCCATCCTTGGTCATTCGAACCTGTATCTTTGTGTTGGAATAAAGTAGTTTTATGGGCTCTAGTATATCACTTAGGCAGCCCCATCTTTCGAGTTTATCCCATAGTATGTTGTGATTTATCTTGTCAAAGGCAAGGTGAAGGTCGACAAAGCCAGCATACGTTTCAGCTTTGGTGTTCACTGCTTCATGTTTAAGCAGATTCAGAATGATAAGATTTACGTTCGTACCCACTTGTCTTACGAATCCATTTTTGTCTAACAGCCTGTCTCTTTTCTGTTGTGGCCCAGATGTTAAGTTTTGTTAGTAATAAGTTGGCAGAGATTTTCCCAAGCGGGTCTAGCAGCAAAAGTGATTGCTAATTTGATGGTTCTTTTGTCGGTCCCTGTTTGTATATAGGGATTAAAGTCGCCATTGCCATGTTTTCGGTACTGTGTTTGTACGATTTATCTATTAAAAAATAACAGTACAGAAGGCTGCCCAGGTTTCCGGATTCTTTTTTATAGTCCAATTCGAGAGGCCATCAGGGCCGGCTACCGGAGAGATGCTCAGTTTCTGTATTGTTTTACAAAGGTAGCGGGCGCCCCTCTCTCGCAAGAACAGACATGATAACCTGTTCAGTGGTTATTAACCACTTGAGAGTTCGCAGCCACTGCTTTTACTCACTGTGCCTTTCACAGATGGGAAATATCCATTTGCATATCAGTCTTTGTCCTGCCCAGGGGCAGTCCAGCACCGAAATACAATGGCAATTCCAATCTGAACGAGAGTACCACCAGCAACCCCATACACGTGTTTCACCCTTGTTGGGGATCATCAGTGAGGTGAAGCTGATGCCTTTCACAGATGGGGTTGCTGGTGGTACTCTCGTTCAGATTGGAATTGCCATTGTATTTCGGTGCTGGACTGCCCCTGGGCAGGACAAAGACTGATATGCAAATGGATATTTCCCATCTGTGAAAGGCACAGTGAGTAAAAGCAGTGGCTGCGAACTCTCAAGTGGTTAATAACCACTGAACAGGTTATCATGTCTGTTCTTGCGAGAGAGGGGCGCCCGCTACCTTTGTTAAACTATTTGTTAAGGAACCTGGGATTGGTAACCCTAGGTCTCCTGGGGGCAACCAGACGTGGTCTCCCTCTCACTGTGCTTAGAGAGGCATCAGCTTCACCTCACTGATGATCCCCAACAAGGGTGAAACACGTGTATGGGGTTGCTGGTGGTACTCTCGTTCAGATTGGAATTGCCATTGTATTTCGGTGCTGGACTGCCCCTGGGCAGGACAAAGACTGATATGCAAATGGATATTTCCCATCTGTGAAAGGCACAGTGAGTAAAAGCAGTGGCTGCGAACTCTCAAGTGGTTAATAACCACTGAACAGGTTATCATGTCTGTTCTTGCGAGAGAGGGGCGCCCGCTACCTTTGTTAAACTATTTGTTAAGGAACCTGGGATTGGTAACCCTAGGTCTCCTGGGGGCAACCAGACGTGGTCTCCCTCTCACTGTGCTTAGAGAGGCATCAGCTTCACCTCACTGATGATCCCCAACAAGGGTGAAACACGTGTATGGGGTTGCTGGTGGTACTCTCGTTCAGATTGGAATTGCCATTGTATTTCGGTGCTGGACTGCCCCTGGGCAGGACAAAGACTGATATGCAAATGGATATTTCCCATCTGTGAAAGGCACAGTGAGTAAAAGCAGTGGCTGCGAACTCTCAAGTGGTTAATAACCACTGAACAGGTTATCATGTCTGTTCTTGCGAGAGAGGGGCGCCCGCTACCTTTGTTAAACAGTTTCTGTATTGCGTTCGATATGTCAGTGGGCTCCCATGCAAATTACCATCTCTTTTTATTCACTTGATTGGTATCTTTTTTCGTTGAATGTCTCTCTTTGTAAAGTTCCTTGAAATTTATGATATCCAAGCAGATTCTTGTACATCTACAATAATTTTTTCATTGTATGGCTTTTGTGGATTTAAGAGATCCCAGAGGCGCCTAGTATTATGGGATTTTAATGCTCCCAGCATGTTTTCTGCGTCTTCTTGATCTCTAGTCATTATGGCTGTTTTAAGCCAATTTTAATATTTTTGCTTGGCTGCCTTGCTTTCTAGTTTCTTTGTTGTGGGTGAATCATATTTAGTCTGTTTCAAGACTTTTTCAGTTCTTTCTTTTTTCATGGCTATTGATTTGTTATATACATAGTTGGTATTGGAATATGAGCTGTGTTTGGACATGGAGTTATGTTTCAACCTGTTGAGTATCCAGCCATAATTCATTTTCCCATGATCTTCCATCTGCATTTGTCTGAGGGTTTCTGTGAGTTGTGATACCTGCGCGTGTGAAATCTTGAGGCGATTCATACCTGTATTGATTTGTATTGATGGGATGTTTATTCTTTCTGTGTTCGCTCCAATCGGCTTCCATGTTTGGAACATGATATAGTGGTTGCTGTATTGCGAGTATTTATTTAGCTTACTTGTTACGCACCTCGTTATACCAGCTGAACTGTAAATGTAGTCAATTATGGTCTTGCTTTTGCCTCGTGACCTTCTATCTTTCTATCATTCATCTCAGTTGAACATCTGCGTGCACAATGTTCTACTAGGTGGTCTTCTAGTAGTTTCCCATCTTGATTGAATAGATGGAAGTTGAAGTCGCCACATATGATGAAATCCACAGTTGCACATTTCAGCATGGTCAAGTCGATGACTGAGAGTATGGAATCTATCACTTTCTCATCTTCTGATTTTCTTGGGTTCCAGTATATATTTTTGATTCCTAGATAGGATTTAGGAATTCTTGATTCCTTGAGATTGAGATCATTGGCAGTAATGATGTAATAAGCCAATGTGGTTATCTGCACCAAAATGTCAATGTGGTTCGACTCAATTACTCCGTATTGTGTTCCTAGTTTGGTCAGTGTTAGTAATCCTGCTGATGGTTGTCCTTTCTCTTTGCAGATGGCTGGATTCATGTAGACGGTGTATCCTTTGCATATTGGCTGCTGGAGTATCCAAGTCTCCTGTAGGTATATGAATAAATGGAAATGGCCCAAGTGTTCCATGAGCAAATCTTAGCTGTGTGATTTTGACTGTAGGCTCGTGGTTATTGACGTTCTTGATTTCGGGGTCCATTTTCTATTGATGTTGAGAAAAGGTCTCTCCAAAGGGCGATCTATAACCTTCGGTGTGTTGTGTAGATCGCTATCGCTGGTGTTTCCTGTTTTGGCAGTCTCTTTCTTCAACCTGGCAATCCATTGATGTAGTTCTGGAGTACAAGCTTTCGCAGCTACTAGTATTTGAGCATAGTGAGATATTTGTCATTTCTTGGGATGGGGCGCTTGGAATGCCTTCGTTTCTTTTTTCTTCTCGTTCTGCAATCGTTATATCGAAACCTGGATGTCTCATCTCGCGCGTGGAAGATTCAATGGATTTCAAAACTTCAATTGAAGCACAATCTATCTAGATCTTGTCCAATCTTTTTGTTTCAGTGAATTCAATTGATTTGATATCTTTTGATTTCAGACGTGTCAGTTTGGGTATTGCATGGAATAGTCGCAATGTGTTTGATCTGTTTAAAATAAGCTTGTCTTCTGAGTTGGTCGTTCTTTCTAATTTCAGTACGTTACATTTAGTCCACTTAAATAGATTTATAAATTGCAGGAGTTTGATTGTGAGATCTTGATTTATGCTTCTTTCTTCAAGGGTGGTCGAATTATTACAAACTTCTATCCTTGACTGCGAGTGTCTGCTGGAGTGATTGCTTTCCTCTAATGTAATTGCATCTTTCTTTAATGGTGTGGATCTGTTAGTTTAACAGCTTAGATCGGAGTCAGAGATATCTTCGCATGTCAGGGTAAGACATGTATGCTGTTCTTAATAGGTCTCCTCGTAGCAATCTATGACTATTAAGGATGAGTCGTTGTGCTGCACATTTTCTTGTTCATTATTCAGGGTATTATCATGATCGTGCTTTTCAGTCTTCGATAGAATATGTAGACAGGTTCATTAAGAGTTTGATATTAGCATGATCCACATCAGCTAATGTTGGAATAATCGAGGGGTATCTGCGTTCATCGATTTGTCCTTTTCCAAGTTCAGCCATTGAATATGTTTTAGTGCTTCAATTTTATTGACACGAATTGATGGTCTGGGTTCAATTTTCTGTTTGTCTTTTGGGATTTTGGTGGAAGTGTTTGTTAGGTTTCTGAGGAATGCCCTTGAGCCCTTTTGTTGTTTTTATGTTTGGTTCTTTATGTTCGCCTTTTTCACTTTTGGTTGCGAGTTTTGCTGGTTTTGTTCAAAGATGCTATATGTTTGTTTTGTTTTTCCTTTACTGTCACCTTTATTTGGTATCAGTTCCTTAATGTGGGGTTGTGTTTTGCTTGCCGTAACTGGATGGGGAATATCTAATGTTAGATCGATCAATAGGCCTTCTGGTATTGTTGTAGGACACCTCTCCTGCAATTTATTGTTTTGAGTGTCATTGGGTTTCGGACCCTTTTTCCCGGTTTGAGTATATGCTTCCCTCCTATTTTTGTGGTGCAAAATAGAGTCATCTTTTCTGGAGTGGCTTTTCGCTTTATCAGCATTTATCATTGAGTGTAAGGCGGTAAGGTCTGATTTGTCGGCTCGGTCTTGTCTAGCAATATCCGTGAGTCTTTGTTGCCAGACTAAGCTGGTTTCTGCCTCAATATTCATGCCTTCTTGTATATTTATCATGAGGACTTTGTGGATGTTTTGCTTTGCAAATATGAAGCCTAGTATAGTTCCTTGTTCTCTCGAGGCTTTGAGGTTGACTTCCTGTAGTTTCATGTAAGGGATCATCACCTGGGTGGTAACAGCAATCAGCACATTGTGTAAGTCGACCCTGGTGGTCGGGATTGATTTGTGGTGAGTTTGTTCTCTGTACTGGCATGTGCAGTGGATTGACTCCTGCCTGGACTCCTTGTTCGGTTTCTCACTGTTCTGTGGTTTTTCTAGTCTCGAATTTTGAGTATTTACCGAGAATTGCAATGGTGTTACATTTGGTGTGTTGGTCACCTTTGTGGAAAATGGTCCTTTGGCTTGTTTCTTCAGTTTTATATTCGATTCATCTAGCTCCATCAGTGGTTCTATCTCAGTGAGATCTAGTGAGATCTTTCTAGGTGTTTGCTGGTGAAAGGTTTGGTCATTACCTCAAAACGCTTTGATCTTGTTTTTCGGTCGTTGTAGCTTCTCCATTGTTCCTTTGCCATTTTTGCTTTTTCTATCTGCGTAGGAGCTGCTATATTGTGCAGTGTTTTATCTTCATCCGCACTGACATACTGGGTTGTTTTGGTTGTATTTGTCAGTAAGGTCTGGTTTCCCAGCTTCTTTATGGAGGACGACATCTGGATTTCTGGGGAAAATGGAAGCCAAGGATCTTCTTTGAGATTTTGGTGGATATTCTCCATTGAGTTTGGTGATTTTGTGATCTCCATCTGATTGGTCATTGAGGCTGTTGAGCCTGTAGTAGTGGTGTTTTCTTTAGGATTTGTCGAATGTTCTACCTCATTTTTATTGGTGTACTGAGTCTGCAAGATCTGTTTGGTGGAGGCAGTTAGTTTTGCCATATTTTGTTGTTGCACAATATCATATGAAATGAAGTCCCTTTGTTGAACAATCGGATGTTTGTTTTCTAATTGTATTGTCCTAGGAATATTTTCTTGAATTTTCTCATCATTGGTACAGGTTTGAGTCAAGGTAGTTGTTTTCTCTGATTCAGTTGGGAGTGTATGGAGATTTGAGTCCCTTGTGCCAGGCTCTATATTTTGCTTCCTCGCAAGGTATGATGGATGCCGAGGCATTTCAGCCTCTGTCTGATCTTGTCCTATGGTCACAAGTTTGTGAGCATTCGACTGTTTTATATTTTTCGCTCTATTTCGGGTGAGCGGGTGATTTGTTTGTTCAGGATGTGTGGGTGCTCATGTCGTTGTCATGCTTACTCGCCCTTGCGTTGAGCTTTCTTCTTTGGAAACAGTGTCAGCTGATCGGTCGTGGCAGAGTGGCGCTTCTTGATAACGTGAGTCGCTCAACGCCAGCGCATGTGCTGTGGAGTGCCTGCTGCGTCCGCCCACTGCAGCAGGGCAGGCCGGCAGTGAAGATGGTTTAGCGAGACGATCAGAGCACCAGAGGGTGGACTAGACAGCAGGATAAGGTAGGTTGTAGATTGATGTGTCATGAGGTCTAGTCAATTCGTACAGCTATGCTGAACCATAACGAAGCGCAGTGTTCTAAGAGGTTATGGCATGTGGGTCAAAGGTCTATCTCCGCAGTCCCCACACGCTAGAGTGCACTGGTCCTATGCGGTCAGAGAGCCCCTGGGTGGATCAAAGGAAGATTCCCACAGGCTCCACGCTAAGAGGGTATCTCTAAATTATAAACACGCATTTAAAGATGTTATAATGTAGAGGGTCCTCCGTACGCACTTATACGGAAACAGCCTACAACCAGCTCATTAGCCCCGTACCTGCTTGCCGGAGATCAAAGTAAGTTGCCTCGACGTTCCTCGACACAGCGAGATCACAGACGATCACTTGCCGTCCACTTTCCACTCCGCGTTCCGCAGCGGAATGGGCTTCATAAAGAAAGGCAGCAGCAGTCAGGGGTGTAGGCCACACCTTTGACAGAGGAAATAGAAAAAAGACTCAGGTCCACAGAGTCACAGAAGATCACTTGCCGTCCACTTTCCGCTCAGGAAGAACGGGATATTCAAGTGTGACTGCACAAAACATGGCGCATGATGGAGCGCCATTTAATAATTGTAGAGCAGATGTTTGGAGGGCACTCAGAGTACACTATCCTGACACATTGGATATGGGTGCAATTATGAGACGTCAGATGAAGGAAGATGAAGACTCTATTGCTTACATTCAGGATATTCAGGAGAAATGCAGCTTAAAACTCACAAGCTGGCGGAAAAGAAAGTGGCATTATTTTGCCACATTTTATGTCAGGGGTTGCCTGAGCCAGTAAAGAGGCAGATGAAGAAACAAGTAGGAATGGAAGCAAAACCATGGGCTGAGATACAGTTGATGATAGTACACCATGGTCAGTTGTTACAAGAGATGAACAAAAAGACAGATGAGAATAGGAAAATAGAGAAAGCCAAGTAAGTACAGAAATAATTGTCAACATTTGCCATATAATGGGCGGTATTGACAAGCGGAGAAGGACTGGGAGTGCAGGAAGCAATGGGTACATCACAGGTGAGCAATCTGCGCCCAATGGAGCAAGAAGGATATGGGTTCAGACCACGAGGCAGAGGTATAGAGTACAGAGGAAGAGGCAGATTTCAAAACAATCAAGGTCAGTTACAAGGTACACAAAATGAGTATCAGAGTACCCAGGGAGGATATAACCAAAGGGGATTTGTCAGGAGGGCACCCGCAGTATGTTGGACTTGTGGGATGACAGGACACTTTGCGCGCCTATGTGGGAGCCAAGGGAATGTATAAAATGCGCAATTTTCAAGAGCAGGGACAGCTTATCCTCCAATATATAACACACAAACTAGAGAGGGTTTTGCCCAGGATCATACATTGTATCAGATACAAGCGCTGCAAGTGCAGCAGGTACAACAGCAAGAACGAGTACAAATGAATCCACCACAAGGGCAGTCGCAACAAGCCTCTATGCAGACACAGCAATACGCAAACACTGGACAAGTACTGACGCCCAGGATAGGAGGTGTCACTGTGGTAGGAGGAAATCCTTTCACAGGGACGGAGATCAGCCTGTATCCACAATAGGACAGCTCACAGGGTGAATTGATGTGTTCAGTACTATCAGTGACACCAGACCCCCAAGAGGAACCCAGGGTTGTTGTGATGATAGGAGGCAAATCCTCTTCTTTTGTTGTAGACTCTGGAGCAACTTGTTTGTGTATATTAGAGGGAAAATATCCAATGTCAGGAATTGCCATGAATGCTCAAGGGTTCTCTGGAGCTACACGTTGAGTTCATTTTACTGATAAATTACCAGTTTCTATATGTGTGACATGTCTGTTCCATTGTTGTATTTACAACAGACAACAGTCAATATTTTGGGAAGAGACTTAATAACGAAACTTAACATGACAATTTCATTTACTGATCAAGGGATAGCGTGCTCCACTCCAGAAATACACTATTTAAACATGGGAAAGTTTATACTAGTGTTCACAGGGCAAGTGGCTCTGCGAGGCGTTCTAGTAGATCCCGAGATGAGTGAGCATTTTACTGACGTGGTAACCTGGCTTGGTGGGGAAGATTGTGAGACTACCAATGAATTCTTGTTTAGACCATGAATACCTATGGATGAGGAGGGTGGACAAACCATTCCTATAGTGTTTGGGGCAGCCATAGTAATCACGATGCTCCAAGGAGTAGATGAGGGTAGACCATGGAGAACAGTGATTGCTCTTGAGGAAGGGTACAGAGTGACTGACATAACTGATGATGATATGTTTAGGGAGTACCAAACAGATGATGTAGTATTCTTCATGAGCATTACATACTAGATAAGGATAGAGAAAAGGGAAGACCCACAGCAAATGGCGATAATGCGGCAAAGGCTATCATTTTTTCAGGAAGACTTGGAACAAGTGCCAAATGCCCTATATACACAGGCCCTTTTAATGTAGGATTATTAAAAGGGATAGGAGAGGTTCAAATAAAGCTAAAGCCAGGATCGATTTTACCTCAAGCAAAACAGTAACCCATGTCATGAGAAGCTGATGAGGGTATATTTCAGACTATTTCAGCACTGATGAAACAAGGGATTCTGGTGCCATCAGAATCATCGTGCAATACAGTGGTGTATCTGATCAAAAAATCTAAAGGAGGGTCATGGAGATTTGGTCAAGATATGAGACCGATTAACCAGATTTATAATGCAGAGTTTCCTCTAGTTCCTAATCCAGTGATGGTACTATGTAGTATCCCGGTGCAAGCTCAATATTTTATGGTGATTGATTTGAAAAATGAGTTTTTCTCAATCCCGTTGCATAACCACTCACAAGATTTGACTTCAGTTATGTTCCGCCAAACTCGATTGAAACTTACTTGTTTGCCTCGAGGGTACTGGGAGTCCCCATTGAACCTTAATAGAGTCCTACAGATGGATTTAGGCAATGTTGATCTCAAGAGTGCGGTGATACAATACATAGGTGACATTTTAATTTCTGGCACTACAGAAGATGAGTGCAGACAGGATTCTGTTCAGTTGATGAGTGTTTTAGCAGACAAGGGATATCAAGTAGACAATGAGAAATCACAATATTGTCAAGAAGAAGTGTTATATATAGCTCAATTGATTTTGCATGAAGGAAAGAAAGTGACACCTGAAAGATCTGAGGTGAATATGAAGCAGTGAAGCAGATGCAACAGTTTTTGGGTTTATGTAATTATGTTAGAGCCTGGGTGTTTGATTATAACACATACACAAGACCAGTTCTGCAAGCGTTAAAGAAAGTGCAAGTGGGTAAAATAAAAACAGAATGGACTGAAGAAATGGTGGAAGATTTGAGGAGCTGAAAAAAGCAATTTGTACAGCCCGTGTTTTAGGAATTCCCAATTATACTGAGGAATTGCATTTGTTTTCGCACAGAAATGGGACAGTCACGACAGCAGTGCTTACACAGAGAACCACATTGGGGTAAAAACCTTTGGTGTATTACAGTTGGAAGTTGGATTTTAGACCCAGTTATGAGGGTTCCATGTAATAATATCCCCACAAAAATATCGCCATGCAAAAATATCGCTGAAAAATGGCCGTTTTTTTGTGGGGAAATTATTGCATGGAAAATGCAGGGGACACCCCCGCAACCCCTCAAACCCTTTTTTTTTTTGGCTGCCCCTATCCCCATATATATGGTCACCTATAATATATCGCCACAACCTTTTCCCGGCGATATTATGTACGGCGACCATATATATGGGGATAATATTACCTGATACCGTTATGAGAGGACACGTTCCTTGCGAGCAATCTTTGCAGCTTCAGCATTTATGATTGAGAAATCTACACGTTTTGTCATGGGCTGCTCTATGACTCTCTTTGTGGAGCATGCTCTTTTTGTCATTTTAGAGAAACCCAAGGGCACATTGACATCTCAGAGAGTTTCAGCTTATGAGGTAATGATTTCTAACCCAGCGATTAAAATTCTAAGATGTAAAATAGTGAATGCTTCCATGTTCATAGCTGACCCAATAGAAGAAGGCAATCATGTGCAGGACTGTGCTAATTACGTTGAATTGTATGATGATAGGGGAGAAGGAGAATGCTTTGGCGGGAGGGGAGATTCTCTTTATTGATGGTTCTTCGAAAATTGATCAGACTAATGGGGAAAGGCGTTCATAGGCCCCAGTGATAAGACACAGGTTAAATGGAGAATTTGAAGTGGTAGAGAGTGCAAGACTACTATCTGACTTTTCATCACGAGCAGCAGAATTAGTAGCGCTTACTGTCACGCCAGAGAAACATGAAGGACAGGAAGTGACAGTGGACAGTGACTCCGCCTAAGTGATATCAACCATAAATGCAGGGTTAGCACGTTGGAAAAGGAGGGGTTACCTCCACACATACAGCACTCCAGTGCAATACACATCCTTATTGGATAGGTTCATTAAGGCACTACAACACCCGATGGCCATAATGGTCGTTAAATGCCCAGCTCATACTAAGCAAATAGATTTGATATCTTGTGGGAATGAAGCCGCAGATGTAAAAGCCAAAAGGGTTGCCTATCCTCCAGAAATTTGGAGTTTTGATACTGAGAGAATTAAAGAAAAGGTAATTACAACCGTGTTAGTGCAAGAGGGGTTTAACAAAACTAAGAGATTCAAAGAAGTTCACCACAGGAAGAACAGGAATTATGGAAATGAAGGGGCTGTTCTTTATCCCCCACAGAAGCATTATGGTGACAAGACAGCACTGGAAAGCCAGTAATGCCAGTGACGTTATTGAAGGTTGCTCTTGAACAGCTGTATTACCCTATACATATAATTAGAGCGATATTGCTGCTACAATTGCAGAAGACTGGTTAATTCCTAATTTATTAGAACACGTTGCACTATTGATGGTAAACTGCATCATGTGTCAAAGGTTTACTGCTTGGCATACACTGAGAATGATCAGAGGTGTAATACTTCGATCAAATGGACCATTTCAGCATTTACATATCGACTATGTTATTATGCTGCAAGTATGTAATGGATATAGGTATCTATTAGTGGTGGTGTGTCCCTTTTGTAGGTGGATCGAGGCAGGTCCATGTACACACCCTGAGGCCAGCAAGTTTTTTAGTGAGCAAAGTTTTCCTGAGGTGGGGTGTGTGCGAAGTGCTGAGATCTGACAATGAGCCGGATTTTGTCAATGAACTATTCCAACAGATAGGGCTTCTACTGAGTACAAAGCACATGTTTTCTTGTGCTTATCACCTGCAAGTGAACAGGATATGTGAGAGATTCAACGGCCTCCTCAAGGAAAGGATTGCCAAGATTAAATTGACTTTGAAGAAGGGATGACTGTATTGCCTACCCCTAGCCTTATATGCCCTTCGGAATCAGCCGGGATCAGAGCACCACCTCACCCTGCACAAGCTAGTTACAAGGAGTTGTATGAGAAAGCCCCTTACACCTTTGTCTAGGAGTAGGATTGATGACCAGAGTGTAGCAAAAACTTAGGTGATGATATGCACAACTATTTGACATGTATGACCTCTAGCATTTCTTTCATTTCAGATCTAGTCAAGCATCTTGGGGTTTTAGCCTAGGAAACACAGAAGACGATCATTTGACAACCAATCCGAATGAACTATTACCATCACATATGTTGAGGGCCTAGTCCTAGTTAAAAACTTTAAAAGAAAGTGGCATGAGCCGCGTTTCAATGGCCCTTTCTGTGTTGAGGAAGTGTCCCCTTCCGCTGTCAAAATATCAGGAAGAAGAGCTTGGCTGCACCTGGGTGATGTGAAGATGTATAAAAGACAGGCCTGCCCTCCCACCATTGCTGATCCAGAAGCAAGACAGAAGAATAATTTCAGCGTGTGCATGTTCAATCGATGACAAATAAGAAGGACGATAAAACTCTGATTGATTGATACAGATTTTTCCATTGGACTGGAATTCAAATACACTCTCCTTATAGATATTTTAGCAGAGAGTGAACAGACTTGCAGATAATTCCAGTAACTTGAAATTAACTTTTAGAAGTATATATTGAAGTATCAGAGTTATGCCTAAACATCAGTTCTTGATCAGAAATTGGAAACAAGATCAGTATCTGGATTCATTTCGTGGAATATTCCTGTTTTGAGTGGTTAAACATATGCCAAGGCATACATTAGTTTTGTAAAATTGATCAGCAGAAATTGCTACAAAAAAGAAATTTGATTAGCAACCCAACCTAAATGATTAGTAATTTTTATATTATATTTTCAAAGGTATGAGCACTTAATTTCAATGCTGCAATTGCCTAAATAAGGTGCAGTTGCGGCTAACAATGAATTGTTTTGCAGCAGTAATTGCCAGGCCTTTTTATCCATGAAGCGCAGGGACCATGCTTTTATCACGTGGGCATTCAACCAACATGTAGAAGGCCTCATGCCTATAGGTTGTTACTAATGCGGGCCAACTGCAAATGGCAGGAATAATATATCTCCTGCCAAACATCAGGCGGGAGAAATAATATTTCCCGAAATGTGATAGCACACATATAGCATGCAGGCAAATGCCTCCTAGATGCTCTTGGAAGAGCAGGACAGCAGCAAATGCCTGCAGTCCAGGTGCAGCATCCAGGCCTTTCAACCTTTTCAGTTGAAAAGGGCCTGAACCTCACGGTATCATCCCCCAGCAAGTCAGGAATCTTATGACACAGCAACATACTCATTTATTCCGTACTTTAAATGCGCACTTTGCATGTGCACACATTACAAACTGCATTTGCTGGAGCCTGTCAACTTCCCTGGGCCTATGCAGTATCTAGAATTGTTATCACCTTGTTGTCTCTAAAATAGACAATTGCTAATAAAGGAGGATTTATACGTTTTTGGTTGAAGATTACTGATTCAATGACCTGTTGAATGGCAGTCTCGTGACAATCTGCGGCTATTAACCCCCTGGCTGTATTATTTTTTTTCATTAGATTGTATGCACCCTGGGGTGTGTCAGACTTTTTCCCAGCTCCAGGCAGAGAGGCCACCAAACATCATGTTGAAATGGGCTTGCACAAGGCATGACACATCCACAGCACGGCCTAAGGCCTGAAGCCTGCAGGTTGTGCTATCGGTGCAGGGCTGACTGCTAGCAAACGACTGGGAATAATATATCTTCTGCCAATCATCGTGCAGGAGAAAGGTTATTAACAGACACTTGATAGCACACAATCCCACACTGATACCACAGCCTGCAGGCTGACCTGCCTAACTTCCAGGATATTCTCAGAGCCACTGTGTTTTCATGCTTTTCTCTAGGTCTCTGGGAAGGAGCATGAAGCCTCTGGGATTATCAAAGCCAGCAATAAAAGTGAATGTCTTCCCTCAGCAGTAATCAGAGGATGCACAAGAGATAAAGGGTACAAAATGATGCTCAGTCATCAAATGTCACAGTACCCCCACCAGTGCATTTTAAGAATGAACACCATTTTGTTAATAATGATCACAACTGAGTAGGCATTGGCTGTTTTGTATCAATGCCCAAATAAAGCACCAGTTGAGTACCCAAGTCTGTCTTAATTACAGGAAAGGAACATTCAAACTGTCTCATTTTCATGATGTGTTTTCAGTTGGTACTCATTACATTCATGCTGAAATTACCATTTTCTCCACACTGCATATAAATAAGCAGAACACATGGGTTAATCAATAAGCAGAGCACAGTATTTTTTGTCACATGGCTTTAAATATTGAGTGTACTATTGGCAAACCTTAAAAGTAATTGTTGTGAAGCAATGAGTCAAGGAAAGAGTTTATAGTAATTATAGATGCTGTGAGCCGCACAAATGTAATGGGTTTTGATTTTCAAATGTAGTCAGGATTGTATGCACGTATAAGACCTTCTAAATGTTATTTAAAGTGCTGTCTGGCAGCAGATCACTGCCGTCCTGCTCTTCAAAAAACATTAGAAGGCAATATGGATGCAGGCTGTGTTATCAGTGCTGGGCTGTGCAAGCCCGGTACACAGCATGCAGGCCCACGGTTTTCTACGTGTTTTTTGAAGTGCGGGACAGCAGTAAATCATTGCAGTCCCATACTTCAAAGGCATTAAGAAGGCACACCATAGATCCTACCAACGAGTTGTGACCTTGCCTCCTCTCTGGGAAAGAAGCTGAACTATCAACCTGACAAGTCACATGCATAGCTCAGTAGCAGGTATGCTAACCCACTGAGCTACTTTACCAATCTCAGTAGCTGCTTCTCACATCAGCACTTGTCTAATGTATGGCACAAACCCCTTGAAGGTATCCGCCTGGTCCCCACCCCATTCCTGCTGAGGCACTTCCTGTGTTCACTCTCGGCCTCAGGGGAAATAGCTGGTCTATAATTCAGCACTGTTTACTCTACCCTGAGGGTGGGGAGCAGATGCCCCACAAATACATACTCTGCTGCATCCCCCACCAAGACATGGACAGGGGCCTGGGGGGGGGGTTCTATTGTGAAATGTAGACAGAAGAGTTTGTGATCATGGGGGCTGTAAACAGAGATGCATTTACCTTGTTCTCCATGCGCAGGTGCTGCTGGGATTTCCACAGGAAGGGACATTGCCTCGGCGCACACATTGATGCAATGTATCAGCGTAGCCCGGAGCCTGGCCCTCTGCCTCCTGTGCGCTGTGCATACTCAGGCCAGGTAAACTGTACTTATGATCTTTGCTCTGTAAATCATGTTGCAGTTAGTGCAACTTGATTATTGAAATATAAAGCAAATAAGCTGTATTGTATTGCAAACTGCGATGCGATACCGCTTATTTTATGTCTTGCATGCTACTCACTAATAATTACGTTCATCGACTTGTGCTAGCTGTCTTTGTGTACATACTTCGATCTTACCCTGCTCTTGTTAGAAGATGCGTTAATATTCACACTTTCTTGCAGGATCCTAAAAATGGGCCAGTGAGGATATAATCAACAAGATTTTACAGTTACAACCATAAAGAAATTTGATGATTATATTAAAAATTATTAAAGAAGAAAATGCCATGGTTCTAGAAGAGGAACAAGTGCAGCGAGGAGTAGGATGGCGCGAGAAAAGGGGTATACCGTCATTTCATCGCCACACTTTTCATCGCAGGTTTTTTTGCCGCGATTTTTTTTCGTATAAAAAAACATTGCATTTTTTTGGGGGGTACATTTTTTAAAAAAAAGGGTTTGGGTGTTCGGGATGTAAAAAAAAAGGAAAAAAAGAAAAAAAAGAAAGGGGGATTGGGGGGGGGGGTAACCCCCTCCAAAAATAAAAATTAGATGTTTTTATCGGGAAAAGAATTGCGTCAAAAAACCTGCAATGAAAAGTGCGGCGATGAAATCACATAGAACCGAGAAAAGGATGCCTATGTTCTTATGCATAATATATGCTTGCATGATTGTTCTCTTTGTCTTTCTGTTCCTCATGTTTCACAGTCTTTATCATGTTAGTTCTTCTGCCAAAGGAGAAGTCCCTATGCTTATCCCCACTATGGGAACTACTTTTGATATACTTCATGAATGGTACATGGCTTCTAAAAAACACAAAAGAGATAGAGAGGAAGATAGTGATGGGATAAATACCTATCTAGACAAAACAGCACATTTGGGTGATAGCATGTAGTATCAGCACCTGAAAAAGGTGGGGGAGAAAGCATCTAAGGAGGATTTCTATGTCTGCTCTCTCATACACTATGCCATGAATACAGTACAAATTGTCATTGCCAGAGAAGTTTCAGAGCACGACACAAGGTGCCTCAGTCATCTTGCCACCTGTACAACTCAAGGACAATTCCAGGGAAGTTGGGCAACCTTGCGGTGGAGATAGAAATGGTAATTTCCATACCAGGATGATTATATCAAGACTACTCAAAAGGAGAAGGAGCCTGGATGGAAGAGCAAGATGCTTGTGTATCCTGCTGCAGGACAGGACAATGTGGTCATTGAAGAGATGAAGAGAATGAATTGCTCTGATATAATAGAAATGGCTAGATCACCTGGATTTTGGGAATGAGCTCAGTTTCTGATCTATGGACGAGTGAAGTCCATGAAAGGATGGGAAGATGGAATGGTCTCCTGTGCAGCTCAGCTGCTGAAGACAGAATATGTACAAGAAGTACAGAGGGTGAATGATGGTCATGGGCTGAACAAGCCAAACTACTGACATGGTAAGAAGATGAATCAGGCCCAGTAATAGTAATCCTGTTGGCTAATGCAACGCTGTGTTTCCGAAGACAATGAAAGAATCATGTAGGAGACAACAAAGAATGCAGAACTACAGGTGACGTTCCAAGGATGGGAGAAGGGACATCCATCCTGATGGACCGATATTGGCATTGTGGATCTAGAGCATATATAAGTTTGCCCAAGGACTGGAGCGGAGTATGTCCTTTAGTGCTCATCCATGTTCCATCATTAGTGATTCCACAAAGTGGCCTGAACATTGGTGAATTTCCAAAGGTGGATACCCATTTGAGAAAAAGAAGATTGCTCGAACTTTTCAATCGGACCAGAAGAGAGAATTACTTCTCAGCCAAATCAATAACAGCACATGACTCCATCGCTGATGAACACAGGTTGTTCAGCAAGACTGCCTCAATATTTACGAAATTATTTATGCCTTAGATCTAAACGATGGCCAGCGCCATGTGGCGGTATATTACAAGATGGGAGCTTCTGCAGGCAATTAATACTACCATAAAGGGATTCAACGCGATCGAGGAAGAGTTGAGGGCCCCACGACTAATGACCCTCCAGAACAGATATGTCCTTGACATGATCACAGCAATGGAAGGAGGAGTTTGTGCAAGAAATGGGCCATCATGTTGCACATTCATACCTTCTCATGATGAAGAAAATGGGACATTGACAGAGGCCATAACGTTGTTGACAGACCTGAAGAACAAGATGGAGGATGAGACAGATGATATTGAAGATGACAGTTGGTTTGCTTCCCTGTTCTCATGGATTCCTCAATGGTTGGCGAAGATGGAGCTGTATTAGTGAAGGTAATGTTCAGATTTGGTGTGATCAGGATAGTGATTGTCCAATGCAAGAAAACAGCAAAGAAAGCAGTAGGAATGAAGATCATGATTGATGTCGAATCAGGGCTCTAACCCAAGGAGCTGAATGATGAAGCTGTCAGAAAATACATACTTAGAGGCCAGCATTGTAGCACCTGAAGGGACTAAATTCCTGTATCCAAAAATCACAAGAGGTACGTGGGATGATGTGTTTATTGTAATCCAAATGGACAATGCAACTACATGACTTGGAGTGTAGATGAACATGTCAAATCAGCTGGCACCCTGCGGGGTGTGTGGAAGATATGGATGCCAAAGAAGCACTTCTTCAAGACAAAATACCAGAATGTGGATACAATTGAGGAGATGGTCCAGGACTCGAACAGAGGGGGGGAATGTAGAGTAGCAGCTGCATGCCTCCCCATGAAGTCCCGCCCCCCTACCTCCTATATATTGGAAAGCGGAGATCATGCCAGGTTTGATACCAGTAGTTTTGCCAATACTGCAGCATATATTCGAAAGAAGATACCCATTGAGACAGCCCTATCAAAAGTATCCCAGAAGAGATGACAATCTTAGGGAGGAACTCCCTGAAGGAATATGAAAAAAGCAAAGAGAGGAGTTAATGATGTCACAAGAGACATGTGCGACGTCCGTAGATATCGCACAGACGCTGGAACACAAAGTACATTAAGTTCTCATAGAAGCTGGCTATACGTAGTAAATAGAATGCAGGCAAAGTTGCCATTGTATAGGAGCTGGACAGTGGTGTCATGAACTTTAGTAAGCCAAGACCCATGAAGAGAAAAGGCGAGAATTGTGTTGCAGCAAGAATAAGCTGAAATTTGTGGAGCTGCAAGGCGGGGCTGTCTGTCCTGGTATCAAAACTGAAGCAGCCAAGGTCAGTTATTTATTCTTGAAAGGAGTGAGCGTACAAAGGATGAATTATCTCTTGTTAAGGTGCAAATAAAGAACATCGAGAGTGCCAAGTTTTATTCATTTAAGACATTTAAAAACCTGCAAAATTGACCAAATCGTGGTCTCCTGTCACGTGAGACAAGGATGAAAACAGTTGAACTTGGAGTCCTAGAAGAACAATAGTGAGTGCTAGCACACCCCTATATTCCCAGAGACAAGGATACTTTGCAAGGCCAAGTTCAAAGACAATCTTCATGGTATAAGGCTTGGGTGATGAGAGATGATGGGCTAATTGGACGAGGAGTTAGAGTAGAGGTAGAGGTAGACTCAAGTCCACCTCTGTTCAACTTGGTCTGGGCTTATGTGCTGCTAAGTGAACTGAATGTTCCAGACATGGCAAAAGTGTACCAATCAATTGTAGAGGGCCATATAACGAAGGTCCTTATAGTTTGAAGACCAATTGAAAACTGTGTACATAATGATTTTTATGATGCCATGTTTTAGAGGCATGCATATATTGTCCACCTGACAGTGGGCAGCCAATTACAATACTAGCTCCTATCGAAAGTATACTTAGATGTTCCCCTTTAATCATTTACAATCCCTCGTAAGTTTTACATTATTTGCCACATAGTATGACATCACCCCTGATGTATTTTTACTAAAAAGGTCTATGTTTTGTGAAGAAATCATTGACAGCTTCAGCGAACATCAGTTGATGATCGTTGTAACTGTTTTAGATAATCGTTAATGAAACAGTATATTTCCTGAGTTGGTTTGATTATTTGGACTCAGAATTACTCTGCTAACCCATCCATTGCATGCACGTTACATAAGGGCCATAAGCTCAATAGGGTCAACTGCTCATTCGCAGACAATTAATGCACCAGTAATAAGATTCTCTCATTGCTTGCATGGGGCACCCCCTGCAAGTGAGAGAGCACCCCTAGCCTAATGTGTACCAGGAGAGGCACAGGTACACATTCAGTGTTGCAGAAAGGGCTGTGGATCTGGAATGTTAGCTGATCAGGCAGCAGCTTAATCCAGGATTTCTGTCCTCCACAACTATAGATATCTTTAGAGATAATTAACATGTCTATAAGCAAAAAGAACATTGATAAAGCTGATAATCCTTTCCCCCTAAAAAGCCAAGGGAGAAATGGATGAAACCCCAGGCTCTAAGGACATTTATACTCTTCTGTTGAAGTTGGTACAATATGTCGGTGACATGAAATCATCTCTGCCATATCTCACCATGAAGGTCTGGAGGGCAACGTCAACAAGAATGAGCAGGATGCTGGAGGGTTTTTGGGGTGGGACCAAGCCTTATTAGCCTATGGTCTTTTCCCTTCTGTAATGAGTTGGCATTGAAGAACGCTGGTCTGGAGGGTTGCTCAGAGCAGTGTCAGAGGTTAAGATTAATTCTAAACCCTCCAGCCATCACCTCTTGTGTTTAGCCAGAGGATTGGCATCAGAGGCAGTTTCAGAGCTTATAATGTCATGAAAAGTGAGCTATCATGGATACAAGCAAAAAACACAAAGCAAGACCTGAAAGCATACATCTCAACTTAAGGTTGGTGGGCCTGGGTGAAAGAAGACAACATGGATAAGAACATGGATGATTAGGTATTACAAGTGTTATTGGAGTTATATTGTCCAGACTTGAACTTTGCTTACAGAGTGCTGAAGTTTATTTCAAATAGATCACGCCAAACTATGATGGTATTCATGAGAGTGAGTGTCAAAGAGAGAGTCCTTAAGGCTGCGAGTGAAAGAGGGCAAGTGATATACAGAGGCATGCCCCTAGTCATATTCTCGGATTTCACAAAAGAGCTGGTCTTAATGAAGATTGCCCAGGCTGATAGTGCAGGGTAGTCTTGATTCTATTAAAGACAAGGAGGCGAGCATTATGCTTATTCTTTTTTATTACTGCCCCATAAGCATTTCAACTTTAACACATTTTTAAAACTTCTTAAAACTTGAGAACACATTTTTTGTTTCCCCCGATCCCTTCTGGGGGCTAAAACACAAAAAGGGGTAATAGGGTTTTAAAGCCAAAGAAAAATGACAGAGGTGGGGAAGAGGATCACATTTGCTTTGCCCAAGAGACACACCGCTTGTTGCGCCCAATTTCCTAGGGCTCACGGGTCTACTGATGTGTTCGTATCTATGGCCCTCTCAGCCAGATCCATCATTTTTGCGAGCGGGCCTGTGAGGTCCAAGAGCCGATCTTGGCACCCTCACCACGCTCGGTCCACCCCTTTTCTCACACCTTTCGATGCTTTGGTGACAAAGGTCATCATTTTTGGATCCAAGTTCGGGGTGTCGGTCTCTTTGCCCGGCAATTCAGGTCTGGAGCACTCTGCCCTCATCTTGGCCAATACTTCCCTGTCCAGAGGCATCCTAATATGATGTGTCATATATTGTGCCACCCTGGGTGATGGCACCCACTCCGTTGACCTAGGATGCCTTATTGCCTCTGGGTCAAACATGACATTCAGGCCCTCCTCCTCTTCTTTCGGAGGCTCATTGGAGGCATTAGGTCATTAAGGTGCTTCCTCCTCTTCCCCACCTTCATCACCTGGGGAATAACCTGCATTCTCTTCTTCCTCTTTATTGTCCAACCCTGGGGCAGGAATGTAGGGTAAGCACTTAGAACCTCCTTATGACTGAAAGGAAAGTCGGCAAACTCCTTACCCACTATGCTATTACAGATACTGACAGCGCTAAGCCCACGTAGAGGGCAAGCAGGGACAGAATCTGTGAGCTGACACTCTAGGCGGTACTGAATAAAGAATTTGGAAACAGTACTCACGAGGACCGGAATGACCACATGAATGCCAGTACTCACGAAGACCGGAAAGACCACTTGGATGTCCGTACTCACGAGGACCGGAAAGACCACTCAAAAGTCTGTACTAAACCCACAACCCTGTAGATCAAACAAGAACCCAGAAGGCTGTAAAAGCAAAGAGTGAGGATAACTAAATACCTAAACCCAAGTCAAGAGACAAGAAGGAATAGAACAGTGAGGAAAACAAAAGATATTCACACAGGAGCTAGTTACAACAGCTTCCCACACCTAATAATAAAATAGGAAATAAATGCAGAAGTGTAAAGGAAAACATGGAATGGATCCCAATAGAAGGTAAGGATCAGGAGCAGTGAAAACGATATCAAAAGGGAAACCTTCCCACCCATCCAAGGTGAAAAGGCAGGAAACTAAACCTGTAAAGGGAAGATTAATGCATCAAGTCTTTCAGTAGCAAAGGACAATTTCTAGGAAACAGTGAACACAGGCAATTGGGCTGCAGCAAAAGGAAAGCTCAGAGAAAGGCTGCCTGCAGACAGAGAAAGAGAGAAAGGGAATTCCAGAAGGCAGAAATCAATTAAGCATACAAAATACGAATTCCAGGACAAGGAACAAGAAACACTAACTAGAAACTAGGCACAAAAAACTAGGAACCAGGAACAAGGGACCAGTCACGACAGGAACGCTGCAACAATGACCAACGCTGGACTGAAGCAAACTGAGGCTTTTAAGGCTGCTTAACAAGCACACCTCTCAGGTGTGCCGCCTGCTGCACCTGCAGCCACAGGTGTTGCCTATCCTCCACCCAACCTTGTCCTGCAAGGGAGGAGGTGAAGCAGTGAGCCAGGCATTCTGGGAAGCATAGTCATTCTGGAAAGCATAGTCATTAGATTAAAGTAGCATGCTGGCTGCCAAAAACCTGGAATGGATCCGGAAGGGAAGTAACTTGGAAAATAGGGTTTTAGTGCTCCTAATTCATCACAGTACTGTAGAGTAAGGTTCGGAGGAAATGTCCAGTAGGGAATAAACCCCAAACTATGCCCCCAAGTGGCGGGAACGGGAGCGAAGGGAGCGAACCGTGACAGTATACCCCCTCCCACGGCCGACTCCAGGTGACCGTCACCCGCACAAAACATCTTCCTTCCACGACAGGAGCGCTTTGTCTTTGGAGGTAGCACTGATGGAAACGATGACCCGCGGGCAAAAGTAGAAGGACTGGAATGCATAGAATCAGGCCGCAGTCTATAAGAGTCATAGGCAGGAATTCGGTGAGGAAGAGACTCATGGGTCGAAGAAAGGCATGAAGGACTTGCAGGACCCGAAGCAGAGTTGGAAGGTCCAGGAAGCTTAGTCACTGGAAGAGGATATGCATACATCTTTGAGGAGAGAGGCAGGCTGGTGCAACATGCCTTAGACAACGGTAGAAGTTCTGTTAGCCTCACTGCCGAGAGTGGACACACAGGAGGTGAGGAAACAGCAGGTTTCAGGAAATGTTTATGTTCGGAAGAGGAAGGTGGCGGCTGAGGTAGAGGTTCGGATACTCTGTCATCCATCTGGGTAAAGGTTTGTGGTTGAAAGTGACAAAGATTCGCCTGCATATGTTCCATGCCTTGGAGGTCTGGAGATCCAATGGGTTGTACGAGGCTGGCACTCCCGTTGACAGTCATGTAGCCACCTTGTTGCACGTGGGATACAACCGCAAGAACGTTTGGCATACTGATAGGAGTGTTAGACGCAGTACTCGGAACATCAGGCATACTAGCAGCGGGAGCAAAAACTGGCACATCTTGAACTGCAGCAGACATTCCCCTCCTTTGGCTACTAGCACCCAACTGGCGCTGCAGCTGGGGGGCCGTGCCCGTCCCCTCCCTCAGGCTCATGTGGGATCCGGCAACAAAAGTGTTGTCAAGCGGTTCATCCAAACCGGACTCCAAACGTGGACCGTCCAGCCCGCTATCCTGGTCGGCTACTCGTTCGGTGACTGGGCCGTGGCGGATGGCATCCGTTTCTCTCTCGTAATACTCCAGGCAAGTCCAGCGGCCTCGCATGTAAGGCCCTCCCGAGTCGTGATCCGGCTTGATGTTTCTGAAGAGAGAGCTGGCAGAAGTCTCAGGCTCAGATGTTGCATATTCGGGAGGCGCTGATGCTACAGTCAAGCAGTTGGGAGAATTGTTTTGTGTACAAGGCAGGCATTCTGGTGATCCCCCTGAAGCATAAGAAGGGCAAGATGGACGTTCATCAGTAAATGGTTGGGATTCAGGAGGTATCTCTGAAGCAGAAGAATATGCAGCATGATCAGACAAAGTAGACAGGTACGCCTTCGATATTGGCAGCGAGGCTGAGCAGGATACGGGTCTCTCACGAACCGAAGCCAACCTAGCAGTAGGCTCTGGGACCGAAGACATGCACTTAGGACATGCTACCGGAGGCTCCATGGCTGAAGGATAACCCGCTGGATGAGTCACTGTAGCCGAAGACAGACATGCCAGAGGAAATTCTGAGGTTGAGGGCATGCAAGCTGGAGCCATCTTGTTAGCTGAATACAAACTTGTCAAGGTCTTTGGCTCTGACTGCGTACATGGTGAAGGCTCTTGGGTGACTGGCAGACATAGCAATTTTTTATTGATCGAAGATACGTGTGCCAACGATGACTGCAGAGCTGTGGACAGGATTATTGAAGAGTCAATGGTCGTAGGAGGACAGTCTGAAGTCCGAGAAGTCGACAGACACATTTGTGGATCAGGAATGGAAAGCCCCTTTAGGGCAGTTGACCCCTTGGCACCAGTAACCAAAGTCTGAGCTGTAGCCCTGCCGTCCCTCTCCTTAGTGGATGACACAGAGTCTCTTCCTTTGTAGAAGTCAAAATCAACCAGAGGAATCACCATAGTAAAGTCTCTGTTAATCAGGATTTCGTCAATTGACCATTCCTCTGTCTTAGCTTCTGAAAGTGGCTGATTAACAATCAACAGTTCAGGGATCGCCTGCCGGGTTTTTGGTTCAGTAATCTGTGGAATGAGTACATCAAAACATGAATTCTGCACTGTCTTTGACTGCTCGTAGTGACCGAAATTGGCAGAAGGAAGAGCGAACACAGAGGTAGCATCGTTTTCCACATCAGCTTGAATGTCTACTTCAGTCTCGGCAGCTAGATCAAGGGCAGAACCTAAGCCTACAGTTGTGACTGATTCTGTGTATGCCACCATTGTGGATTGTGTTTGGAAATCAGAAGCATGTATGTGTTCAAGCTCAGAGTTATGACAAACTGCTACACAGGAAATCTCAGGTAAAGGAGTGGCTTGTGAATCTTCAGCTAACAGCAATTCCTGACAAACGGTAGGACAGTTGTCAGAACCTGTGCCCTGAATAAGCGCTGTGCTTGAAAAAAGACTTTCACTCCCAATAGATCTTACATATTGACAAGTATCATGATTTACAAAAGTCTCCGCACTCAGGGACTGAACAGTATTCACTTCATCAACCGATAAAGTTGGAGGTGTATTCAGAAAAGACTGTAACATCTTATTCTCCTCTTGTAAGGAAATGTATTCTTGTTTTAACTCCTCAAATTCTGCTTTTAGCATGTCCCGCCTTAACTGTACATCCCTATCAGTAGGCACAGGGGAAGGCATGGTGGCATCAGGGCTGGATCCTGCCCTAGCCATCTGGAAGTGCACTGATTGTATATTGTCATCTACTGCTTGCAGGTCTTGTGATCTATACTCTCTCTTACCGACGTGGTCTGTGTTTCCTTTAAGCAGACTATTGACATCAGACCCCTTGGCATTAGAGACCACAGTAAGAACCTGTGCAGAGGAGTAAGCTGTAGACTGAGGGCAGAAAACAGAAGATATGCAAGGAACCCCTCCATTCTTCATGCTTGAATCATGAAACTGTTCAATCTGAGGTAAAGCACAACCGGAGTCATGGGGTTCAATAACAGAGGTACTTGTGTGTATAAATTCTAGCAGTGTGTTGTTTTCCACTGCTAAGGCTTGTGCGGACATAGATTCTGGATCAGAATTAAAGACAGAGCTAGGATCAGGCAATGTAGGATGGGCCACCCAGTGGGAAAAATACTTTGCACGTAAATACCCATTCGTGTCAAGGAGTTCATTTAAGTCAGGAGCAGAGATTTGATTTTCACGGGTAATTGTAAGGGAAGCTTTCTGTATAAACTTGTTAGAGGCCTTGCTGCCTTTCCTTCGTAATCTGGCCATGTTCAAACGGGAACAACGGCTGGTCATTCTGTCAGGAAAGGAAGAAGGCAATGGATATGGCAGGGGAAATGTGCACAAAATACACAGTAAACAACCTTAAATCTAACAACGTGCATTCAATACCCAAGACTCGTGTACACCACTATATGAAAAGGAATGTAGGGTAAGCACTTAGAACCTCCTTATGACTGAAAGGAAAGTCGGCAAACTCCTTACCCACTATGCTATTACAGATACTGACAGCGCTAAGCCCACGTAGAGGGCAAGCAGGGACAGAATCTGTGAGCTGACACTCTAGACGGTACTGAATAAAGAATTTGGAAACAGTACTCACGAGGACCGGAATGACCACATGAATGCCAGTACTCACGAAGACCGGAAAGACCACTTGGATGTCGTACTCACGAGGACCGGAAAGACCACTCAAAAGTCTGTACTAAACCCACAACCCTGTAGATCAAACAAGAACCCAGAAGGCTGTAAAAGCAAAGAGTGAGGATAACTAAATACCTAAACCCAAGTCAAGAGGCAAGAAGGAATAGAACAGTGAGGAAAACAAAAGATATTCACACAGGAGCTAGTTACAACAGCTTCCCACACCTAATAATAAAATAGGAAATAAATGCAGAAGTGTAAAGGAAAACATGGAATGGATCCCAATAGAAGGTTAGGATCAGGAGCAGTGAAAACGATATCAAAAGGGAAACCTTCCCACCCATCCAAGGTGAAAAGGCAGGAAACTAAACCTGTAAAGGGAAGATTAATGCATCAAGTCTTTCAGTAGCAAAGGACAATTTCTAGGAAACAGTGAACACAGGCAATTGGGCTGCAGCAAAAGGAAAGCTCAGAGAAAGGCTGCCTGCAGACAGAGAAAGAGAGAAAGGGAATTCCAGAAGGCAGAAATCAATTAAGCATACAAAATACGAATTCCAGGACAAGGAACAAGAAACACTAACTAGAAACTAGGCACAAAAAACTAGGAACCAGGAACAAGGGACCAGTCATGACAGGAACGCTGCAACAATGACCAGCGCTGGACTGAAGCAAACTGAGGCTTTTAAGGCTGCTTAACAAGCACACCTCTCAGGTGTGCCGCCTGCTGCACCTGCAGCCACAGGTGTTGCCTATCCTCCACCCAACCTTGTCCTGCAAGGGAGGAGGTGAAGCAGTGAGCCAGGCATTCTGGGAAGCATAGTCATTCTGGAAAGCATAGTCATTAGATTAAAGTAGCATGCTTGCTGCCAAAAACCTGGAATGGATCCGGAAGGGAAGTAACTTGGAAAATAGGGTTTTAGTACTCCTAATTCATCACAGTACTGTAGAGTAAGGTTCGGAGGAAATGTCCAGTAGGGAATAAACCCCAAACTATGCCCCCAAGTGGCGGGAACGGGAGCGAAGGGAGCGAACCGTGACAAGCTGTCAATCTTTGTTTGCCCACTAGGAGCCATTTGTGATGTCATCTTTGATGTCCTGGGTGTTAGTCTTAGCAGTGCACAGTGGTGGCACGAGTTGTGGTTGCTTAGATTACCATAACTGGCGAATTCCAGAGGTTTTTCGGCTTTACTTGTAACCATAACATCCATTTAACTAAGTTTTTTCATTGAATGTCATAGGTTTGTATTAGTACAACTTAACCATAACTTCCCTTTAACAAAGTTGTTGGAGGGAATTTCATAGGTTTTTATTAGTGCAACTTAACCATAACTTCCCTGTAACAAAGTTTTTTCAGTGAATGTCATGGGTTTTACCAGTGCCTGATAATTTCTTATAACTTACTAATATCATACTTACCCCAACATAGCAACATTTGTGTCCAATTTCGTATGTTTCACCTCACAACTCTGCCTTTCCCGACCTTCTAGCATAATTTTTAGCACTTCTATAAACTTTTTTGCAACTTTTGCGACTGTATTTACATCCGTCGACGTCTGCAAATGTCTGACATCATCACAGACACTCCGAACAGCCTCACGTGACCTTGCACATGCACACAGCATGATGACATATTTGTGACAGTTCGGAACTGCACTTTCTGCTTATCTAGCAACTTTAAAACCCAAAATGTACCTTTGCACAGCTTCTATACCTATTATTTCTCACTATCCACTAACAATCTAGAAATCAGCACATACTTAGAAGAATATTAGCAAAACTGCTATTTATCTTAAAAATGGCATCATCTACTGCCATCCCTCCTCCCCAAGAGCCACCATAACCACTACCAACTGCAAGATGAACACAACAAAAAAAGCACAGCACTTCCAAAGCTAATGAAGAGGACCAAGAAAAGGAGGTAGAGGAAGTGCCTATCTCTTGCACCAAGAGAGAATCATGGGTGTGGCAGTTCTTTACCACTGTTGGGAAAGTACCAAAGGCTAAAGCTACGAAAGTGAAATGCACAAGTGCAACATTATACTTAGTCGCAGTCTACCTGGACAGTACTCTTATGGGACAACATCCATGCGCGGGCACACCCAATCGAACCACTGCAAAGCTCTCAGAAAGGCTGTTCCTCTCTTAGCAAATACTAGGCTCTCTTCTTCCACCTCATATTGCGCAACAAGTACTGAAACCACACAGTATACTTTTGTGGGGCACAACATCCCACCCCCTACCTTGTAAGCAATAAAAGAAGCTGTTGATCCATATCTTTCCAAGACAATAGTCCTCTGTATATACTGCAAGACACCACTTTGCAGGGGGCAGCAATTTTGAAGTGCTTTTGAAGCTGTAATCAAACAGCAGGAAAAACACTGCCCAATGCCTTAGATGTAACACACGTGCAACATCCTCCACTGTCCACCTGCCCCTCCATGTTACTGCTTGCTGCCTATTCCCTAATTTCTCGCCCCACCTTACAATGTGACATTTCCTAAAAAAAAGGAAAAAGAAAGGTTTCTTCAGGAACCACCTCTCACAGTTAAAAATAGAAGTAAAAAAGTAATCTTATAGAATCCATCTACTTATATGTTCAATAAAGTAAATAAAATCAATAAGATTCTATTGGCCGAACTTCAAAGTGCTGCGCAGCACTGATTACATTCACCCGCCCCTAACGCTAATATCACTATATGCTCAGAATAAGCTCCACCTATTTCAATGACGTTAGTGGGCAATGTAGCTAAATGTACACAGTCATCACCAACGTCATAACATTATGTTACGCAGAACAAGGAACTCAAACACAAACATCCACAACAAATGCAAAACGTTAGTCTTTTTTTACAGAAATGCTAGAAACATTTTACTTTGAAGAAAACAGCAATAGTGGGGACCGTAAGAAATACTTTTCATTTTGACACAATGATGAAAACATTCACTTAAGTCCACAAAAACTTTGTTAACTTTTTCAAACACAGTTCATAGCTATTGAACGTCGCAGTGTTCACATTTCCACTCATACTGTCAACTGGAATCTACTATTGCCAAATCCGATCATCAGTCCATCAATGCAAGTCATTGCATTCTCCAACAAAAAACATGTTCTGCAAGCAACGAATAATCTGTGCACATGGCGCTCCATTACAAAAGGAGAAATTACTGCTTTAAAATTGAAATAAGTGCAACACTTTCACATCCGCACATTTATAGAACCTATATGCGACCATGCTGCTTCTTGTTGCTGCAACCGCAAAAGGACACATTGTTGTTTGCTGAACATTACACACAATACTTATAAAATATCCGCTGTTGATGATTATTGTCCAAACATTATTGAAGAAGCCATCAGCCGGTAGACTGAACCCATGATACGCACAGAACGGGAGTATATAACTATGTGAAACAGATAACAGTAAAACATATTTCAGTAAGCACTTTACAATTAAATATACAAATACATTCTTATGTTGGCTATAAATTAAAGTTGCACGTAACATCTACGACATCTACTTTTTGCAGCAAAATTAACATTAATCCGTCACAGCGTTTATCATATGGCAGACAGTACACTTTGCACACTTCAATAGCTTTCACTTAAACTGTTGCATACATTGCGTTCTGCTAATCCATTTTTCCGATGTTGTGGAGAACCAACCGCTTCACAGCACAGCTTTCTGAAATAGAAACATTACTTTCCGATGTCTGCTATTAATACAGTGAATCTTATAATTTTTTTGCAGATTGTCGACACATTTACTCCCACAAATTCATAGTCCACTGTTTTGAAGGACACATTACAATGCCACCCTTCATGTAGAGTTCACAGCGCCCCTGAATCAGTTGCATTTCTGAAAACACATGCCACAACAATTAACATTATTACTAGCAAACAATGTAGTACAAAAACAACCAAATATTTCAAATGAACCACATATCACAATATTTACTTCCATTTTACGGGTATCAATGTGTCTGTTTACAATACATTTACATTTTCTTTCAAAAATAACCTTATCCGCAGTGCACACAGGTCCGTATTTCCCTATACATCAATGGAAATGTGCCCCCTACTCTGAGATATAAAAATAATTTCCCTAGCACACAGTTGTAGCAGTAAGATCAAATGTATCGTGAAGAAAACTAGTTTGTCAGAAAGAGTAGCAGGTAGTGTGTTTCCACGGGCCGGACAGCCTTGTCGATAATACAAGGATTTTCAAATTCATCCTTAAAGCAACCACCGAGGCCGCCCACATTGTCCAGCATAATTGCTGCAACTTGAAATAATACAAATGCAGTCATCACATAAAAGTGTAAAAACATGAACAGTGCACTGCAAACTTACTGGCTTCTGTATAAATCTATTCCTGCAATCATATCCATTTCTGCATTCATGCACACAACTCTCATTACCATGTGCAGTAAGATGTAAATGTGCAAAGTCGCATGTTCCCGATGCACATTGGCATACAAATTCCTTCGCCTGTTACTTCAATGTTGGCTAACACTGAGGCACATACACTCCTCATATATTGCAATCTGCAGCCACTTACAATAGTATCAACTTTCCAGCGTGTCCAAACTTCAATTACCGTATACATTTATTTCTTTGTTATTTGTCAAGCCCCTAAAACCCCCCAAAAACTGTACACGTCGGCACAAGACCAAAAAACAGTGGTGGGGCCAGGGAAAAAAATAACAATGATATCATATAATAAGTCATTTGTAACGCACCTCTACACAGGTGTTTCCAAGCGCAACTTGACAAGCAAGGGAACAACAAAAGGAAACAGAATACATTATCTTACTAAGCCTTCTTTCATGCATATCATGCAAGTGCAACAGAAAAGGAGAGCAGAAGTGGCAGGGGGATGCAAGGGGAGAGTGCAATAACGAATCTCCAGTAAGTGACGCCGGGGCGCCCAGTTATAAGTAAGTGCAAATAGGCATGGCTCCATAATGTGTGATGGGCCCCGACACAGTCCCTGGAGCTACTGGTGATAAGGCAGTCTAGTCCCCATAATGTTTACCGGGTGGCCAGGTAACCACTTAGTGCAGCAGAATGAAAACATCACCAGGGGAGAGCCATAGAAAAAGCAGAAGCATAAAAGAAAGTCTTCAATTACTTGCAAACTCTGAGGTGTTCCTGCCCTAGATTAAGAGAGGCAGGTAATCTGTTCCAGAGGAATTCACCAACCAAGTACAGAAATCACTCCCCTCCCTAGACCCCCCACACTCTTTACCAACAAAAGTGCTTAACCATGAAAGTTTTGGAGATGCAGGAGTAAACAGCTGAACAACAACAATGCTTAAGAAGATAAACTTGCAAGTAGTGTGGTCCCTAGCCCCCGGAACAGACAGTCTTGAAATTGATCCTAGCAGCTACCAATTGCCGCCACTGTAAAGACTTCAGGACAGTAGATATAGCATCCCGCCAGTTAAGGCCAAGCACAAGTCTTGCAGTACTGTCTGGATAAGTTGCAGAGGTTGAAGAGTAGAGGCAGTGAGATTTACAAAAAGGCTGTTAAAATAGTCCAGCTGTTAGGCAGAATCATATGCAGTACCCTTTGGGAACACCACACACAATTAAGACTACAAGTGACAGTACAAATTCACGTTTGTTACAAGCCTGTACTACACAGTAAAGTGGTAGCGATGGCTGAGCAGCCAGACTTATCTCAAGAGTAAAAAGTGAGCAGTATCAATAGTTACACAAACGACAGCAATTACTATGGTTCAAACAAACACTGACTCAAGGTTTCTGAGTAAAGGAAAATACATTTATTTACACATCAGTTATAAAACATTTCACTATTATCAAATAGTTGAAAAATCACAATCTTAATACACCACACCCAATAGATTCTGGACAAGTTAAGCTCAAAATGAAGTATGAGCAAAATGGCACTGCAGTGCTTTAAAAGGGAGGGAAAGACAAAGGGCCTCATTACGACCCTGGCGGAAATTGAAAAACGATGGCGGAAATGCAATACCGCCATCGAATAGCGCTCGGTGCGATCATGACCCGTCACCGCAAAGTACGATGCCATTAGCGACACCGTAGTGAACGCCAACGCTAACTGCACCAAGCACGCGCGCGCGCGCCATGCCAAACCGTAATTACCACCATGGCGCAACGGTACGCGAATTCCGACCCTAGCGGACATGCACCTAACGCCATCAAGCACGGCGGAAAGTACCATTCCGCCATGGTGAGAAGTACGGCATCGCGAACCAACCGTAAACGGCCCTACTGAGTGCTTGTACACCGCTCCCTGGCCACATTGTACAACCCCCCGTAGGTGCAATGAAGTCACACAATGCAACCAGTGAAATGTACTAGTCATCCATGCCTGCCAACGAACAAATGAATCTCAAGAGTGCCCAATGGGAGCTGCAGGGCACAGATGGCACGAATACAGAAGCTATACAAATGGACATGACCTCAGTCTCCCACCAAGAAACGCACGCAAACACAGGCACCTGTGACCAGCAAAATTCCGATAATCACATCATTCCACCAATCCAACTGGCTGACCGGCATCTGTTACACAAAAGCTAATCCCCCGCCCCTGAGCATGACATCATCAAAACAGTCATAATGGCAGCCCTTATCCCTGACCTCACTGGGCTCCGTAGGCAAACGCGCCCAGCACAGTACCACGCAACTATACTCCGAAGCTGGAACCCAATGCAGATCTCCTCACAATACATCGCTCCCCAAATAGGAATATGCCACATCACTCGCAAAGAAGAACGCTACACGGTTCATATCAGAATAGAAATTTAATGCACAACAAATTCACCAAGCCCATACAGCCATTAGGCCATGAACTCCAAAATATATTTCATTATCGTGGGCTGCATCCGCAATAAATGACCAGCTACTTCTTGTGTGACGCCCTGTTCCTTCATGGTACACAGGGGCTACATTCCCGTACGAAAAGGCAACATGGAAGCGCCTAGAACCGCAGGGCCGTCCCAATAGGGAGGCACTAGTCCAGCTGAAAGGCCGAAATGTTGCTCCTAGCCACTAGTACTGCGTAAGGGCATGTGGCCCATTGGCGATCGTCCCATAAGATCGTAATGCTGCTCCACTGATTAACACGAAGCAGCAGGTGTCGGGAGTAAAATCCATCTGCAGGAGTGGCATACAGATGGCAGTGGCAAAAGGGGAGGAGATACCTGTCAACCAAATGAAATGAAAAAGAATAGTATGGCCATCAGAACTACATTTGAATTACTCACTTCAATGATCACACCAAATCCACAGCCATATGCATGCTAGCCCACTCCAAAGGATCATCACCACCCACAAACCACTTGCGAATCATAACTATCTATATCGAGGTGAAAACACTATCACAAACGAGTGTACCTGTGCATGCGTCTGTTACAACAGAATCCATCTGATGTGATTGGTAACGTGCATAGACACAAGTGTCTGAAGGCGCGTCGAGACAGGGAGGGCTCAACAAGGCCAGATAGACGATGGCCCCACTATGGCAGCCCTGCATCACATAGCGCAGGGGAGGCAGATAGATTCCAAGAAGCCCTGTACATGGCAAACTCTGTATCAAATCATCTGTCCATGCATCCATACATCATTCCCTCATCCCGTAATGAAAACGTCTGTTTCCATACTCACATAACATGTGAAATTTCCATTGAGTCTGTGCGTTATGCAGCCTGCAAAATCCACCGTGCCCCAGCCCGTTATTCAAGTGTTGTGAAGTAACATGTATTTGGGAACGTCCGGTCTCATCGCCCACGTCGCTATTGCGCATCCCATACTATTCATATCAATCATTGCATCCTCGCCATGGCCCCTGTCCCAAGGACATTGAACAATAGAACGTTATATTTGCAGTCAGACCTGTGGGCATCTCCTCGCCGCTAGCTGAAAACCGAAAGCGCCGCCCTTCGAATTCCTCATTTGCAACATCACGTCGAAAAGGCATCTGTGGCCGCTTGAAACCACAAATTAATCCATCTACTGCGGCTGTGTGTGAAAATGGCAACTGCCTTCACTCACAAATGGAACGCCCCGCCCGTCGGTGAAGCCCGGTACAGTGTTGCATGAGGGTCCACCGTTACTCGAGTACTACGTTCCACTGACCCTTCACAAGTCTGTTCGCGACTGCAAAGATTGTATGTGAAACAATGGGACCATAGCCGAATGAACATATCAACCAATGTTACACTGCCATCGGGTACAAATACATGATTGCAATAGCAAGATGCCATTCGTCGAATTGCAGCGTTGTGTGCGGGACGTGCTCGCCCAAAGGGGAGTGCAGCTTGCACAGGTGGAATGAATCACCACAGGTGGAGGCCATACAGCCTGAAAACACATAAATTGCACACCCAGTCTCCTCCCACAACCACACCCACTCCGAAATGCTACCGGCAGGACTAGCCATGTTGGCCCTGGGGGACCTGATAGCACTGCAAGTACTCCAACTTCAAGAAGAAGACGAACACCAACTACTACCGGCCGCACGGCGGAGACGCAGGAGGAGGAGGAGGCCAAGGCAGGGCCAGCAAGGGCCGCCAGCACAGCCACTACCACCACGCAGGCAGCCCGCAATCCCACGCCTCCGAGCACATCCGTTCAACCTCACTGATGAGCAGATCCACACCCTCTACCGTTTGGACCGGGACACCATAACCGCCATTGTGGACATGACACAGGCTGACCTTGTCAGCATGATGGATAGCCCAACCGCCATCCCACCCCTACTGAAGGTGGTGTCTGTACTACACTTCCTGGCCACAGGCACCTACCAGCACACAGTCGGACAGTTGCATGGCATTTCACAGCCACTGTTCTCACGGACACTATTGCAAGTGCTCGATGCCCTCCTGAAGCACGCAGACGACTTCATCTCTCTACCACGCTCGGAGCAGGAAATTACGAACACAAAAGTGGGATTCCATGCACTTGCCGGCATACCGCGTTGCATTGGTGCCATCGACTGCACCCATGTGGAATTGGTCGTCCCACATGCCATGGAGGCCCAGTACCGCAACCGAAAACAATTTCATTCCCTGAATGTACAAATGGTGTGCGACTCCAACAGGATCATTACACATTGTTGTGCCAGATTCCCTGGATCTACCCATGATTCTATGGTCTTGAGGAACTCCACTATACCACGCTACATGGAGCGACACGCAGGGAACAGATCCTGGCTACTCGGTGAGTCTCATTTCATGCATGATGATGTGGGGTATGTGATGCGGCAATGACCTGGCAGGAAGGGGGGGGTGCGTACGTAGCAATGGCATTCCTCAATATTCCTTTCTTGTCCACATACAGGTGATGCCGGGTATCCACTGAAGAGATGGCTCCTCACACCAGTCCGGAACCCACGGGACCAGCATGAGGAGGACTACAACCATGCCCACTCACGTACCCGTGTAGTCATAGAACAGGCATTCGGCCTACTGAAGACTCGTTTCCGCTGCCTCAGCAGGTCTGGCGGGGCACTCCTGTACCGCCATGTGAAGGTTGCAAAGATGGTCATGGCATGTGTCATGCTCCACAACATGTGCGTACGTAGAAATGTGCCCATGCCCCCTGACGCAGAACTGCAAGCACCTGATGATGGTCATGATGAGGGTGGGGATGTGGCAGCACCTCAAGGAGTCTGCAAGGCACAGGAGGGCCGTGACATTCGTCAGCATCTCATAGATGCATGCTTCTAGCACTCACGCCTGGTGGCTGATACATGGACACGGGACTCGTGGCACTGTGTGTGTCTGGGACATGCACAATATGGACTGTACGCCTATAATGGCCTCGTACACAAAGATCAATGTCCACACATCTCATTGGATGATCGTGCATTGTTTATGGCATATGTGATATCATGTTAAACACCCTATCGACCCGCCACCCAAGTGAGCCCAACACACCCCCTCCACCCTCCTACCTCCCCCCCGAACACCAGTGTCCAAAGATGCTCATTGTCAGTGGGCTGTCGCTATTGCAAGCCCCCTCTGCGGGTATCAGGGGCACCCCTGCCTGTGGAGCGCAGGTTCCTCCCAGATCTACGTTGGGGGCTGCCCTGGACGGAACTTGCAACGGATGATGTCTTTGCCTGCTCACGTCCATGCATGTCCCTAAGGGTTTGTGAGAGCTCAGTGAGCACACGGCGCACTGCGGCAAGTTCGGCACATACGTCTTTGGACGTCGCATGCAGTTCCCCCCTCAGGCTCTCGGTGCTTCTCTCCATTTGTACTCTCAGGCTCTCGGTGCTACTCTCCGTTTGTACTCTCAGGCTCTCGGTGCTACTCTCCATTTGTGCCCTTAGTGTCTCTGTACTTCTCTCCATTTCTGCCCTCAGTGTCTCAGTTGATGTTTCTATGTCTGCCTTAGTGCCCCCACATTCATCGGCATGGTCATTGAGGAGCGTGGCCAGTTGCTGCTGTTGCACGATTAACTGGTCGAGGGACTGTTGCCTCTGCTGGGCCATGGCCATTTGCGGTGGTGTCACAGAGGGGCTGATCACCTCATGTTGCCTTGCCACAGGGCTTGTGGGGGATGGCCAGTCGTCGTCTTGTGGGTGCCCCTGCGTGGTATCCTCATGGTGTACGGGATGGAACAGACAGGGGGATTGAGACAGGTCATGGATGGATCTAACTTCGACATCCCCGTTTTCTGTGTCGGAGCATGCTGCCATTAATGCAGTATCACCTATGGTGCTGCTGCCACCAGAAGCAGTGCCTACTGTGGCATCCATTGGGGGGACCTGTGGTGGTGGTGTTGTGGGCATGCTGGCTGCTGGGGTGCCTGTTGGAGTTCCCTCCTGTGTGCTGTCACTTGATTTGTGCTGCTGCCGTGTCTTGATGCGTGCAGCTGAGGTGGAGGGTCTTTGGCCGTTGGTCTTGGCCCTCTTTGCAGGTGTGCTGGTAGGGGTGTCCTGGAGCTCGTCGTTTGGATCGGACCCTGTGGTGGAGTAAAGGAGGGCGAGCGTTATTAATGGGTCTGTGGGAATTGGAATGGCAATGTATCACATGCATTGGGGTGGTACCTGAGGGTGATTTGGGTCTGGGCCTTGGAGGTGGTTTCATTTGTGTGTGGAGTGAGGGTGCAGTTGTTTGGCAGCCTGCAGTTAGGGTGTGCCTGCTGCACGTGTAGAGGGTGTTTTTAGGATTTTTAATTATTTATGTATTTGATGTGAGTTTTAAAGTGTGCTATCAGGCCTATGTATTTGGACGTTCTCCTGGACATGTGTTCCTGTTGCACTGTGTGGGCACGTGGTACTTCACATGATTGGACATTGTGGTTTTGGCATTGTTTTATTTGGGGCACCTACCTGAATCTTCGGATGTCTGCACTCCTTTCTCCATCCCTCCGACTCCCTCTATGCTCTCCATTCCAATGGTGGAGGCACAGATTTCTTCCCAGGGGGTCAACTTGATGGGTGATTCCGATCCTCCCCCGGTAGCTGTGGCAATGTTGCGGTTGGCAGAAAGTATGCTACGGACGCGTATCCGCAGGTCGTCCCATCGCTTTCTGCATTGCTGTGGGTTGCGGGGTGCGGTCCCCACCGCACTTACACGCTGTGCCACCAGGGCCCATATGGCCTTCTTGTTCGCAAGTGCCGTCCTGGTCATTTGCGTGGAGAAGACGACGGCAGCATTCTCCTGGAGGGTCTCTGTGAGCACCGTGAGTTCCTCACGGGAGAAGTGGACCTGCCGCTTGCGGTCGCGCGCTTTCTTCGCTACTTTTCCCATTTTTCTTGGTTTCACTAAGGTGGATGACGGGTTGGGATGTGTCTCAGGGTAGTATTTTTTATGGTTGTGTGGATTTTGTGGTTTTATAGGTGTACGGCGGGATGTTTCCCGTTCCGGGACCATGCTTTTACTTCCGTTTCCGTATATTTACGGTCACCGTACTTTCCGGTTGGCGCTCACTGCGGTGTCCGCTGTGATGGGTGGCGGTATTGCACCTAGGGCGCCGTACGGCGGCGGTGTGGGCCGTTTTGGGGTCATTTCCGCCATCGCGGACTTTGCACTTCCGCCATGGCGTGGTGCTCGTGCCCGATGGGTCGGAATGAGCCGCACTTTGCTCCATCGTGCAATGGCGGAAACGCTATTTACGCTATGGCGGTCCGGTCGGTTGATTTCCGCAAGGGTCGTAATGAGGGCCAAAGTTAGACAAAAATTGAGCAGCACCAACAAGTAAGTAAGCAGGGCAATCTAGAAAGAGTAACTACAGTGAGGAAATTAAATAAAGAGGCCAGGGCCAAAGTCAATGGACCAAAGTCTTTGCAGAGGTTCACAAAGTTCAGAGTAGTTTCCAGTTAAGTCTTTGCCAAGAGTTCAGAACGAAGTTGGTCGAACAAAAAGTTACATTAAAGAATAGAGAAGGACAAGCCTTCGGATTGGCAAATGGTTTCAAATACTTTTACCGTGGTCGGATGGAACGAACGACCGGATTTGAACAGTACCTTAAATGGAGAAGAAGGCTGTAGCTGAGGCGGACGTTCCTGGCAGTCCTGCATGCTCACGGTTCCTGAAGCAACTGTCGGACTGACACGAAGTAGGAAGACTGGAGGGTCCTGCACTGCCCAGGGAACAAACCAGCAGCAGAGCAAAGCAAAGGATAAAAGGTGCGCTCCTTAAAACCCAAGCAGGGTCCGATTCTCCTGGCTATCCGATTCACTGTAGCTGTTCACAGCAAATTCGACCAGAGGAGGGAGGCCTGGCTTGCAGTTTGACGAACTGGTTGTTTCCACCAGCTCAAGGGGAGAAGATTCCTTGCAGATCTTCCCTGTCATCGAAGTTTGAAGATTCGGACCCACAGCAGGGCTTCACCGGGAGGTTCAGTCGTGGTAGAGCTCCTCTTCTGTCAGCTTCTCTTCGGGTCTCACAATCCAGTGGCGGCTCTGCCTTCTCAGTCCCAGAGACCTGCTTTTTATGCAGTTTTCCCCCACTCATACAGCCTGGCTGTTAATCACAAAGCAGGGTGGCTGTCCTGCCAGGACAGTCACCACAGCCAATCATACCAGAGTGCGACATGGGTCTCCAAGGAGACCCTACGCGGGGAGTCTCAAACCCCTCCCTCACATCCTGTCCCCCTCAGTCATCCAGGCACTTAAGGAGGACTTCTATGCAGAAGCCCGCCAAAGGACGGCGAACAAAGGAACCAAACCTGGTTTGGCGTGCAGAGTAAAACACGAGAAAGACATTTACAAAAAGAAATGGCGAATAAACCCAGCCGGAACTGTATAAAAGTAAATATGGTCCAGCGGGTTTAAGTTCCAGGCTACTAAGATTGCCTAAAACAATACCAAGGTTATTTAAAATAACCGCGGTAGGAAAAATAGGGTAGTTACCACTGCCACCAGCCAAATCTTAATGAAAAGGGAACAAAACAATGTTCCATGAGAAACAGACAAAAAGGGATAGCTATTAACCCTTTCCAGAACTCTATGTAAGATAGTTTGTACTGGGTCTGTGATTTTAAAAAGACTAATAAAGTAAATGGCAAATTCACATGTTCTGGGAGATGGTAGTCAGTCCCGGAAAATGGAGGTCAGAGTGAAAAGTCTGAAAATGACAACCCTGTGTCACTGCACTGAAGGTGCTGTGTAACACACAGTAAAAAGATGATGCCTATGGAGTAGGTTCGGCTCGACAGTCTATGAACACAAAAATGTTAAAAACACACAGAAAACACATGTAAGAGTGGGAAAAAAGGCTCAGACTCTTACCAGGTGAAAAAAATGAATCCTAGAAATCCAGCAAAGCTGCTGAGGGACTCAGTAGGTAAGGGAAATTAGCCATTTTGGAGAATTCTCCCTTACACTCGCCCCCCCCCCACCCCATACTAAGGGACAGGAGGATTTAATCCACTCTTGCATGAATCTCTTCACTCTAGTCGGTTATCAACATCCTAGTGAGACCATCGCCATTTTGGTGGTGACATCCTGCCTGTGCTCAATTGGTGAAATCAAACCCTTGCAGGCAGATTGACCATTTTAGACGTTTTGGGTTCTTCCCTTTCATTTGCATTAACCATCTCAAGGGTTGGTGGTCTGTTTGAATCACAAAAGTAAATCCATACAAGTATGGTCTAAACGTCTTCAAAGACCACACAATGGCAAAACATTCACACTCTATGGTTGCCCACCGTGTTTCTGGTTCCTTCAGTTTCCTACTGATGAAGAAAATAGGGTGCTCCCTACCTATCTCATCCAGTTGATAAGGACTGCACCTATACCTGTATTGGATGCATCTGTCTGCACAATGAAGGGTTGGTGATAATCAGGAGCTCTTAGGACTGGAGCTTGACAAAGGGCTTTCTTCAGGTTTTCAAAGGCTTGAGTGCACTCCTCATTCCATCTAAACTTTTTAGGGATTTTTGGAGAGGAGATCACATTTAAGGGTCAAGCCTGGTGAAAGTGAAAACAGGGAGACAAACTGATTTAACAGAACTTTGCACTCCTCCTGTTGTTAAGATGTCAGGTGAGAAAAGAGATTGACTCCTTCTATGTTCCCATCTAAAGGCCTCTGAGGAGGTCAGGTAGAGGTTCACTCTCCTCCTCCTCTTGAGTTGAAGCTAGAAGCAAAGCTCCCACTTCTGGTCTCAAGAAATATGCCTTCAAACGGTTGCTGTGAAAGACTCAGGGAGCCTCCTTAGGTCTGCCTTAGTCCACCAAATAGTTCACCTCTCCAAGTTTTCCCACATCTTTGAAGGGTCCTATAAATTTGTCCTGCAAGGCCCTCTGCCTTGTTGGCACCATAACTAGTACAAGCTGGTCTTGAGTAAACTCAACCATGCTGGCCTTCTGGTCTTGCCAATGTTTGACCAGAGCCTGACCTGCTTTTAAGTTATCACTATCTTCTGCCATCATGTGTGACATTCTCCTCCGGAGACCTATCACATAGTCAGTCACTCTGACTGGCCTGGGGGAAGGAACACTCTCCAACCCCTCCTTAATCAGGGCCAAGGGGCCTCTGACTGGCTGGCCATAAAGAAGTTCAAACGCACTGTAACCAACTCCCTACTGAGGGACTTGTCTATAAGCAACGAGAAGGCATGGCAGTAGAAGATCCCACTTTCTTTTAAGGGGTTCCTCTAAGGCACCTATCATGCTCTTCATAGTACAATTAAACCTCTCTACCAGTCCATTTGTCTGTGGATGGTAGGCTGTAGAGAACTTGTAAGTGACACCACAGTTTTTCCACATGGCTTACATGTAGTGGGACATAAAATTGGATCCCATGTCGGAAATCACTTCCCTAAAAAATACCAAGTAGAGCCTTAGCCACATCCTGAACCATAACAGTCCTCATAGGTATTGCTTTAGGATACCTAGTAGCATGGTCTACTACAACCAGGATAGACCTGTTTCCTGAAGATGTGGGAGGGTCAAGGGGACCAACAATGTCGATGCCCACCCTCTCAAAAGGAACTCCCACCACTGGGAGAGGCACCAGGGGTGCCACATTCTTGGCTCCACTCTTGCCAGAGGTTTGGCAAGTGTGACAGCTCCTACAGAATGTGTCAACTTCTGAACCCATCTTAGGCCAGTAGAAGTATAAGGAGAGCCTTTCCTTGGTCTTTTTGAAACTCAAATGACCAGCCAGAGGTATCTCATGGGCCAAATGTAGGAACTGGAGCCTGTTTTCTAGGGGGCACTACAAGTCGTTTGCAGTCCCCAGGGATAGGCTCAGTCGGTTCAGTGTAGAAGAGGCCATCATCCCAGCTCAACATATGCTTTCCAACTTCTTGCCCATCAAGTTGAGAAGCTGCCTATTGTTGAAGACCTTCAAGAGTAGGACACTCTCTTTATCCTCTGCAGAAGTCTGCCCTGTTGGGTCTACCTTCTGCCAGTAAAGACTGCAGCTCAGGATGGTCAACAGGGTCAAGATCTCCAACCAAAACAATGTCTTCCTCCAGTTCTGACTCTTCAGAAACTGGATCAACCACACGGGGTTGTACCTCACACTCTGCCTCAGCAGGTGGATGAGTCACATGAATGACTTTGGACAATCTTGGGGATGTCCTTGTTGGTAGCACAGGGGTGCTATCTCTCTTTTTCTTGGAGGTCTTGGGTTTCCCCTTTGCCTCTTTCTTTCCAGAAATCGCAGTGAGCAGTTCCTTTGGAGTGGGGGTGATAGCTTCCTCTATCTCCTCCCCTGGAGAGCCTCTCAATGTCCCCCCCTTGCAGGCCTAGTGAGCTCCTGTTTCCTTTTACTGGGAGGCCTGGGGGTACTAGACACAACTCCAAGAGTTTTCAGGTCATTACCCATCAGGACTCTCCCAGGCACTTCACTCTGCACACAAATAGGTATTTTGACAGTCATATCATTACACTGGATGAGAGCTGGTAACTAACTGGGGAAGCATTTGCACAGGGCCTCCAGTTAACCTGGTTAGGCATTTGGATGCCTTAGCAACATCTTCAACCTTGAAAAATGATGTATCCACCCCAGTTATGCTGGCTCGAGTGTTTCTGATGGCAGGAGTCTCCTGGCCATTAACAAGAACACTATCTTTATAATACTCTTTAGTATTATCTGGGATGGAATTATAGTCATCTAAATTCTGTTGTTCCCACAAGACCAGGGACACTAGAGTAACACTAGCTGAGACTCTCATGGGTTCATCAGCCCGTAGGTGAAAGTTTCCACTTGCCATAGCCTTCTCGCCAGAGGAAGAAGTACCTAAGGAGAGAGTGTGGACCCCTGAAGGTTTACCCTTACATCTGGGATCCCCTTTCACATGGTCAATTGACCCACACACATAACATTTCCCAAATGTCTTGATGAATGGGGGCTTGTTCTGACCTCCATCTGATATGGGTCCAGATGGTGCACTAGCCTGATTCGGTTTCCCTTGTGGTTTACCCTTATGTTGCTGTTTGTGGCCCTCTTTTGGATGGGAGTTATTTTAATTCTCCTTGTTTTCTTTCTTTGGCTGCTTTCCCTCATCCTTCTTCTGAGTTGCCCCAGAATCCTTGTGAGTAGCCCTCTTGGCAACCCACATGTCAGCAGCCTTAGCTAGCTTCTTTGGATCTATCTCCTTAGAATCAGCCAAGTGCTGTCTGAACTCAGGAGAGCAGGCATCATACATTGACTCCAACATAACAAGACTCCTCATACCTTCATAAGTGTTGACTCTTTAACCCTTAACCCAACCATCTAAGTTCTTCAAACATTCACATTCCCAGGTAGCCCAAGGGGTACCATCATGCTTTTTGAGGGTCCTAAACCGCTTAAGGTACTGGGAAGGGGTCTTCCCAAATCTAGCAATTACAGCTAGCTTCACACATTCATAATCCATCCTATCCACCTCCCCCAACACCATAACAACATCAGATGCAATAATGGGTAGCATAGAGAAGAGCCAAGGAAGCAACTGATTCCCTGTAATGTCTTGAATCCCATGGTTATATTCACACATTGCCAATCAATCCAAAATATCAAGCTTAGCCTCATACATACCAACAATTTCTTTAGGCATACGGGGTCTCTTAGGACTAGAAGACCTAGAAGACTCTGGGAGAGAAGCATTTTCAATAGACAACTTTTTCATTTCTAAGGCATGGTTCATCTCCATTTCCCTGAGCTTAAGTTCTTGATGTTTTTGTTCAGTTTGAGCATTTAAACGTTGAAATTCCAATTCAAGCCTCATCTTTTTTAGAGCAATGAATTCAGGACTGAGTGTGGGACCTGTAGGGGTCCCAGTGGACAAAGGTTGAGGTTGCTGAGCAGGTAAAGGAGCAGTGAGTCATACATTGTGGGACACATCTGTTTCATCTAACTCATCAATAATAGACACATTATCATCCTCATCATTTTCCACATTTGCTGAGGGGTGAGGTATTTCAGACCCACCTTCCAGACAACCTTTCAATTAATTCAGACTTTTTGCCTTTAGCAGAGAGATTACTTTCTCTACACAGATTTTTCAGATAATCCACAGTGTAACTAAGGAGGGTCTCCTGACTGTAGCTTTCCATATCAGACTTGATTAATATTGCTTTTGGTGATGTTTAGCCTTGTGGTTAGTTGATCCAAGATAATAGCAGCACTCTAAGTGTAATCACTATAATTGATCCTCACCGCTGTACACCAGTGTTAGGCAGAATCATATGCAGTACCCTTTGGCAACGCCACACACAATTAAGACTACAAGTGACAGTACAAATTCACCTTTGGTACAAGCCTGTACTACACAGTAAAGTGGTAGCGATGGCTGAGCAGCCAGACTTATCTCAAGAGTAAAGTGAGCAGTCCCAATAGTTACACAAAGGACAGCAATTACTATGGTTCAAACAAACACTGTCTCAAGGTTTCTGAGTAAAAGAATATACATCTATTTACACATCAGTTATAAAACATTTCACTATTATCAAGCAGTTGAAAAATCGCAATCTTTATACACCACACAACACCCAATAGATTCTGGACAAGTTAAGCTCGAAATTAAGTGTGAGCAAAATGGCACTCCAGTAATTTAAAAGGGAGGGAAAGACAAAGTTAGACAGAAATTGAGAAGCACCAAGAAGTAAGTAAGCAGGGCAATCTAGAAAGAGTAGGTACAGTGAGGAAATCAAATCAAGAGGCCAGGGACAAAGTCAATGGACCAAAGTCTTTGCAGAGGATCACACAGTTCAGAGTAGTTTGCGGTTAAGTCTTTGCCAAGAGTTCAGAACAAAGTTGGTTGGAGGAAAAGTTACTTTAAAGAATATAGAAGAACAAGCCTTCGGATTGGCAAAAGGTTTCAAACACTTTAACCGCGGTCGGACGGAACGAACGATCGGATTTGAACAGTATCTTAAATGGAGAAGAAGGCTGTACCTGAGGTGGATGTTCCTGGCAGGTCCTGCAGACTCACAGTTCCTGAAGCGACTGTCAGATTGACACGAAGTAGGAAGACTGGAGAGTCCTGCACTGCCCGGCGATCAAACCAGCAGCAGAGCAAAGCAACAAATAAAAGGTGCGCTCCTTAAAACCCAAGCAGGGTCCGATCCTCCTGGCTATCCGTTTCACTGTAGCTGTGCACAGCAAATTCGACCAGAGGATGGAGGCCTGGTTTGCAGTTTGGCGAACTGGTTGTTCCCACCAGCTCAAGGGGAGAAGATTTCTTGCAGATCTTCCCTGTCGTCGAAGTTTGAAGATTCGGTCCTGCAGCAGGGCTTCACCCGGAGGTTCAGTCGTGGTAGCGGTCCTCTTCTGTCAGCTTCTCTTCAGTTCTCTCGATCCAGTGGCGACTCTGCCTTCTCAGTCCCAGAGACCTGCTTTTTATGCAGTTTTCCCCCATTCACACAGCCTGGCTGTCAATCACACAGCAAGGTGGCTGTCCCGCCGGGACAGTCACCACAGCCAATCATACCTAAGTGCGACATGGGTCTCCAAGGAGACCCTGTGCAGGGAGTCGCAAACCCCTCCCTCACATCCTGTCCCCCTCAGATATTCAGGTGCCTAAGGAGGGCTTCTGTACAGAAGCCCGCCAAAGGACGGCGAACAAAGGAACCAAACCTGGTTTGGCGCGCAGAGTAAAACACAAGAAAGACTTGTGCATCAAGAAATGGCAAATAAACCCAGCCGGAACCGTATATAAGTAAATATGGTCCAGCAGGTATACGTTCGAGGCTACTAAAATAGCCTAAAACAATACTAAGGTTATTTAAAATAACTGCGGTAGGGAAAATAGGGTAGTTACCACTGCCGCCAGCCAAATCTTAATGAAAAGGGGGACGAAACAATGTTCCATGAGAAACAGACAAAAAGGGAAAGCTATTAACCCTTTCCAGAACTCTATTTAAGATCATTTGTACTGGGTCTGTGATTTTAAAAAGACTAATAAAGTCAATGGGAAATTTACATGTTCTGGGAGACGGTAGTCAGTCCCAGAAAATGGAGGTCAGAGTGGGAAGTCTGAAAAAGACAACCCTGTGTCACTGCACTGAAGGTGCTGTGTAACACACAGTAAAAAGATGATTCCTATGGAGTAGGTGAGGCTCGACAGTCTATGAACACAAAAATGTTAAACACACACTGCAAAACACATGTAAGAGTGGGAAAAAAGGCTCAGACTCTTACCAGGTGAAAAAAAAGTATCCTAGAAATCCAGCAAAGCTGCTGAGGGACTCAGTAGATAATGGAAATTAAACATTTTGGAGAATTCTCCCTAACACCAGCCTAGACAAAACTATAGCTCTTCCGACAGTGAGGTTCTGGGGGAAAGTAACAAAAGCAACAATACCTCTTAGTGGCTGCAGCTGGTAGTGTAACTTTTTCAACAGGTCCATAATCTGAGGACATACGGACAGGGTGGAGTGAAAGATAACACCAAGGTTTTTTTCTCACCGGAAGGCGTAGCTACAGGACCCAAAGAGGACAGCCGGAGTGAAATAAGGAAAACAGTAGAAGGGGTCTAATAAAAATTATCTCAGGCTTACTGCCATTAAGGTACACATTGTTGGATGCCCACCAATCCTAATTCACACATACACCGTCAGCAATAAGCGATATAGGACAGAGGAGGATGCAGCACACAGCTTGAAGCTTATCATCTGTATAACACTTAAAGTTAGATAGCAATGTAGACATTAGGTGCGCTACAGGTGCCAAGTAAATGTTGAAGACCAAGGACCAAATATACGTTCCCTGGTTTTTAGGCCAATGATAAGTCTGGCAGCCTTAATTCAAATTACCTGGAGTGGCCCGCGAAAGAAAGTGGGTAAATTAAAGAAAATGCTGTTGCAATAGTACAGACTACAAGTACCATTGCTCTACACACGTTCAGCTTCTAGCTAAAAGTAATAAGAGGACGATGAGAATGGGGTACGCGCAATAGGCCTGGAACAACATTCAATGGACTTGTGCATATGTTCATTGCAGGAACGAGGTCTTCAAAGGAGAGTCTGCAGATACCAGCACTGCGGTGTCATTTGCAGAATAGTCACAGTGCATAAGATACCTTTCTGGTGCACATAGTGTACCACACCTTCAATATCTCCATCCACCCTGCCTGCTTGCGAGCACACCATCGCAGGTGCCAACTGCCATTGATACTAGAGGTTGGGTATGTAAGGGTACGGCATATGCCATAGACCAATGCATGTGTTATTGTACACCAATATGTAACAATACGCTGATCATTCTGGCCTTACTCCTACTACATTACCTATAATTACAATACACATACTACTACTGTAGTCATTGTGCTCAGTGCACACATTCTGGGGCGCATGGCCATAGGACATGCCCCCCAGAATCTAGCCACTGACCACAACACAATTAACTGCATAACAAGACACAGTCAACTAATGAAACTCACCCCCATCCCCCTGCAATCGAAATTATGTCTGCAGACAACAAAATTGACTGTGAAACTGGCCTAATTTCCAAACCCCTTTTTTACTACCTATAAAAACAGCTCTAGCTTACCTTCATTCCACTTCCCTCCCATTTCTACACCCTCTTTAAGAAATCAAATAACCCCAAAAGTCTTTCCCAAGCTGTCCATTCAGAACGCTGCCCACAAACGACCCCGTGGCCAGCTACACCTGCCCAGCCTTTTTCAACCTACAGAAATAGCTCTATATCATATTTTGTCCACTCCCCCACCTTTCTCAGCCCGTCTTTCCACCACCAAATGACCCAAAATGTGTTTTCCAGACGTTTTCAAGTTATAAGGCATCTAAAATGTTCAGACCCCCCACTAATGCTACCCCCTCAAGAGAAAATCCTGCCAAACATTGCAAAAACACTCATATCCAGGTCCACAATCACTTTGAAAACTGATATGCAGATTTGTCAAATGGCACCACATTTATAAGCATTTCAAATATGTTAGGACCGTCCCTCTAATTTATTTCCCTCTTGACAAAACTGCACCACAGATCTAGAATTTCATGCAGTTTCATTGAGTGGCGCCAAAATAATAAGCAATCCAAAAACTGCTTTTCACCAACCCTGTAATGCACAAATAAGCATAGATGCCCCCGGACAATGTTCACAGACAGCGGCGTATCCAACATGGCGGGCGTTCCCCACAAATCTGACACACCTCACGCTCTTCACCATCCAATCAGCGAGTGCATCCGATGTCCGCGAACATCACGCATGCCCCTGGGCCAATCGGGGGCCCGTACACAGACCAAAGAGGAAAGTCAGTTTGTGGACTGAATCCAGATATCACACATCATTTTTTGTCCTACTTTTTGGTCCTTTAAAAGAAAACGACTGGATGTATTTACACCATATCTACAAAAGCATGTTTTTGGGCCCAAGCCACAGCTCCTGCCACAAATTTGGCGAAAATCCATCCAGCGGTTTGGGCTGTAGACGTGAGCAAATTTTTTTTCCATTGTGCCTATGCTGAAAAACCACACATTTTTGGACTCCCCCTATAACTTTGCCCCCACTTCGCAGGATCAATCTGACGGGGCCATATACTTTTTTTGCAAAGTTTCCTGAGCAGTCTTTCAGTGGGGTCCAAGTTTTAAGCCAAGTTATAAGCCATCCAAAGGTGCTCTTCCTATGGGCTGAGCAACTTAACCATAACTACAGGGCTACTACCGCAGGCCCTCTAATAAATGTATTCTCCTGAAATTGATATACACATGCCGATAAAAACAAAAATCCCAAACCACATAAACCGATCAACACCTGGTTCTCAGAAGAACTCGTCCACCTGCACAGGGAAAAAATAACACTAGAACAGCCTTCCCCAGAGAATTGCCTGGCACTTGCCTCAGCATTCTGCTCTTATAAGAAAGCGGTCTTTGCCTGCAAATCCAATAGCTATAATGGCAGTATCGCCAATGCCAGCTCCAACAGTTATGTTATGTTGTTATGTTATGTTAAAGGTACTTATATAGCGCACCATCACCAACAGAATTGGTCCCCAGGCACTCAGGAGAATTATTTGTGATTCTCAAAGAGCTGGAAACTCCCACCCCCCTTATCGCATATAGATGGTATGTCTTTTATAACGCGCCTGTACACAAATGTTTTGAGGTGTTACAAGACAAGGAAGGGAAGACAGAGGGAGGACAAGACAAACGATCTTACCAGACCTTGTGTCATTCAGATTGTATAAGTGTGACAGCGCGAAGTACAGGGGGGAAAGAAGAGGGGGAGGGAAGTGAGAAGTGCAGCCAGTGCAGCGTGGCTCTGGATAAGTGCAAGGAGGCAGGGGAATGTAGAGGTTACAGTTACAGACCCTAAGTGCACGGTAGGCCCGGAGGCAGTGCAGTAGAGACTGATAATGGAGGAGCCTGGTGCCCAGTGAGCCTCTGAGGGTAGCCGGGCAACCAGTCGGCGCAGCAGACAGGTAGGTCAGCAGGGGAGGGAGAGAGAGAAACCAGAGGAGAACCGGAAGTTCTTGAGCTGCCTCCAGAACTTCAGGTGGTGTGGCTCAAGTTTGAGATGGGCAGGGAGACCATTCCAGAGGGAGGCACCTGCAGCGGAGAGATTTTTACCCCACAATGTCTGCCCTGAGAAGCATCTGACCCCTAGAGAGTTGGAGGTAGCTCAGCAAAGGGCTCGGGAGGAAAGTCATTTGGAAGAGAGAGTTGGATGTAATGCGGGCCCTGGTGGCAGAAACCTTGTGGATGATGCACAGGGTCTTAAACATTATCCTTGCAGCCACCGGGAGCCAACATAGAGATTTCAGGGCTGGAGAGATACAGGCACTGGGTTTGAGGCCAAGTATAAGTCTCACAGTCCTGTCCTGAATTAGGTCAAGAGGGAGGAGAGTAGAGGAAGGCAGATTGCAAAAGAGGCTGTTGCAGTAGTCCAGCCTAGAGAGAACCAGTTGTCTAGAGACAGTGAGCTTCTGAGGGAAAGTGAGAAATTGGAGAATACCTCTGAGGAGGTGCAGCTGGTAGTGGGCCTTCTTGGCAAGGTCTGTGATGTGAGGAGAGAATGAAAGAGTGGAGTCGACTATGACACCAAAATTTTCTGCCTCACAGGAAGGCAAAGGAGGAGGGCCCAAGGAGGGCGGCCAGAGTGAGAGGGGGAAAGTGGGAGCAGGGATTCCAATGAGAAGGGTCTCAGTCGTACTGTATTAAGGCAGAGATAATTGGAGGTACACCAATCCTGAATTGCAGATAGACAGTCAGGGAAGATCGAGAGAGGAGAGGAGGCTGAGGGAAGCCTGAAAGAGAGCTGAGTGTCATCTGCATAACATTGAAAGTTGGAGGAGAAGGTGGAGATCAGGTGAGCCGAAAGGTCCAAGTAGACATTGAAGAGCCAGTGTGAGAGGGTAGAGCCCAGGGGAACACCACATGTGTAGAGAGAGTTGTTGGACAGAAAGGACCCAAGTTGGACCTGGGAGGGCCGGTCAAGAAGGAAGGAAGTCAACCAATCCAGGGCCTGATCCGTAATGCCCAGGTCGATTGATCAGGATGGCATGATTGACCGTGTCAGAAGCAGAGGAAATGTCAAGAAGGATGAGGACAGAGGAAAGGCTGGAGTTAAGATTGGAGAGCACATCTTAATGGGTGTTCAGGAGAGCCATTTCCGTGCCTCTGGCTGCTCTGAAACCCGACTGATGGTCATGGAGGCAACCAACAGATTCGGTGTGGAGAGAAAGCTGGGAGATGGCCAGATTTTCCAGGAGTTTGCCCAGGAAAGGAGTGATAGAGATCGGAAGTAGTTTGCCAAGCAGGTAGGATCGGCAGAAGGATTTTTAAGGAGCGGGTGCACAAGGGAGTGATTGAGGAGAGAGGGGAAAGATCCAGTGGTGAAAGAGTGATTGCAGAAATCAGCCAAGACTGGAGTGAGGGCATCAATGTGGTCCTTGATGGTTCTAGAGGAGCAGGGGTGCACCTGTTTGGACACCACTTTCATAGATCGAACTTGTCTAGAAACATGTCAGGTGTTATCGGAGAGAAAGAGGAGAAAGGAGGAGGGGAGGGAGAGGTGGCCAGAGGGGGGGGGCTGAGAGAGGTAGAGGGAGAGGAGGAGGAGAGAGAGGGCAGGATGTCCTGAGTTTTTGTGGTGAAGTGAGAAACCAGAGCCATACAGAGGGCCTGGGAATGAACAGGAGCGGTGGAGATTGCAGAAGGATTGGCCAGCTCCTTGCAGATTTTAAAGAGTTCGGCCTTGTTGTTAGAGGCCGCAGAGACACAGGCCTGGATGTGGACTCTGTTCTTGGACAGGCCAGAGAGTCTGTATTGCCATTTGAGCAGGTGGGAAGCCAGTTTGTCCGAGAATGTGCCCAAAGCCCTCCACTTCCTAACAACCACCCTGCATTTGCGTTTCAGGGTGGTGAGGTCAGAGTCATACCAAGAGTTGCCCTTGGAGGTAAGCTTCTGACAGACTCTCATGACAGGGGCAAGGATGTACAGAGTATTGGATATACCAAGATGCAGGTTAGAGAGGGCTTTGTCAGAGTGTGAGTCAGCCACATGAATAGGAGGAGCAGAGAAAGTAGAGGCAAAGGCATCCACTGACACACGCTTCATGAGCTGAATGACCGAGAAGGTAGGTGGAGGTGCTGAGGGAGGCTTAGCCTTAGGGACAGAGAGTTTCATATGAGAGGAAAGCAGGAAGTGGTCAGTCCAAGAGAGAGGGGTGGTGGGAGGGATAGAGAAGGGATGTCTGAGGAGGTGAGAACATACAAGGTGTGTCCGGCAGAGTGTGTTGGACCAGAGGGTAGAAAGGAGAGAGAGTGTCACAGAAGTTACAGAAGAGCGAAGAGGAGGGATTAGAAGCATCTAGGTGGATGTTGAGTTCTCCTAGGAGAAGTTGTGAGGTAGATGTAAGGAGAGAAGAGGAGAGATCAGCCCACTCTGAGAGGAAGAGGGCAAACTGACCAGGTGGCCTGTAAATGATGGCCCCAGTCAGAGAGAGGCCAGGAGAGATAGAGGGCCTGCAGACCAGGCCTTCAAAGGAGGAGTAGCACTGCGTAGTAATGACAGAAGCAGAGAATGATGAGAGCTACTTCACCTCCGGGTCGGGTGGTTCTGGGCTTGAAGAGGATCTTGTAGCCATCAGGTAGGAGATTGTCAAAACCTGTGACAGAGCTGGCTGTGAACCACGTCTCTGTGAGAGCGAGGACATCCAGGTCAAGTTCTTAGAAGAGGTGGCATATGTCAGAAGAGTGTTTGCCAGCAGAGCGAGAGTTGAAAATAGCAACGTGTATCTGGTTGCCACATTTGAAAGATTTCCCGGGTGGGGTACCGGCTTGAGGTACACCCAGCTGAGGTAGTAAAGGGGCCAGAGAGTGGGCAGAGGTGGTAGCAGGAGGAGGTATATCAGCCAGAGATGAGGAGAAAGGTGTCAGAGAGGCGGCGGAAGAAGGAGGTGGCAGAGGGGCCAGAAAGGTGCTAGTAGTAGCAGGAGAAGGAAGGAAGTTGATGAGACATGGGAGATGCCCATCAAAAAGGAGGAGATTGGGCAGAGGGCCCTAGGCGAGGACAGTGCCATCCAGATAGACATTAATGATGGTCTTGGAGAAGTAGATGGAGGCCAAGAAGACCTCCCACCAAGTGCCACCATTAATGGGAGAGGAATAGATAGGAGAGAGAGCCGAGACCATATGATCATTGGTAATTTATAACGTGCTTAATAACCAGAGGTTTCTAAGCGCAGAGACAGGGAATGAACCTGTGTTGTTCCACACCGTCATGCTTCTAAGGTGAGTACGTTGGCCCTGAGCTATCCTCCCAAGACATGAGGGGTCCATAGGTCTGGTGAGAGAATGACAAAGAGGATGTCAGTGAAAGTATGTCTGGAGGAAGCACTGATGTAGGTGCCAGCGATAGAGAGGCCTGGGTTGGAGACCAGGATGTCCCTCTTGAACTTCTTCCTTCCAGACCTAGTGAGAGGGATAGGATAGGAGATAGAGTAGCAGTTAGAGAAGATGGGAAAGATGGAAAGCACCATAGAGGGTGTGAGGAGGCGAGAAGGATGAGGAGGGAGCGACCAAGAGAAGGAGAGACACAGCCAATGGTGGGCAAACAGGAAGCACAAAGGAGGGGCATGGGACACACAGTAGGGAGTCCACAGGAGGAGCAGACAGGCACACAGAATTGTAAAACAGTACCCCAGGTGGGGTGGGGACCTAGAGAGTGGGAGAGAGCCTAATGGAACACAGTACACAGTACAACAGTACTATTCTAAAAAACGCAGGGGGACCCTATGCTCTGGAGCAGGGTGTTACCATACCAGAGAAAACTGAAAAAGCATCTAGAGGATTCTAGTCAGAATTTATGTATCAAAATATTTATTTGACTTGATTGGGGCAGGCGAAAGGACAGGGACGGGAAGAGGAATAAAGGAGTGGAGAGGAAGGCAAGGATCAAGGCATTGAGGCGGCAGATGTTAAGCACTTAAATACTAAAAGTAATGCAATGCATCAATCCAAGCTCCGAGCTGAGGGCTCATGCTTCTTACCCTGTGCAATCAGGCCAGCAGATGGGAATGAGCTGAGCCCGGCACCACAGACAACTAGTTCCATAAGCAAAATTCACTGGCAAAATGCACTGTCAAAAACTGGTGCACCACAATCCAAGATGCCCTCACCCACAAAATGGAGTCATTACTCACCAAGAACAGTGCAAAGAAGGCCCTGCTCACCAGTAAATCACCCATGTCTACTCCTAATGTGCCGCTCAGTGGGGCCCCTACTTCCAATATTCCTCTTTTTACTTTCAGCCATGTCACACAAGAGCAAGTAGCTGCAACTATTAGAGCACTGAAACCCTCTAGCACATACAGTGAAACTCTGCGCCACTACGCTTGCCCCATCAACACCGGGTTTGCCAATACCTCTTTCTCAACCTGTATAGTGCATTCCAACATCGAATCTGCCTGGGTCACTCCCCTGCTAAAAACGCCCTTCCTAGACCTCTCAATCCCCACCAATTACCACCCCCTTACCACAGTCCCATTCCTACTTAATATCCTGGACCGCCTGGCATATGACCAAGCCCAACAGTTTCTAGAACAAAACCATCTGCTTGACAAAAGGCTATCTGGCTTTCATCCAAAGAAAAGCACAGAAACTGCATTACTGGACCTAAAAGATAAATGGACTCCATCTGTGATGCTGGAAAAATAGCTGTCCTCCTCCTGCCAGATCTCCCTGCAGCCATTGATCTTGTTGACCACAATATCCTCTGCCACCACCTCAGTCAGCACTTCCACTTCTCTCCGAAAGCCACCCAGTGGATCAACTCCTTTCTTAGTGGCGCATCACACAGGTTTTCATCGGGGACTCAGCAGCAGATGCCATCCCCACACCGCTTGGTGTACCGCAAGATCGTGTCTTTAGACCACTCTGTACAATACTTACACAAAACCCCTTTTCGATCTTCTTGATTCTAAGAGAAATTATAGATACCACCTTTGCGGACGATATGCAAATTCTTATCCCCTCATGGGTGATCACAACACAGACACCACCAAAATCAATTCTGTCTATTGCACAATCCAAAAGTGGATGGCCTCGCACAATATATGCAAAAAATACAAAAAAACAGAGCTTCTCATCATTGGCTCCCCACACCAACTTAGACACCTGAATGCTACCTTCTGCCCCTTCTGTATTGATGGTACATCTATCCAGGTACTGAAACATATAAAAACACTGGAGCTACACCTTGAAGCTGAATTGACAATGACCAGGCACATTAACGCCCTAGTCTCTTCCAAGACTTATCGCTCTGAGTAGACAGTTCCTCTCCCCGAGCAATTGCATCATACTTGACCGACCAGTGATTCTTACGAAACTCGATTACTGCAATTTACTACTCACGGGTACGTCTTCTTCAAACCTGTCTAAACTACAACTACTCCAAAATAAGGCACTCCATTCTGCACTGGGGCTCCAATGTTCAGACCACATCTCAGCTACGAGACATGAATCCCACTGGCTCCCCATCAAAGCCTGGGTGGAATTCAAAACCCTAACCATCGCGCATCACTGCATTCACACGGAGGGTCCTCTATACCCCAAAAACTGCATCACCCAAATTGTCCCAGCTTGTGCACTCAGATCCAGCTACAGCATCTCGCTGTTCACTCCCTGCTTCAAGAATAAAAGAGCAGGTGGTGTTAGTTTCTATGTGTCTGCTCCGACACTCTGGAACTCGCTACCCACTCACATCAAAAACAAGCAATCTTGCTCCACTTTAAAAAAAAACGAGTCAAGAGTGACCTGGTTGTTTGATAAATATGAATAATGTCATACTTCGGTTTGCATGCTCTGGCTGTTTTATGTATTTTCTCTGCTCTCCTACCTATGTTCTGTACAACGCCATGATACCCTTGGGTCTGAGCATTTTCATAAATGTAATAAATAAATCATTAAAGTAAATAAAGGAGGACTGCTACATGCAAAGTATTCTTTAAAATAGGTTTGCTTTTGTGACAGTTCTAACTGTCAATTTCATTCAGGTTTTTTAGAGTTTTTTCTTTCTGATTTTTTTCTTTGTGTTTTCCTCCTCTTTAAGGTTCACTTCCCTGCATGGTAGATTTTCCAGATGATATCAATATGAGAGGAACTCCAGCCACAAGAGATAGATAATCTATTCTCTCATGGAATGTGAATGGTGTTAATAATCCAGTAAAGAGCAAAAAGATTGTGTCTCACTTAAAAAATTTACAGACTGATATTGCGCTTTTACAGGAAACCCACCTGACTGACTCAGAAGCTGTAAAACGTGTAAATGTTGTGTGGTTCAGGTAGTACATTCCTCTTACACTTCAAATTTGAGAGGGGTGATGATTTTGATCAGGAAAAGTATTCCAGGTTCGGTCATTTCATGACACAAGGAAAAAGAAAGCAGACTGGTATCGATAGTTGTGAAATTCCAAGAATCTACTCAATTGCTATGCTGGATTTGTGCCCACACAAATGGGAATAATACATTAGTTGAGGAAGTTGGCAAACACTTACAAACTATTGGTGTTCAAAACCTATTACTAGGTGGGGATTTTAATGAGGTCTGATGGATATTTTGGGGACTACAACAGTCTACTGGGAGTGAATACAGTTTCCATTCTGCAGCACACAATGTGTACTCACGGATTGATAATATTTTCACTGCTGGCACCATCACTCCGAATTTCCTATCAATTGGGATCGAGGGTATACTCATTTCTGATCATGCTCCAATCAGTATGGAGATATCTCTAGACTACTCGACTGTAAGTGATTTCAACCCGGCACTCCACCTAAGTCAATGCCTAGCGTTTGATGCACAGCTGAAACCCTTAATTATTTATTTATGTCTATAAATTCTTTTATTTGTTAATGATGTACCCTTTTATCACGCCCCTCTCTTTGAATTCCCCCCCCCCGTCACACTGAACCAGGAAGCAGGCTGTTTTGCAAAGTTAAAAATATTTATTTATGGATTTGCACAGTATATATATTACACTACTTTAATGGTTATACAATGATCACCAATGGGGTGATGTCAAGCTAAATCTCTTTAATCACACGGAGTAATGATAGGAAAAATAATGCAGCATAGAATAATACTTTTATGTGGGTTCAGTCAAAATGCAATGTGATTACTCTTTCCCCATGCACACTACTCAATCCCCCAATATGCAATATAAAGAGATGGAAGGAGAGAAAACAGGTTTCAGGAATACAGAATTCAACACAAGAGTATCAATCCCAATTTCCCCCCAGCAAACAAAGAGAAAAACAGGAATGATTGCAAATGTGTCAAAAATGGTTTAAAGTTGGCTTTGCATGAATGGTAAAAACACTGAAAATGGATTTAATTCACTAAAATGGTTCCAATACTAGTGGGAGCCGCTTTGTATGGTATCAGACAAACACTAGCAATGATTATTGAGTAACTAGCAAGTTGAAAACTTAATTCTGAGGTCGGATGCAATGAACAGCTATTTCACACGTGATAGATTTGAGCCAAACAAAAAATGTACGGCAAACTTTTCTATGCGCGGTAAGCGTGATTGCGGAAAAACTATAAGTAGTTGGGATGCGGTTTTGGGTTTGTTGGAAAGCTGAGGATCTTAGCTTCAATTAGACACTTACATTTCTTAAATTGACAAACAAGGTTTCTTTACACTAGGGGAGACTATGAAGATGCAAACTACATGACAGCGCAGCCACCAGCCCAGGATATCACTGGTTGGTTTGGCCTGCCGAGACGCTCGTCTTTCTTCAGAAAATATATCAGCGCAAAGATGATTTTAACACTACTAGGACAGAGGACTATAGGGAATGAGATGGAGAGTTCAGGCAAGACAAAAGGATTTCTAGCAATACAGTTCTGGATATAAGAGAATGGGTTTAGATAGGGATGACTTATGGACAATATATATGCAAGTGACAATCCTATGCTATGGATACTCACTACCAATGTTTGGAATGGACCCATCAGGGATCTGGTCAGGGATACTTTCTGGACAGGAATTCTGCTAGCACACCGGACTGGACTCAAGGCGCTCTGGTTCTGCAATCAGCAGGGCACTCTGGACACCGCACGGTGGGACTGGACTATATCTGACGGGTTCTGTTTCTGATTTACAGCACGGCTCTATTGGGTTGGATCTTTGGATTCTGGCAAGAATTCTTAGCAAGAAAGCAGCACAGCCAGGCTGTTCTTTTGTTCCCCTTAGAGGTCTAGGTAAAATCTGGTTTCTGGATTTTTTTAAAGGCCAAGCTGAGAAGGGTTCAGCTTTTGAAATGGGCCTTTCTGCTTTCAAAGTTCTGGAGTCTGGAATATGGATTTCTCTTGCAAAGTGCTCTGCCAGCAATCGGTTGGTGGGTGAATGTGTGTGTCTTTCTAGGTCCTAAGCTGTCTCTATTTATGTATTTCCTAAAGAGGTGGGTATGCTGAATTATCCTAAGCACACCCCTAGGTATTCTATTGGTTAGGGTCTTCCCTCTCCCTTGATTTGAGAAGAAAACAGAGTGTCATCATGACGATGTGTTTTATGATCCAAAGAAAAACCTCCCCTTTGTCTTTGCACATGAAATCTACTTTTCATACAAGACATATTTACAATTTTACAAACTTGATAGCAATAGCATATCTCTATCCCATATTTTGTGGAGCAAGTATTCATCGGAGCCCCGTCGCGGTGAGAGCTTGCGTCTAGATTTGGCAATTTTTCGCACTTTTGGTCTGGTACCCAAAGTCAGATTTGTCCACAATTTTACACATATGTGCGCATGATATCTGGGCATAATCATATGAAGTTTCATGTTTCTGGCATCAACACAATTGCAATAACTACAATTTCTGCAGTCATGTCCCTGAACATAGCACAGAGTTCTGAGTACTTTTAAAACGTGCCCACAATTTTCACATTAGCAATACTGTAATTTTCCAATTTTTACAAATTCTCACAGTCCTTTGTCAGTCCTTTTAAAAAATATAATTTTCTGTGCTTTAAGAATAAACAAAACTGTCTGTTCCCGCCCCCAAAGTTTCTGGTGGCTCAGAAGCAATCCCTGCCTCTTTCCTCTGGCAGGGGCTTCTGTTGACACTTGCATCTGCATATCTTTTCAATCAAGGAAGTCCTTTGTCTCTCCCAGGAGCAGCAGCCCAAATCCCCTCCCCTCTTCATTAACACCTGAATGTGAGTTCCTCGGCCAGAGAGCAGAAGGGAGGTGCCTTTTGTTGGGGCAAGCTGTGGAATTTGCTTTGTAGTTCTTTGGCTTGCATCAGATTACTTTGAAAATCACTTTGTTTAAATTTTTCTTTGTTTAAAATAAACTTATAATTTTAAAACAGGCAAACAGAACTCTCATTCCAGTCTTTAAAACATAGAGATTAAATAGTTGAAACCTATATTACTTTTGATGGCAAGTCACTTAATTACAACCATTTGATTTTAACTGCACAAGTTTAAGCTTCTAATACAATTAAATGACAGCTGTCATACAGGCGGCCGGTGGTACTGCACCCATATTTTACAGATTTTACAGACAAGCACACTTTTTAATGTGGGTATTCTGGTGATAGATTCTGCTTTTCCTGACATCGTGTGCTTCTGTTGATTCCTTAAATAAGGTGACGGGTAACACCCAGCAAGGATGTTGGATATTTTCTAATGTTTTGAACCATTATTTTGTAATTTCAGCAACCAAGGAAAAAAAAGGATTTCAGAGCACTTCTGGGTTTCCTTGCAATAAAGGACTGCCTTTCATGTAGTTTCCATTTTCACTCTATGGGCAGCCCAGTGACAGGTTTAGGCAGGGTGGTCTCCTGTTCCACCACTGACACAGGCAATGTAGATTGGCAGCCATCTTTTCTGGTTTCACAGCGACATTTTCGTAGGTTTAGCACTCATAAGGCTTTTCGTGCCATTTTGGTGGTTCTGGTGCCACCAGCACACAGTGATGTCGCAGGGCAGAGCCTAGTTGGTCAGTACATCCCACACGACCAGGAGAACTCATTCCTGGAAAATGAACACTTTAATTCTGTAAGATGAAGGTATAACAGACTTGTTGGTACAGGAGGCCGAACAGTTTATTAAAACCAATAGGAACAGCGAAGTCAGTGATGAAATAGGTATGGGAAATGTTCAAATGTGTTAAATCGAGGGGTCTTACTGAGCCTTTCTAGCAAAACGAGGAATCTGAATTCATTGTTTGAATTAAAACTTTAGAAAAAGATCTGCTGGAACATTGTGAGCAGGCAACTGCTATCCCCCACAGTGTTCCTTGTTTGCCCGGTGCTGGTTTCGGAGCTCAATCTTTGGCAGGACCGGGGACGGAGCACTGCTGTAGAGCCATGGGAAACACAGAGGGACCAGGAAAGGAGCTGGAGCACTGCAGCGGCGGACGGGAAGATGGACCAGAGCAGGTTCACCGCCCCAGCGACATGGAAGATGCTGGGGACTAGGACTGGAGCCGGAGCACCACGGCAGCAGCAGGAAAGACGCTGACCAGGGAAGAAAGAGACAAGGCGACTCAAAATGGTGGGCTGACATCAGGGACAGGAGTCTTCACACCACACTGGAACACAGCTAGAGGAGGGGAACAAACAGCCGTAAGAGAAATGACAGACGGCACAAGGGAACCGGAGAACAAAGTAGGAGGAACCACGGGATGAAACCAGATGTTGGATTGGATGGCAGCCTGAGTCATGTGTCTGTTAGGATGGCCAAAAACGTAAATCATTGGATCAAGGGAGGGGCAAAAGGATTGGTGGGTACCAAGGGAGACTGGTATGAAAGGGCCTCACAAAATTAGCAAGGCATCATTGCTTTTTGCACCAAACAGAAAGTGGACCCAGATGGAGAAGGACCCTCACTGACCTGGGCAGTTTAAGACCCAACGACTACAAAGAAGGAAACCGAGAAGAAGGACCCTCATCCCTACAATAAGTGAGCCGTATCAAAAGAGAAAAACAGAGAGCCTGGGTCAAGTAAATCTACCTGTACCTGTCTCGTACCATTAAAAGGGGAATGACTCATGACCCAACCACCATTAATGATGAGATCAGGAATTATTATGAAAACCTAAACACAGAATCCCTTAATATCAATAGGGATGACACTGCACACTATCTGCATGAGGTGGGTCTACCAATGCTAACAGGGAAAGAGAAAGAAGTTTTAGATTCTGACTTTGCATTAGATGAGCTCAAAAAAGCAGCGCATAGTCTCAACATGGGGAAATGCCTGGGTCCAGACGGTCTTCTGGCTGAATTTTACAGGATGATGCCAGATAGTGTTTTCTGTCTATTGTGGGATATGTATAGACTGTGTAAGAACAAAGGCCCGCTTCCATTGACATTGAAACATGCCACAATATCGGTCCTGCTAAAAAAAGTCACCAACTGCTTTGGGGATTTACAGCAAGAAACGTTTTTTTATAAAAAAGAAGACATTCTGTGATAAATATGAGAAAGCTGATAATTACATTGGTAGATGTGGCAAACCAAAGACGGGACTAACAGCACTATCTTTGGATGTGAAGAAGGCTTTTCACTGTGTCAATTGGAACGTCTTGGTTATGGCACTAGAGAAAATTAATTTTGGGCCAAAATGTTTGGACCGGGTTACGCTATTATATTCAGACCCTACCGCAGCAGTGTTGACGGTATATGTTCTGATACATTTGAGTTGGGAAAGGGTACACCCCAGGGTTGCCCTCTCTCGCCTTTATTATTCATTTTGGCTTTGAAATCGTTGGCAATTGCTATTAGAGATAATGGGAGGCCAATTCAATGGCATTATGCAGAAACAGTGTTTGTATACCGACAACCTATTGCTGGTTCTACAAGACCTCTCCAATTCTATACCTTCCCTAATGATGCAGATAGATATTTTTGGTCAATTATCTGTCTATAAAATAAACTGGTTCTAATCTGAGGCCATGCCTTGCTCTCTAACAGGTCTGAAAACTGATTTGATGATTCTCAGGTTCAGATGGTGTGCCTACCAAATGTTATACCTGGGTATTTGGTTAACAATTGATTTGAATGGATTGATGAAGGAAAATTTGAAGTTGGCTGTTGGCCCCATGGATCCACTACATTCATAGCATGTTTACACCCCCAACCTCCCAATCCTACTAGGTAACATTGATACTTTGATTCAGTCCGTTCTCAATTTCTATAAATATAACCTTGCTTTTATTTCAGGACACATGAGGCCCCTTTTAGAGAACTTTATCTATGAATGGGCAGTGACTGAGGCCAGTATGAATGGTCCTTTAGAACCTGCATCATTGTTGACTTCTAGAAAAGGTCAAAAGAGAGAGACTTCAGTTCTGACTGAATTCCTGAGTGGTTGTTAGTTAGAAATATCAAAACCTTTAAATCAAGGTGCATTCTTTGCAAAGGGGATATCAATTTGGCTGAATCCTTCTATCAGGATAAATAGATATATGCAATTCTGGCCCAATTGGTATCTGGAAGGAATAAGATGGATTGCAGATTTGTTGGACAAAGGAAATTGTCTGTCTTTTAAGGATCTTAGGGATATTAAGGGTCTCAAAGACTGTACACATGGAGAGTATAGATCTTTGACTTGTGCTATGCCTTCTTTGAAAATGCTTTTTGATTCTGATATAAAGGAGACCGTTATACACATGGGTAAACAGGATCATATGGCCTCTTTAGTTTACAAGCTTTTTGATGGCGCAGCGAAAGGGAATGCCAAGCTCCTGGAGATATCGTTCCGGAAGCAGCTCAAGACCTTCCTTTTTTTCAGTTCCGCTTTCTCTCTTCCTCTCTCCTGCTGATGCACCTGACTGCTCGGTGCACTCGTCACCTGGTCAGCCTCTGAACTCGGGCCCAGGCTCCTGCATGTCCAGTTGCCCTTGCACTACCTCTGGGCTGCCCAGCACTTAAGGGTCTGTATCTGCAACACTACAATCCCTTCTCTGCACTTATGAGCCACCCGCTGGCTGCACTTGTTAGTTAACTGTACTTCCCCTTCCCCTCACCCCTGCAACTTTTCCCCTTCTCTCATCCTCGCACATGCACGATCTGAATGACACAAGGCTTAGTAAGATCATAATTTTGTCTTCCCATTGTTTCCCTCTCCTTGTCTTGTCGTGCCTAGAAACACTTGTGTACAGGCGTATTATAAATGCCACATCGTATCATATCATATCATATATCATATATGGTCAAGTTGCCTTAATTTGAGATGATTGAAGCAAGATGGGAGGCAATCTGTAGGAATATACCCAACATGTATTTTACTGTGGATGAAAGAGTAAGGCGGATCAAGTTGTTGTCTACTGGACTTCTGAGAGGTTGCACAGACAAGGATTAAGTGGATCCAGTGCATGGTGGTCAGACCTTCCAGGATTTTGCGGCATTAAATGACAAATTTTGCGGCACAAACCTTTATTTATTGCGGCATTTTTGCGGGACATTTTGTATTAACTGGAGGGTGTAAGATTGCCACATTGCAGGAAATAGGCAGAGTGCAAGGCTACAAGAGAGCCAGGGTATCATTATTATGTATCTTTTGTATTAATTTAATAGGAAGAGTCCCAGATGTCTCTGGCTTGGCAGAACAGTGTTTGATTTGGCTACATTTCTGGTTTAGTGTTCATGCCTATTTAATAGTATTAACTAAATTGATTATTATCAATTGTAATTCTGAAAATATTCCCCTTCTATGTTCTCCAATCCCCCAAACACCCACACACCTCTCTGACCAACACACATATCACCAACTCTCCATCACAACTTGCATTCCTTAACCTCTCACTCTGTCATACAAATACCCACGTGCTATGTCACACTGTCAAGTCACAATTTGCACTGCCCAGCCCCTGCCACACTCCAAATCATACTCCCAACTCACGCCTTACACTCTACAATTCCTCCCGCAATATACAGTCCTTCATTCTTTTGTGCTGCTTCTGCATCTTGCATCCTTTCTCCCATTCTATCGCACTCTTCCCTCATCCTTTTTCAACCCAATCTGCAGCTCACTGCCTCTTTCTGGCCAAACGCTTCCTCTCTGCTTTCTGGCTCACTGACCACACACTCCCTCTACTTTCTGTACCTCTGCTCGCTCTCAGATTTCTGGCCTACCGCATCACTGCTTCCTCTGCTCTCTTGTGCAGCGCTTCCTCCTCTGACCCACTGCTCTCCCTCTGCTTTCTTGCCTATCACTTCACATCTCACCCATCACTCTCCCTCTCTCTCATAGTGTAACCATTTTTTTTATTTTAAATGTAGATTTAGTGCCAGATCCGTCCCTCTAATGCGGGTCTACTCCGCAGGGTGCCTTTTTCGTTATTTTCTTTTTCTTCTGTCCCGCCTCCAATTTTGGGGAAAAAGGGGAAGACACTTCTGCAACCACCCTAGACCAAAAATACTGAACATGGGGAGCGGGTGACACCCTCGCAACACATGTTCAGTATTAATTTTTTTTTAAAAAGAAACGATCGAATAGTACTGGACGAAATAGGTCAAATTGTAACATTCGATAGATTTTTGTCATCAAAATGGGCAGTACTTTGAATAGAATCGCTCTCCCGACAGTGTTCTGCAAGCTCCCAGCGCCTTTCACAGGGACAGGCCCTCCAGGTGCCTGCCGCTGTAAAATGCAACCCAAAAAATGCATTTTTATCCTGTTTGAAGAACAGAAATGCAAGCGACACAGCAGCGGTTAATACCTTAAAAGAAATGCATGACAGGATCAGGAAAGACCCTGTCATGCAGTGGCAGCCCCACATCCCGTGTGCGTAGGGTTGCCTACAATTTCTGCACATTTAAAAGTGCATCTTGCTTGGAAAGGAGGGATGCGCTTTTAAATTGACAGAAACGCCACTTTATTTGATCAAGGAGGTGAAAAAGGCCATCTGAATGGGCGCGCATATAAAATGTGCCCATTCATGTGTCCCATGTGTGATTGGGCTGCACTTTTTTGGGGCGCAAGTGATGAGATGTGTTAGCGCATTTAATTTCTTGTGTAAAAAAAAAGTTGAGAACCTGGCACCCTGAGTATTATTTTTTTTAAACAGTAATTGTTTCAGATTACTTAGATTTTTTTTTTTAAGATGCTGTTTTTGCACAAAACGATCGTTTTTGCGGCATTTTGCGCAAAACGGCCGTTTTCACGGCATTTTGCGGGATCGCAAAATCGCTATAAGCTGGAGGGTCTGGGTGGAGATGCAAACATAAGATTGGGTCCCTGGAACATATGATATGGCACTGTAACAAGGTACAGATCTTCTGGGGTGAAATTGCTGATGTGCTGAATCAGGTATTGGGTGTGGATTTAGAATATGATTTCGACACTGATTCTGGGAGAAGATGCGAAATTTGAGGACATGCCGTACTCACAAAAGAGTTGGCTCTTTAGGGGTTCTTTGGTGGCTAAAAAGATTATTCTGAGAGACTGGAAATCCACCAATGTAGAACTATTTGGCTTCAAGAGATGTATACACTTTCCCACACTGAGAGGGTTTTCTGGAAATATCAGAAAAAATGCAAGGTTTTCAAGGACATTTGGAGTACAGTTTTGGAGATGGACCTGGAATAATTGCCCCATCATTCTCAGGGGGAGGTTGTCCTGTTAATTTAAATACCTTTTGCTCATTATTTATTAATTTAAGATTTTTTAAATTTATTTATATAATTTACCCTTGTTCATGTTTCATATTTCTGAGTTTGGTTTTAAAATGCTATAAAAGTTTAATTTAAAAAAAGAAAGAGCCTTGCTGACTCTTTGGTAATATACAATTGATCCACCTGCAGGACAAAAGATACTTTCCTGCCATTTGTGCAGGGAGTGCACCGTTTAGTAATGAGGATCCTGTTCTATTCTCATTTTAGTGAGTCTGCTGTCATAAAGTTAATGTGCACTGGAAAGAAAGGAGTATTTGGTAAAAATATGAAATACTGAATATGCTGCTCACCTGCTTTGCAATTTTCAGCACTCACTCATTGCATCTGATCTGCTGTACCCCATGGGCAGAGCCAAAGCTCACACGTTACCTGGAAAGGATTCATAGGTGCAGTAATTCAATGTAGTATGACCTGCACATTTCCCACCCATAATTTAGTGTCTGATGGTACAGAGAGAAACAGCACACAATGAATCTACCACTGCTTATCTGAATGCATTTCCAATGGAACAAGCTTTTGCAATTGATAGTCAGCCATGTCCTTCTTTGCATTGTCAACGACATATTTTCCCTGAACATTGCTCTAAAATATAAAATGCATATTACACACAATCTATTAACAAAATTAAATGTAAAATGCAAAATTAAATGGTATTTCCAGTACAATCAGGGACTAGGGAACATAATGAGTTTGTATTTGCCCAACGTTTTTGTTTTGTTTTGTTTTAGAAACGAATTTCGGATAGTGGTCAATTTAACAAGTGTCTTCAAAATCTGACCACTGCACAGAAATACACTTTGGTTTTTTGGTTTTTATCATCATTTCCTTTAAGGGGGTTGGTGGGGGCATTCCAAGCCTCTCCCAGGATTGAGTTCTTTTTGGTCGGGCATGGCAGGAAAAAGATTGATTGCCAGTCTTCGCTTTTTACATGCTAGCTTAGTCTCCAACCTTTTTATTAGTTTTGCTATGTGAAGTGGGAGAGCCTCCAGAGACGTAGAGTTGATGCAACCAGACTGCTTTGTAGCTGATTCATGCCGTTTTGAATATAATCCTGGTAGTTAGGGGGAAACAGTGAAGCTTTCACAGCATTGGATAGATACGCTCGAATTTTCAGGCAGCTGCAATGAGGAAGAGTGCGCAAAATGGGCTGCATTGAGGGGGGGGTGGAAATGTGGGATGGAATCCCAGTAGGGAAGTCTCTTCCCTGGTCGAAGTGTGAGATCACACGGGCTTGGACCACAGTGCGGAAGTCACAGAGGGGGATGTAAGGTTTCTTTTTGAGTGTGGAGATATGTAGCATTGCAGTTTCTGCCTTTTTGGCTTTGTGGAATTGGAAGGAAAGGTGTCATGATCTCTGCTTCCAAAAAATCAGGACTTGCCCGACTCCCTTGGAAGCAGACCCATAACCCCGGTTCCGAGTGCCAGCCAGTCCCAATTGGGACATTTTGGACCCTGTCCTGGCGCCAGTGGCACCAGGCTCATAAAGATGCCCAGTCCCAGCCCTGGAAGCGCCGGGCTCATAATGCTTGGGTGGACTTACTTGCAGCAGACCATGCTGCTTACTTACCTGCCAGTTGAACCCCTGATCCTCTTCTGTTTGGGACTACTTTTCCTGTTGGGTGGGGCAGGAGCCACTCCCTAGGTTCAGAACACTGGAACTCTTCTGGAAAGCAGGAACTCTTTTCTTACCTAGGCGTGGCTGTGGAAGGAGACACCTAAGCACTACAGGAGGCTATTTAAACCACACCCGATGGATGAATCTTGCTTTGCGTTATTCTGCATTCTCTGCAGCAGAACGCTCATCGTGTCTTCTGCTTCTGATCCTGGGCCTAAGGGAACTAAGGCATACCATCCTGGAATCCAGTCTTCAGCAGCACCTGTAAAGACAAAGAAAGAACAGGTTAGCACTACGGTCTTCAGTGGCAGCGCATCTCTTACCTGGTCCATCGGCTGTCACCAACGCCTCGCGCTGCATTCCGGCATCTGAAAGACAAAGGCTTACCTACTCTTCGCATGCTCCGGAGGTCTTCGCACTGCATTCCGGCATCTGAAAGACAAAAGCTTACCAGCTCTTCGCACGCTCGAGGCCTTCGGCGCTGCATCCCGCATTTGAAAGACAAAAGAAGGTGCGTTTAAAGACATTGGGCAACTTTATTACTCACGTGCCATTACTCCTTCCCACGCCGAATCCAGTGGGTATTCCAGCACCCTTCAGCTTCTCTAAAGCTCCGAACTTGTACCTGCAAGATAAAGGGGACAGTTAGTGCGCATCGTGAAGCAGGCTACAAGCGCTTACTTACGTGCTTCCAGGCGCTTCTATTCCTCACGCGGGTTCGATCCTCAACTCTCATCAGCCCGCCATCCGCCATCGCCGGAACCCTGCAAAACAAGAGATATCATTACAAAAGACTTTTAAGACATTTGAAGTGCCCAGAACTTACCGTTCGTGCAGTTAACGACGGACAGCAGTCCTCTGAGGTCAAGAGGCCTGCACCCTTATCCAGTGAAGAAACTGGTTACGGCACCCTGCCCCGAGGCAGATGGAGAGCTCGGCGTTCACTTACCTAAGGTGAGGGCGTTAACCTTTGGGGTTCTACAGGAGAAGAGAAAGGGAAGAGGAGAGAGGCACCCAATAACCCCAGTTCATTAATCCCATATTTTCTATCTGCAGACATCTTACTCTCCGAGTCAGACATACAGTGCACAGAGGTCCAGCCCAAAGAGCCAACCGTGTGTTACACATCACCTTTGAAGATACGGCATTCACCCAGTCAAGACCGGCGCCTCTGCGGGAATCAGGTGAGCGTTACAGAACGCAAAGCCTACCGCAAAACTCCCACCCAGGCGCTATGGAAACCTCGGATACCGACCAGCTAGCCCAGTTACTTGGGGAACTAAGAGCAGAAGTGCATGCAGCCCGTCAGGAAACGAATGCTCTAAGAAGGGAACTGATTATTTCCAAGGAGCGAACAGACGATCTCGCTAGACAATTGCTACAGTCACAAGCCGGACAAACTCCGTTACCCGCATCAGGGGCAAATCTTCCTTCAACATCCTCTACGAACCCAGTGCAGATCAACCTACCTGGGAATGTACCTCTGGCTCCGCCCGAACGATTTTCTGGTGACCCAAAGAGGTTTGCAGTATTTATTAATCAGTGCCGGTTGCACTTCTTATGACGGCCAGCAGCCTTTCCAACTGATCAAGCTAAGGTAGCTTTCGTGCTTTCGTACCTTAGTGGCAATGCGGCAGACTGGTTGATCCCTCTAGTTAATCAAGATGATCCGGTTCTCCATGATTTTCAAGCTTTTCAGCTCAGTATGGAAAAACTGTTTGCAAGACATTCACAGGGGCAGGCCTTGGACAATGAGCTCCTTTCATTGCGACAGGGTAATCAAGACCTTTTGGCTTATATTGCGTCTTTCAACAGACTGATAGTGGAAACTCGATGGCCTGAGGACAAAAGGACTACGCTGTTTTATAGAGGTCTACGTGGAGAGCTCAAAGATGTGTTAGCCCAAGTAGTGAATCCCCCGCAAGACTGTTCGGACTATATTGACTTAGTCGTTCAAATTGACCACAGACTGCAGAACAGGAAGGCCGATCGTTCCAAGTTTGATGCTCGAGTATTTTCCAAACCACCAACTCCTACCAAAGGAGTAGACTCCGGGGAACCCATGCAAATAGGGGGCCTGAAAGGACCACTAACACAAAAGGAGCGGGAAAGGAGAAAACAGCTTGCAATTATGCCTCTATTGCGGAAACTCGGGGCACTTTCTTCGAGACTGTCCGGTGAAACCAGCCAAGAATGCAGTAGGAGCTGCAGTTACCAGGGTCACAAACTCTGAGCAGGGAAACAACCTCGCCCGACAAGAATAGAGGTCCTCTTGCCGAGCGTTAAAACCAGTTCCGTGACCTCGCATTTCGTGATACCTATGGTCCTCATTAGCCCTGAACATCCGGATCGATTACATGCGATTGAAGCTTACGTCGACAGCGGTGCCATCGGCAATTATGTGGATCATGAAATGGTTTTGAGGATGAATCTGACTCTTTGTCCAAAGGCTGTAAAGGACGTCATTACTACGGTGGATGGTATGGAGATAGCCTCCGGACCAGTAACGCATACCACCCAAGAAGTGACGCTAGTAAGTCAAGATGGACACCATGAGAAGATCGTGTTCGATGTGATCAAGGCCCCTCAGTTCCAGATTATTCTAGGAATTCCTTGGTTAGAGAAGCACAATCCTCAGATCGATTGGCGAGCAAGAACGGTTCAGTTTCCAGAATGTGTCTCTACTTGTCACCCTCGACCTGGTGTTGCACTGGCAGCAATTTCCTCGGAGGCTCCCCAGTTACCTCCTGAATACCTAGAATTCCAAGATGTTTTCCGGAAGGATCAGGCTAACTCTCTACCTCCTCATAGGTCTTATGACTGCCAGATAGACCTGATACCTGGATCTACTCCTCCTTGTAGTAGAATTTATGCCCTCACCGAGCCTGAGAATCTTCACCTCCGACAATACCTGGATCAATACCTAGCGAATGGGTTTATTCGTCCTTCCAAGTCCCCTGCTTCCTCAGCTTTGTTCTTCGTTCCAAAAAAAGAAGGGGACCTTAGAACTTGTATAGATTATCGCGCCCTGAACCAGATCACCGTTAAGAATAGATATCCGTTACCTTTGATCCCTGAACTCCTGGACCAAGTCAGAAAAGCATGCATATATACAAAGCTGGATCTTAGAGGAGCCTACCACTTGGTACGAGTAAAAGAGGGCGATGAATGGAAGACGGCCTTCCGCACCAAGTATGGGCTATTTGAATATCAGGTCATGCCCTTCGGACTTTGCAATGCCCAGGCCGCCTTTCAATATTTTATGAACGATGTCCTCAGAGAGCTCATAGATGTGTGTGTTGTTGTTTGCATTGACGACATCCTCGTTTATTCTTCATCGGAAACTGAACATCGGGAACACGTGAAAATGGTCCTCGAGAGATTGCGTCAACACAAACTTTTCGCTAAGTTGGAAAAATGTGTTTTCAACGTGACTGAAGTTGAATTCTTGGGATTCATATTATCACCTAGCGGAGTGCGTATGGATTCAAAGAAGGTCGATGCAATTCTCAAATGGCCATCGCCATCCTCCGTAAAAGGTGTTCAAAGCATGTTAGGCTTCGCTAACTTTTACCGCAGGTTTATCCCCGAATTCTCTCGAATAGTCCAGCCCATCACCGCCTTGTTAAAGAAAAACAAACGTTTTGAATGGTCTACCGAGGCGGAACAAGCTTTCCAGAATTTGAAGACTAGATTTATCTCTGCACCGATCTTAAAACATCCTCGCCCAGAACTCCCCTGCATCGTTGAAACTGATGCTTCGAGCCTTGCCATGGGGGCAGTTCTATCACAAAAGGACCCAGTAACCAATCAGTTGCATCCCGTGGCATTTTGGTCCCGCAAATTCTCGCCTCCTGAAATCAATTACACTATTACTGATAAGGAACTTCTAGCTATCAAGTCCGCCTTTAAGGCTTGGCGGCATTATCTTCTGGGGGCCCGACACACCGTTACTGTGATTACAGATCACCGAAACCTGCAATATTTGAAAACCGCAAAAGCTCAATCCTCTAGGCAACTCCGTTGGGCACTATTCTTTGCCGAGTTTGACTTCATAATTACCTATCGACCTGGTACAAAAAACGGTAAAGCTGATGCCCTTTCTCGGATGGGAGTGGAAGAACATTTGATCAATCCTAAACCTGTACCTATCATTCCCGAACAAAGAATTCTAGGTGTAATCGCCACACAATCCATAGAGGAAGTTAAGGATAAAGCCAGGCTACCGGTAACTCCAGCAGACATACAGAATTGGCATCTGCAGGGAAAGGACTTTACGGTGAAGGACAACCTATTATATTTCCAAGAACGGTTATACCTGCCCAGCACAGATTTACAGAAAAAGGTAATCTCTTGTTATCACGATTCTTTAATGGAAGGACATCCCGGTATGACCAAGACCTCGGAAAAGATCAAGCGCTACTTCTGGTGGCCGTCTTGGAAAAAAGATATCAGAGACTTTATAATGTCCTGTGGAGTATGCGCCCAAAACAAGAGTCAAAAGGAAAAACCAGCCGGCCTCTTACACCCTATTGACATCCTGCCTCGCCTTGGGCATACGCTTTCTATGGACTTCATCACCGATCTACCTCCATGCTCCGGATACAATACGATCCTAGTAATCGTGGACCTATTCTCCAAGATGGCGCATTTCATTCCAGTCAAAGGCTTACCAACAGCAGCAACTCTGGCCCGAGAATTTCTCGAAAACATCGTCCGACTGCACGGTTTTCCTTCAGTTCTAATTTCGGATCGAGGTAGTCAATTTATTTCTCATTTTTGGCGAAGTTGCTGTCGGTCGGCTCAAATTGATGTGAGACTTTCGACCAGCCACCACCCTCAAACCGACGGACAAACCGAGAGGACCAATCAAACTCTGGAACAGTATTTGCGCTGCATGCTACAACAAACTGAAAAAACTTGGCAAGATATCCTTTGGATAGCCGAATATGCCTACAATAACTCTGTCCACTCGGGAACTGGGAAGACCCCGTTTTTTCTTTTATACGGTAGTCACCCTCGAACCTCGGAGTTGGATCCACTCCAAGATCTTGGAACACCAGCAGTAGACCACCTGCATTCTACAATCACCCAAGCCTTTAAGGAAGCCGTTTCTCACCTTCAAAGGGCTAAAGAACAATACAAGAAAAGGAGCAGACCAACATCGGAAGGAAGCCCCCCAATATCAAGTAGGAGATCAAGTCTGGTTATCCACCAAATATCTACCTCTAAAAGGACCACGCACATTCAACCCAAGATACCTTGGTCCCTATTCCATCACTACCATAGTAAATCCAGTAGCGGTCAAGTTGGACTTGCCCCCTCACATGAAGATACATCCGGTCTTCCACGTCTCTCTATTAAAACCCGTGCAACCTCAAACCCGACTAACTACATCTCCAAAACGTATTCTAGTTGATGGAGAACTCGAGTTTGAAGTCAAAAGCATCCTGGATTCCAAGTTCTCCAAATCTAAACTATTTTACCTGATTGACTGGAAAGGCTACGGTCCCCAAGAAAGATCCTGGGAACCTGCAGAATATGTCCACGCGCCTCGTCTAATCAAAAGATTTCATCGAACATTTCCTAACAAGCCCAAACCCCCGGAGAAGCCCGGTTTGGGAGGGGCCTTGATGGGGGGTGCTGTCATGATCTCTGCTTCCAAAAGATCAGGACTTGCCCGACTCCCTTGGAAGCAGACCCATAACCCCGGTTCCGAGTGCCAGCCAGTCCCAATTGGGACCTTTTGGACCCTGTCCTGGCGCCAGTGGCACCAGGCTCATAAAGATGCCCAGTCCCAGCGCTGGAAGCGCCGGGCTCATAATGCTTGGGTGGACTTACCTGTAGCAGACCATGCTGCTTACTTACCTGCCAGTTGAACCCCTGATCCTCTTCTGTTTGGGACTACTTTTCCTGTTGGGTGGGGCAGGAGCCACTCCCTAGGTTCAGAACACTGGAACTCTTCTGGAAAGCAGGAACTCTTTTCTTACCTAGGCGTGGCTGTGGAAGGAGACACCTAAGCACTACAGGAGGCTATTTAAACCACACCCGATGGATGAATCTTGCTTTGCGTTATTCTGCATTCTCTGCAGCAGAACGCTCATCGTGTCCTCTGCTTCTGATCCTGGGCCTAAGGGAACAAAGGCTTACCATCCTAGAATCCAGTCTTCAGCAGCACCTGTAAAGACAAAGAAAGAACAGGTTAGCACTACGGTCTTCAGTGGCAGCGCATCTCTTACCTGGTCCATCGGCTGTCACCAACGCCTCGCGCTGCATTCCGGCATCTGAAAGACAAAGGCTTACCTACTCTTCGCATGCTCCGGAGGTCTTCGCACTGCATTCCGGCATCTGAAAGACAAAAGCTTACCAGCTCTTCGCACGCTCCGGAGGCCTTCAGCGCTGCATCCCGCATTTGAAAGACAAAAGAAGGTGCGTTTAAAGACATTGGGCAACTTTATTACTCACGTGCCATTACTCCTTCCCACGCCGAATCCAGTGGGTATTCCAGCACCCTTCAGCTTCTCTAAATCTCCGAACTTGTACCTGCAAGATAAAGGGGACAGTTAGTGCGCATCGTGAAGCAGGCTACAAGCGCTTACTTACGTGCTTCCAGGCGCTTCTATTCCTCACGCGGGTTCGATCCTCAACTCTCATCAGCCCGCCATCCGCCATCGCCGGAACCCTGCAAAACAGCAAAACAAGAGATATCATTACAAAAGACTTTTAAGACATTTGAAGTGCCCAGAACTTACCGTTCGTGCAGTTAACGACGGACAGCAGTCCTCTAAGGTCAAGAGGCCTGCACCCTTATCCAGTGAAGAAACTGGTTACGGCACCCTGCCCCGAGGCAGATGGAGAGCTCGGCGTTCACTTACCTAAGGTGAGGGCGTTAACCTTTGGGGTTCTACAGGAGAAGAGAAAGGGAAGAGGAGAGAGGCACCCAATAACCCCAGTTCATTAATCCCATATTTTCTATCTGCAGACATCTTACTCTTCGAGTCAGACATACAGTGCACAGAGGTCCAGCCCAAAGAGCCAACCGTGTGTTACACATCACCTTTGAAGATACGGCATTCACCCAGTCAAGACCGGCGCCTCTGCGGGAATCAGGTGAGCGTTACAAAAGGCTTCTGTCAATAATGAAGCCAAGGGAGTTTGATAGCTGACTGGTGAACCTTTCCAGGCGCATATCATCTGGTCATTTTAGCTGTTGTTTAATGGAGAACTAAAGAGTACATATTCGGTTTTGGTGGGGTTCAATTTCAGATAGGTGTTTGACGTCCCTATGTCTAGATGATAGCCAATGTGACAAATTGGATTCTGCCCTGCAGACGTACAGGGTTAAGTGGGGCTAAATGCCCACTCAGCCCTCACACTGCTACAAACCAAATGCCAATACAATCATAAAGGTTAAACAGGCACAGTTAATAGAAATACCTCCTTTGCCTTTCGTGGTAACGTGGGCCGACGGAAGGCTATACTCTTAAGAGGGGTGTGAAAACCGCAAAGAATAATGTTCTAAAATAAAGGGAACATCCAATCAAGGTTTTATAAAAATAGATATACTTTAATAAAACAACACCATCTGCAAAATGACTAAATTAAAAAACACCACCTGTGAGGAAAAAGAAGAGAATAAGCAAAGATAGCAGAATGCAGCACTCTGGGTAATGAATCAGGGGTGTAAGGCAAGTCAAGAACTCAATGTTCTTGTGAAAGGATATGTTTCTTGAAGCTAAGGAGGGGTTAAGGACATAACCAGTCTCTAGGGCCCAAACTGGACTAAGGGGGCAGTAAAGAGTCAATAGTACCTTTTTAGGTTGCTTGACTATTCAACAGTATCGAAGCAGGTTTCGAGTTGTTTTGCAAGTGGGTCAAGCCAGGTTTGAGGACTGTGCGTAATGTGAACCAGGGTTGGGTTGAAGCTGAACTGGTTTGAGATGGGCGCATCTGCTGGTTAGGATGGATCAGTGATGGTCCAGCAGGAGGGAATCTGTGAGTGTGACATCCTGGCTGTTCAAGTCAAGAATCCACTGCTCCTTGAGCAAGGAGCAGTGGATTCAAACCTGGCAGGTGATGGGCTCAGCGAGGTAGGAGGCAGCATCAAGATGGTTCTATGGTATCCAATGATAATGTTGCAAGAGAAATGGCCGTCAGATGGTGAGATTTCCCCAAAAATGCACCCTGATGAAAATCTAACACTTTCCCTAAATATTAAAGGATCGGCAGTAATAATATATAGTTATACCCCTAACTATATATTTTAGGGTCTGGGAAAAAAGTCACCTACCAGGCGACCTCTTCCCAGTGACATTAACACATGGAACTGGTTCTATTTGTTCAAGCACGTTGGGTCGGAGAGGTCCTGGGCAGCAGTTGTATGGTTCCAGGTGCAAAGTAGGTGTCAAGCCCGGTCAGGGCAGAAGTACATTGCAGTTAGAAACAGTGCATGAAGAGGTATGGATCGTGAGTGCCAACAGTGTTGGTTCAACCATCCAGGTGATGGTGAGGATGCTGGTGAATAGATGTGCAAATATTTTCAAGTGATTTGAGCCGCCGTTTGAAGATCCCTGTTCGAAGGAGTCCCCAAGGGCCTGGTCAATCATTGATGAAGATCGGAAATGAAGATGCTGGTGGTTCGATGGCAGTTTGAAGATTGCAGCTGCTGGTTTGAGCCAAGGCAACAACATGCTTAGCCGGTGTGGTGCAGCAGTGAACGTGTTCTAACACGCGGCAAAGAGGTTTGAGATGGTAAAAAGCCAATGAAAGATTTGGAGGGTCCTGTATGTTTCCAGGGCATTGAATCAGGCTTCATTCATGGTTCAAAGTAGTTTGACTGGTGAACACAGGATTCTTGGCTGGCTTGGTCCTCTGTTTGCTGTGAGTCCCAAATCAGGGGTTCAACAAAGGTTTTTGTCCTTGTTCTCAGTCTCCCCAAGTGCCAGGAAGGCTGGTCCACAACTGCAGGAGTCCTACAACACAGTAAGGTAATGGGTACTGTCGTGGCTGGCAGAGTAGCAGGTCTCCCAGCAGCATGTCATCCCCAATGGTACCTGGGGAAGGTTAGGGGACAGTGCTCGCCTCTGCCCTGGACACTCAGCCTTTACCTCACTGGCAGTGCACTTTGGGGAGACCAACTCTCCCAACAGAGGTCCAATCAAATCTTCTTGAAAGGTGGAAGTCTAAAAGATGATTTCAAGAAGTGGTGGGAGAGCCCTTCTTTTAAAGGTAAATGCCTGCAGGTGATTGGAATAAAGCTGGACTGCCTTAGTGGTGCAATCCCTGTTCTTAAAAGAAGTGGACTTTGCCCTTCTGACATCACACCCAAAATGCTTTGCTCTTTAGGAAGTGGAGGGGACAGAAAGGAGAGAGGCAGAAAGAAACAAGATGGTGGAAGTCTTCCTCTGCTGTGCAGAACACTCATGTCTACCTCAACCCTACCCCTTCTCTTCTCACTAGGATCAAAGCACCTTTGACATGCACCATGGTGTGAGGCCAAGCCTTTTGTTAATGGGTGTGCTCTTTGGTTCCTGTTCTTAGGTTAGCTTTCTTTGGAGTGGCTGTCTTCTGGGGAAGGGTGTTACCTACCGTGCAAAGAAACACTGAGAGGTGATCCCCCAAGACTACAGTCCTGTCAGGAGTGGCAAGATCCAGACTGTCTTGTGAGAATACGTATAATCATCCCACAGCTGAGCATGGGCTCACAGGGCTGACACATGTGTAACATCAAATTGCTCTGGCTGTAATAATTATGAAAATACTATCAACCATATTATAATTGAAATATGGCTTATACTTAAATATTATTCTGCCACCAGGAGGTTGACTCATAATTATAGGGTTTTGGAACAGGGGTAAATATCTTAAATGCAGCCCCTGCACTGTAGAGACTTGGTTGTAACGGAAGCTGTCAAATGGGCACCTGTGATCTCTCAACCTGCTTTGTGCCACTGGCAGGGCAGACGCTGCAAACCAGGATAATGATGCAGCAGGACACAGGTACACACTGTGTACTGTGCTTTCGGCAGGGAGTTTATGAAAGGGGAATCTGATCAGTAGATTTCCCTTTCAGAGATGGATATACCTGCATCATTTAATTAGTCCAATAACAAATAAATGGCAATCTGTCACAGCCAGACATTCACGGAGGCAATTGATGCCCTCTGGGCCACAGTCAGCGTACTGATGGGTGGCTATGTTGGGGTAGTGTAGGAGAGTTCCCTGGGCTCCATATAGAAATTGAAGATGACTGGGGAGAGGACGGAACCTTGGCAGAACTGACAGGTGACAGGGGTTAGTTGGATCTGAATCAACCCATCACCACAGTCTGGGTTCTGTTGGATAGGTAGGAAACAAGCCATTGTGGGATTATCCCAGAAAAGCCCATCCTGTCAGTGAGATGGAAGAGGTGTGTTAAGTGGTCAACTGTATCAAAGGCATCTGAGAGGTTTAAGAGGACTGGGAAGCACAAGTCCACTGTGTCAGTGATTTGCAGCTTCTTCCGCCACTTGTATGGTTTTGTAGTGGAAGCTGGACTGGTAATTGTCGAAGAGGCCAAGCTGGTTGATTTTGACAGGTAGTGGGTTGCAACAGAATTTTTAGAAGGGGGTCATATGAGACCATCATCAACATTTCTAGGAATGCCCCTTTGCGAAGGGAGACATACACAATACCGTTGAGTACACTGAATGTTGGACTAGTCAGTTATTTAATGAGGGAGACGGGGGGTAATCATCTATGTATGTGGTCCCTTTAAGGGAAGCAACTGTGTCTGAGAGATCTTTAAGAGAGAAGAGGGTGAAGTCGGCCCAGAAGGGCAGTGACCGGTTTGATCAATATCAAGGTTCTGTCTGGTTTTGAGGCATTGATGCCACCACTGATCAATTTTGTTAATGAGGACGGTGTTGATTCTTTCACATTTCTTTTGTAAACCTGGAACCTCGGGCTCAGGTGTGGGCTTGTGAAATGCTTGATCCTTAGAGGATGCTTCAATGGTGGCGATTTAGTAAGCCAGTTTAGCTTCGGAGATCATGTGTCTGCAGGGATTTGAGTAATGAGAGAACTTCTGGGTTGTGGTTTTTGCACTGCCACCTTTCAAGAGATCTGACTGAGCGTGTGTTGCTGGCGGGTTCGGGTGTGTACTAGAGTGCAGACGTTTTGACTTAAGAGGCACATGAGGATCTACTAGTTCTTTAGCAAAGTGGATACATGTATCCAGGAGGGCTGAGGCATTGCCTGTGGCAGGGAATGTTGTGAACCTTGCCTCTAGTGTATCGTAAAGGATTGGTGCTAAATCATAGGGTGCTTAGCCTGGCCTTTGTAGGGCAGCTTTGTGTGTGATATGAGAAGGGTATCTCAGGGAACTGCTTTCTTCCATGGACTACTTTCAATTTGAAACCTGTGGTTGGTCAAAAGAAGGAGCCAGACCAATAATTTAAAGGATATTTATTGAAAGCAATTGAAAAATGCCTAACTTTCCTTATTCTAAGGGCTTCTTACCTAATTCAACTAACCAAAGGTGCTTGTTGTCTTGTCTAAAGTCCAAAGTAAGTCTGTCCTCTTTACAAAAGCTAATCCTTAGTGACCCTACTACTTAATCAAAATAACTAAAGATAGGAGAATGACTCCCTTCACCTGGCAATTCCCTTTGGCAATATTGGGATGCATGCACAGCTCCCATACACGGCCAAACGATTCAGGCTGTGAAAAATCTATTAGTGCATGAGAAAGTGAATATGCACGGCTGTGAGCGGGTTGGGAGCCCCGTTGGGAGCAACACATGTATCTTCAAAATAGTTACTGAGACTTCTGCTAAAACTGTTTCATGCTTAGGGAAGGAAGCTGTGAGCTGGAAGAGGCTCAGAACTTTGTGTTGGACACTGTTTCTGTTGATTGCTGACATCCCTGCACATTGTATAGATTGTGAGGGCAAGGACAATTTGATAAACACGCTACCAACTCTCGCAGCAGGTGCAGGTAAATGGATATACGGTTTTGAAAAACAGACTTCTGGCATTACACTAGCTGTGGGTGATCTGAAAATCTGGTTTGCCGCATTATTAAACCAGGCAGATCACATTTGGGTTAAGGGAGGGTATCCTGGAGTACAGATAAGGGACAACAGCCATAATAGGGTCCATTTTACTGACTGCCGGGCTGTGTGCAGCTTAGCCTTGTGGTGCACATACCAGATGTCTATTCAATAATGGTGTGAACTATGTGAGAGGATGAGGACACAGCACAGTATATATTGCAAACATGGCAGATGTGGAAGGCAGAAATGGGGGAGCCGTGGGACCGGCCCATAGCATTCTGGTACTATATGGGGAAGTAATGCCTCCCCAAGGAGGTACAGAAAACTTTAGATAAGGTGGTAGGAATTGAAGCAAAGGGGAGGGTGGAGAGTCAGTGAATTATTGTGCACCATTGTAAAAGGGTGAGGGAGAAGGAAAAGGAAGTGGCAGAGACGGCACAGAAAGCAGAAGCAAAACTTGTACAGAAGAAGTTAGCGAAGTTGATGGTGGAGGGAGTGATACTAACTATGCCACAAAGAGGGCAGATGGAGCAGAGGGGCCAACACCGGGAGAGGTACGAGCGGCCTCCACTTGGGGAGGAGGGTATGACTGGATTGTTAGGTAGCAGGCACAATACTGTAAGTAACGTATGGAGTCAAAAGTAAGACAGACACGTGACCACAGTTCAAGGGTTTTTATTGAACTTTCACAGAGGGTGTGATAAATGGCTATGTAAACCTAAATCTACAGATAAGAGCAAACTACGACCATCAAATAATAATAATGCAGTCCTAGTGGAGTCTTGTCACATAAAAAGGGCCTATACTAAAAAACCTATTGCCAATCCTTATCACTAATTTACAATTAATGTGGAGGTAATGTTCATGAAAATGAAAGAAGTGTTCACAAAATAATATGACAGGATGCTCAGGCCGCTGGCCTCCCTTCCCACGTTTTCGCAAGGCAGGTCACTCAAGCAAAGCACACCCTGGGGCTTCTGCAGCACGAGGATACAGTTCAATTTCCACAGTTCAGGACCTTCTGTGTCCAAGTATCTTTACTTCTCTCAAGTCTCTTGACTCACAGGGCCTGCTGTACAAAAACAATAAGTAAATGTTTCAAGTATTGAAGTAGGGTGTTCACCCTGCATCCCTCTCATCTGGGCTCAGATCCTTTTTAACTCAAAAGTTCCAGGTTGGATCCCCCTCTTTCATGCTCAGATCCCTTTCACAACAATGCCCGAGAATTATTCAGATGACTCATGGTTCACTCAGGTTCCCCCTCAGCTGGGTTCAGGTCCCGCTCAATTAGTCTCTCTCAGCCGGGCTCGGACCAATTGCGATGTACATTAAACAATCGAAAACTTTCGAATGTGCATGCGATTTAGCTTGTCCCACTGCATGACCACTTCAATTTCAATATTCCTTTTTCTCACACTCAGCATCAGTTGGATACCTAACAGAGACTTTTGAATGAGCGCCACGTGGCGCTGAACGACACTGTGTATGATATCTTTGCTTGGCCTCCCAAAGTTCAATTACTCCTGTTAGTTTTCCATTATATTTGCATCACTCATCGCAAATGCCTCTCACGCTGTTCTATTTATACAATGTTGCCGCTTGAAAGCTTGGTTTGAAACAAAGGCTGGTTTGGTATGAGTCTTTCCGACTCACCGGCTGTCCTGTCTTTTCTGACACTGCTTTGTTGTAGGAGCCAAGGACAATACCACAGTTGCAACTGCTTCTCCCCACCTGGGTTATCGACATGGGAGAGCCCCGGGTACCTCTGACACACCCTGCAGGTTTGTTCAGCTTTTGTTCCTGGTCTTCGGTTATTTACTTTCTAAGGCTCACGAAAGTAACGGTCTTTAGAGGTCAAGGGTATTTCCCTCCTTGCAACCCTGACCAGTCACTCCGTCTTTCTCCTTGTATTAAACTGCCATCTTGGAATTGCTGTCCCCTCATGTTTTTGCCTCACTCAGAGTGTGCTTTCATGCTCCATGTGGGGAAATGTGATGAAAGTCAGGTGTGTGTAATAATTGGTAATTGCCTGACTTTGACTGACCATGGTGTTGGGACATGTCAGGTGTATGGCTCTGGTGAAAGTCGGAGGTCTGTCCGTGAGAACGTGTTTGTGTCAGGAAAGGGGGGGAGTTGAGTTCCTAGGTATTCTACCTGGTAAAAAGGTGTTATAGGGAAGGGATACCGCGGCTCACACTCCGGTGTCCCACTTTCACTCCCCAAAGGCCCCTCATCCAGGTAATCCTCCCGCACTGGTCCACCCCCAGGAACTGGATGCAAAAGTGATGGCTGTGTCCTGGCCAACTGGATGATAGATCCCTGGGGAACCAAGGAGGTCCTCAAGGGGGGGCCCTAAGGGAAGAGGAGAGTTTGCGGGATTCAGAGGGGACAGAGGAGGAATTGGAGGAATGGATCAAGGCTTTGAGGGTACAGGGCTGTGTTGGACATGAAGGAGGATGGGGCATTTTCAATGGGGATGTAGTAGCAGACAAGCAGCTGCATATGACCTGCACATGCTCCCATTCACACCAGGAGGACCAGCCTCCTATCCCCAGACATGACATCTCCAAATGTTCTGTATGGTGTACCGCCAATGCCCCCACCTAATGTCCCACTCCAGTATCTGCAGTTGCCCATACCAGTGCCCAACAGCATGCCAGTGTATGCCCTATAATGTTCCATTTTGTGGATCATTAACGCTAACAATATACAATTGGAACCTTTGGTTAGTTAGTAACACCAGCAACCAGTCATCTATTTGTACTAGCAGCAAATTTTATAATGGATCGAGATCTATAATAGGTAAATTTATCATTGGGATAATTACCAGCACTTCCAAATAGACAAAAAGAGATACGGACCATATTAGTAAACACACAGCACACATCAATGTATAAGTATTTCCAATATTATTTGCTGTAAAGAGCGAACGCTTGACTTTCCAACATGGTGGCCCCCATTCACACACTGAATGAACACCGCCAGCAAACGTGACGTTGCCATTGTAACATAGACCAATGCGCCAGGTTGACACAGTTTTAGGCAGAATCATATGCAGTACCCTTTGGGAACACCACACACAATTAAGACTACAAGTGTAAGTACAATTTCACCTTTGGTACAAGCCTGTACTACACAGTAAAGTGGTAGCAATGGCTGAGAAGCCAGACTTATCTCAAGAGTAAAGTGAGCAGTATCAGAAGTCACACAAAGGACAGCAATTACTATGGTTCAAACAAACACTGATTCAAGGTTCCTGAGTAAAATAATATACATTTATTTACACCATCAGTTATAAAACAGTTCACTATTATAAAGCAGCAGACAATCACAATCTTAATACACTACAATAACCCCCAATCAATTCTGGACAAGTTAAACCCAAAATGAAGTGTGAGCAAAATGGCACTCCAGTAATTTAAAAGGGAGGAAAAGACAAGGTTATCAACAATCAATAAGCACTAACACGTTATAGGCAGGGAAATCTAGAAAAGGCTTACTACAAATAGGATTCAAGTCAGTAGATCTGGGCCAATGTTAATGGTTCAGAGTCTTTGCAGAGGATCAGACAGTTTCGAGACGTTTGCGGTTACGTCTTTGCCAAGAGTTCAAAACGAAGTTGGTCAGAAGAAAAGTTACTCAGAGGAGAAGAGAAGGACAAGCCTGTGGAGAGGCAAAAGATTTTCAACACTTTCACAGCGGTCAGACGGAACAAACAACCAGATTTGCACAGTACCTTAAATGCAGAAGAATGCTGTAGCTGAGGTGGTTGTTCCTGGCAGTTCCTGCAGGCTCACTGTTCCTGAAGTGACTGTCATGGTGAGAAGAAGAAGGAAGACTGGAGGGTGCTGCACTGCCCAGGGAAGAAGCCTAAAGCTGAGCAAAGCATCGAAAAAAGGTGCGCTCATTAAAACACAAACAGGTTCCGTTCCTCATGGCTATCCGGTTCACTGCAGCGATGCACAGAAAATTTGACCAGGTGAGGGAGGCCGGCGTTTGGTGTTTGGCAAGCTTGTTGGTCCCACCAAGCTCAAGGGAAGAAGATCCCTTGCAGATCTTCTCTGTCGTCTGAGTTTTGGGCGATTCGGACCTGCAGCAGGGCTTTACTGGGATGTCCAGTAGTTGCAGCAGTCGTCTTCCTTCAGCTACTCGTTGGTTCTCTCGTTCCAGTGGCGACTCTGTCTTCCAAGTCCCAGAGACCTGCTTTTACGCAGTTTTCCCCCATTCACACAGCCTGGCTGTCAATCACACAGCAGGGTGGCTGTCCTGGCCGGACAACCACCTAGCCAATCAAACTAGAGTGCAACTTGGGTCTCCAACGAGACCCTGTGCAGGGGGCCTCAAACCCCTCCCTCATATCCTGTCCACCCAGGCACTCAGAAGCCTAAGGAGGGATTCTGTGTAGAAGCTCACCAAAGGACGGCGAACAAAGGAACCAAACCTGGATTGGCGCACAGAGTAAAAACACGAGAAAGACCTATACAAAAAGAAATGGCGAATAAACCCAACTGAAACCAAAATTAAATAAAAGGGGTCCAGCAGGTTAGAGTTTGAGGCTACCACCATAGCCTCTAACGGTACCGAGGCTATTTTCATAGCTCGCGATAGAACAAAAATGGTAGATACCACTGCCATCAGCCAAATCATAGAGAAAGGGGAACGAAATAATGTTCCATGAGAACCAGACAAAAAGGGATAACTATTAACCCTTCCAGTGCTCTATTGGAAGATGGGTTGTACTGGGTCTGTAAATTTAAAAGGACTAGTAAATTCAATGGCAATTTTACATGTTCTGTGAGACAGTAGTCACTCCCAGAAAATTGAGTTTAAAGTGGGAAGTCTAAAAAGACAACCCTGTGTGACTGCACTAAAGGTGCTGTGTGACACACAATAAAATGATGATGCCTATGGAGTGGGTGAGACTCCATAGCCCATGAGCAAATAATGTACAACACACAGCAAAAACACATGCAAGAGTGGGAAAAAAGGCTCACACTCTTACCAGGTGAACAAAATAAATCCTAGAAATCCAGCAAAGCTGCTGAGGGACTAAACAGGTAAGGGAAATTAGCCATTCTGGAGAATTCTCCCTAACACACAGCAACGTATACAATTAGGAACATGGCAACTGCTTTTCGCTTACTCGAACACAACATGGCCGAGGGATCTATCCCTGTTATTACGGTAAGAAACCATTTATTTAATCCCGTTGTATTGTGAACATATGGTTTATACTTGTGTCACATCACTATTAATGATCTGTGCAGGAGCATTATTTACAACATGCTCAGGCAAACACTGTATGAAAGCTATCTCTAATGCAAATATAATACTTGTTTGTAAGAGGGTTACCCAAGACACTAATGTGTGTCCTCTTGGAGTCTTTCTGAATTAACGATGTGCACAAGTCCAGCGTATTTAATGTGCTTGATTTAGCAACAATTAAGAGTTAATGATGGAAAGCACCAACCCAGAGTTTTTTTTTGTGTAACATTTTTAATTCAATTACTATAAAAAAGAGACAAACAATGATAATACGCTTAAGCACTAAGACTATATGGCAGGCAGATGCATTCTTAGAATAACATGGGAACTAATTGAGATATCATGTGGCTAGAGACTAGATTTTCAAGGTCACTAATACGTTTAGATTCACTAAAGCCTACTTTTTTAAATTTTCAACTCTAGCCACACAGGGATTGAGCCCTGCACTGGAATTACATGAATGTATGAATTTATACCCATAGCCAATCATGGATGGTAAGCACGGTATAGTTTGGTTCCAGACTGTACTTTTGCATATAATAGTACACAGAAACAGGCGTTTTAACTAATTGATGATGTCTTACATTTTTCTCTCCTTTCTCTCTCCTCACCCTTAACAATCCTCCCCACAACCCCAACCTAACTTTCTGTCGATTTTTGATTTGTTTTTGGTATAATATTTACATTTGATTTTGATGACTATACTATGACTATGTTTTCTTTTTTCTCATATATATGTACTGTGTCTGCAAAATACGAATATGAATTATTCACTGTCATTAGCTTCTTAACATGCCCTGATTGGAGAAAGGCTTGAATAAGCTGAAACACTTGTCATCATTAAGGGCAATCTTTCATGGACAATTAAAAGAGTCAAAGTTGATACAATTTGGCGCAAGTCCCAGGAGTTTCTTCTTTTTGGTGGCTCAACCTTTCCCGCCACCTACTCCAGGGAGATGCAACAACTTTTACAAAGATCATTGGTACTAGTACTTAACAGAAACTCACTAACTATAATCCACTATTTGTGTCGCCGGCAGAAGACCGTCCCCAGGGAAAGAAAACCTTTGGATTATGCCCTATATCAGCCACCACTGCAGGTCCCTTAGGTGCCCTATAGCAATGTGGTACCCCACAGTACAGTCACTAACTACTAAGGGGCCCGTGTGGTGGGTGGAACCCATTTACATTTCCAGGAACAAACACCTACTCAGAAAAGGACAGTCCACAGAGAGCTTTAGCGTGCCTAGTCATGTCAGTCACTGGCACACCAGAAGAGGAACCATTTGTGGGCGTGGAAATAAACAATTTGTTTTCATGGTACACACCGGAGAAACAAAGTCATGTATCAGGGAGGGTCATTTCCCCTTATTAGATGAAGTAATGGACTGAGAAAGCTGAAGGTACTCTCGCTCCGACCCCCTTTGGATCCTCTATGCAGGGGGCCCGGAAAAGGCCGTCGCTTTTGGATCCTGACCCTGGTGGTGGAGAAGTCAGGGAAGATCACCTGGGTGGAGGGTTCTTGAGGATTGAGAGTGGGATGCCCCTAGGTAAGACATGGTATCCACTTTAGTAACAGTCAACTTAACCCTCTCCGAATCTTTATAGGCTGTTACAAGCCAATTGCCCTCATCATTCCACACACAATACCTGATAGTACTGAGACGAAGAAGAGGCAACTGAGAGTAATGAAGAATACCCATCTTCACCACTTAGGTACTGAGACGAGGAAGCTGCATCCCAAATGAAAGGAAGGTCAGGCATGTCTGCCTAACTATGGTCAGGCAGGTTTAGTTAACCTGACCCACTTGTAGCCTGTAAGAGGGTTTCAGATGTGTAAAATGAGTGAACAATGAGGAGAGAGAAGCCCGCAAGGAGAACCAGAAAAGAGAGCCGTGAAGGAGAAGCAGAGACACCAGCAGGGGATCTGCTCTTCGAGGGACAGCCAAGGTGGGTTGGACGCCAAACCCAGACGCTGGCAGACCCAGGCCTCAAAGAACGCTGTCTGTGTTCGTAAGAAGCAGCAAGGCGAGCAGGGCTTGCGTTGTTGGTGTGTCTGGCAGAGGCGGAGCAGAGACCGCAGCATAAGCCATCGGGAGCTGGAGCTGGCGAATGTCTGAGGGACACCTGCACACCGGTAAGCTCCAGGTCAACCCACAGGCAACAGGAGCAAACCAATGGTGAGTGTCAGAGGGACACAAAGGCGCACAGGAGCTTCCAAACAGGACCGCAGGCAAGTGCCCATCCACATTTTGAATTTTTAACTTTTGAAAACGTAATCTTGCAAGACACCAAGGTATACTGAATACTGAACTACATGAAACCCTAATATTGTAAGACACCAAGGTAAGCTGAATTTCGAACTACATGAAACCTTAACATTGAAAGAAACCATGGTATGTTAAATAACGAACTATATGAAAAGGTAACATTGCAAGGAAATGAAATGTACTGAATAATGACATATATGAGACTTTGAGTTTTGAACACGGCATTATAGGCAAAGTTCCCATTGAGATAAACAAACACATTGAATTGCGAACTCTAAAACACCTTTACATTGAAACAATGAAAGTGTGCCTTCAAACTCGAATTTGATTAAGAAATATAAGAATACTTTTGAACTCTGGATTGAAACTCAAATCATTGTAAAGCCGTGTTGCAAAGTGAATTACATCTAACCTTATAATTGACTACAGTAAAATCTAAAGAAAGCATAAACAATGAACTTTAATGAATGTAGTGTGGCAAGACAACTACCTGGCGAAGGGTGCATGATACATGGTGGCAGGGTCACAAGGCAATCGAGGAAAAGCCAAAGGATATAAGACTGCACCGTAAAAGCCAGGAGACCAACACAGCAGAGTCAATTGAGGGTGACTTGGCACGCAGGAGCAAGCGCCAAGGAACTTGTATGTTGGGCTGAGATGTTCAGAGACCCTGGTTGTATGACCTGTGATGGATGGACCATGTGGTCTAACAAATGCGCCTAGACCAGAGAATCGTAATTGATGAGCGCTACAGAGATTAATAAACCTGCTCAACAAAACCACTTTGGAACCATACTTGTTGTCTTGGGAACAGAATCCTGAGACCCTTTTTATTCTTGATTGTGCTGCTTAAAACTTGGGGAAGGGAACCCCAAGGATTGGTCTGGAACTATATTTCCTTGAAATATAAAATGTAACCTTTGAAATGTTTCTAGGAAGGGAAGCTGAGAGAAAGCAGTGAGCTGGAAGAAGCTCAGACCTAGTTAAACACGGTTTCTTTTCAGTTTGACATCCCTACACATTGGTTTAATATAGTTGTGAGGGCAAGGATAAGTTTGGGACACAAACAGACTTTTAAGTTGAACTCTTTGACACAGACTTTCCTTAGTTTTATTCTGGTAGGGAAATCCCATATTAGCATAGGGCAGTTAGGCCTTCAACCATCCTGACATTTCAGTTAAATAAACATCTTTTGTTTAAATTTGAAGTCTGTTGTTTGTGTCCTACTTCATGATGCCTTTACTGGACAAGCAAGTGTTTTCTGGGGAAATAAAATAGGTTCCATTCACAGACAAATTACCCATAAAGTTAGGTAATAGAGTAGTTTGATGCCCGTTGTTTTCAACTGCATCCCCTATGAATTTGTTAGGGAGGATTGTACTAAGCAAACTCAACATGACACTATTATTCATGGAGGAAGGTGTAGTGTGTGCATGCAACCCCAGGAATATGGTGTGTGAGGGCCATGGTCATTGCGCACGTATTAGGAAGTGATTGAGCAAATCAAGCACTACCTGTACACCCAGATTTGTTCACACAGAGACTTACAGTTTAGCTTAATGCAGTGCCAGGTGTGGCCAGTAGACTGTGGTGGGTACCATCAGAATTTCTATTTTGACCAGCTATGCCCAAGACCATGAAGCAGGAAGCAGGGATGATCATTACACTAGATCTGGAAGGGGTGGTGTTTGCAGGACACAAAATTGTGTTGATTGCATTAACCCAACCCAACCATTGAGGCGGGTGTCAGGCAAGCAACTGTTTGAGGACAATGACAGGGAGATAATATAGGAAGTATGACTCCCATCTGAAATAATGATCCAATATCACAATGCTCCATGATAGCTGGAAGTATGCCATCATTTGCCCACAACGGCTTAGCACAAGTACCAGATGGTTTATGAACAATTAATCCCCACGATGTAGGACTGTTAAAGAGTGTGGCAGCAGTGCAAATTACCCTTAAACCAGGAGTAATATTACACAGAGTAAGCAGTCCCATTGTCCAAGGAGGCAGATGAAGGGATACATGACACCATCACAATATTACTGCACCAGGACATTATAGTGCCCTGAGAGTCCCCCTGTAACACGGCTATATACCCATCAATAAATCAAAGGGGTCTAGTTGGAGGATGATTGAGGACTTATTCCTGTCAAACAGTGTGCTTCAAGGTGAATTCTCGAGCGTACCGAACCCAGCAACTATCCTTTGTAATATACCTTCCACAGCGACTCACTTTACTGTCATTGATTAAAATAATGCATTTTTCTCCATTCAATTGCATCTTAATTCCCAATATCACACAGCATTTACCTATGAGATTGATTCTAGCATACTCGGCTCCCACTGGGGTACTGTGGGTGCTCCAGTATTTTTATCAGTGTACTGTTGGCTAATTTAGGGAACACACATGTGCCCAGTATCATAATCCAATATGTTGATGATTTGCTGGTATGCAGCACAAGAGAACAACAGTGTGGAGAGGACTCCATCACCCTGTTGAAATTGTTAACAGACAAAGGGTACAAGGTGGACAGGGCCAAAATGCAATACTGTCAGTAATAAGTGTTATATTTAGGACAGCTAATTTCCATTGACAGTAAGAAAGTCACAACTGAGTGCGCAGCTGCAGTGGGCAGCACACCACAGACATGCAGAAGTTCCTAGGGTTGTACAATTTCTGCAGGGCATGAATCTTTGATTACACCACAAACATGAGGCCATTATTACATGGACTAAAGGAGGCCTGCTAGGAAAGATTCCCATTTATGTGAAGTTTTTGTGTACCCCCCACCATTCTGCTGCTGTTTAAACACCGTAGTCTGACTTTGCCAGTGGAGCACAGCCTTCAGCTGCACTCCCCTGGGCATTTCGCTCCCCTTGTTATGGGAAAACTGTCATGCCCTTAAAGACAGTCAGTACTGGGAGACTTTGTTTTCCGTAGTCCTTTCCAATGTTGCAACTTTCCTGCAACATGTTGCAAGTGCACAATGTACCTTACAGTACAGTGTGCATGGATCTTCCTGTAATTTCCAAAGGCCCCAGACACCTTCAAAGGATTTTTTTAGGAGAAGTGCAGATATGCCTTGGACAGGGCTGGTGGTAGCTTAACTTTTCATGTATTTTTAACTCTTTCTTGCCATGCAAACTGTGTTTACCGCGGTTGGCACAGAAAGGTGGCCTGGCTCCAAAATGTCCATGCCACGAGGTTCTTTGTCCTGTCCTTTGGCCATCTTGCCCCTTCACCTTCCCCCGGTCAAGACGAACCGGGTCAGTCCTTATTTGGGCATGCATTCTCCCACAAAACCCCAAGCTTTAGCGGCCTTCTGCATGCATTGTGTGTGTGCTTCCAGGATCTGGGCTCGACTGTCCAGTTACAATTCACATCCTGGGGGCCAGAGAGTCTGGTGTGCTGTGAATGACTGGGACCACTGTGGTCCGTGATTGGTCCACGTCTGGTGTGCCTGTATGTAAGCAGATCTCCAATTGGGTCCTCTTCATTTTGGTGTGAAGTAGATTCTGGATAAGAGAAGGCTCCAAACACCCATACCAGGTCGATCTCTGGAGTTCTCACTGAACGAAGGATAGGATCCAAGTATCCTGAAACAAAGAAACTGAGTCGAGGAACAGCTGGTGAACCACTGGAAGGTTTGGCACCCTGAACCCACTGTTGTCCCCTGGACCCCTCTGCATCTGATCGAACTAGAAGGTCTGCAAAGATGCTTCGACCCATTGGAATTGTGGGACCAACTATTCTCAGCACCTTCATCAAACTCTGCAAATAAGTCTTCTCGGAAGTGTCCCTGGGCCAACCAGTGGGCTGACCAGCTTGCGCAGGACCTTTGCTCTGACACCGCCGCCTTTTAGAGGAGACCCTTGAAACTTGGGACATTGCAAGCTCTGCATTCACAACACTCTCACACCAAATTTCATACACTTGGCATTCCCAGGTCTGAAGTAAAGAGAGAGCGTCCGAACCGGAGTACATGCGGCTACCGTGTTGCCCAGCCGTGGTGACAAACTTTGCAGGTGCCTTTCTGCTGTGCCCTGAAGCCTGCCACAGATAGCCTGAGCTATCGAACCATTCCCAACTCCTGGGACCTGTTCTGCCCTTTTGGGGAGACCCTTCAAAAATAGTGGGAGCTTATTCTGCATCACCTCACCCACCTTCCTGAGCTGCTACAGACCCTACAAGAGACCCCGTTTTCGCCCTTTTGCACCAGCACCTGTAAGTACATTTAAGCACCAGGCTCCTCTCAACGTAGGGACTGGACTGCCTTTCAGTTAGGTATTGCATTTTTCAGAACTGCCTAAAGATAATTCGTACTGCTTGCTTCCTTCCCTTGCAGGCTGTGGACCCATTCTGTGCATTTAACCCTTAAGGCCACTTGGTCTTGTACATATGTATTGTAGTAGGATCGTATTGGTTTGAAAATATTAATGTTGATAATTACTCTGTGTTGAAACTCAAAGGCCTTGAATAAATGTATTTGTATTTTTAATATATATATACCTGAATGGGAGTGATTTGTAAGTGTCCTTTACTCTGTGTGCTCATTGAGGTCTTTCAGTCATCCTCACCCATCCTGAGACATAGTCTTGACCGTCGTCAATGCTACCTTGATTGGTCTGGCTCAGAGATGTTGACAGCAATGTTGACACAAAAAAGTACTATGGTTCACAAGCCCTTGGCCTATCATAGTGGGATGTTGGACTGAGTGATGAAAGGCCAGTTCCCATATGAGCAGAGCTTGGCGTCGGCGGTTTTCACCATCCAGAAATCTGCCACGTTTATGATGGTGTGCTCAGTGACTTTATATGTAGAACACACAGCATTCACAGTTCTTGAAAGGTCCAAATCCACACTGACTACACAGAGAGCAGCAGCATATGAAGTGATTTTATCAAGCCCATACATTCACATTGTTAGGTTCAGAACTGTCAATCCAACTACTTTTCTCACTGAAACAATTAATGAGGGGGACGAAGTGCACAACTATGTTACCTATGAGGGCACCGAGGATGACATACCCTAGGCGAGGGGCTCAGCTCTTGAGGAGGGTGAAGTATTCTTTGTGGATGGTTTAACGACCATAGATCAAGAGATGGGCAAAAGGCACATGGAGGCGGCTGTAGTTCACCTAGTAGATGGCGAGTATAAGGTATTCAGAAGGGATTGCCCATGCACTACTCTGCTCAAGCTGCAGAGCTCACTGCCCTAATTGAAGACCTGGAAGCATATTAAGGGTGCTGAATGACAATATTCTCTGATTCAGCCTATGTCACCACCACTGTGCATTCAGGATTGTCTCGATGGAAGAGGAGAGTGTTCTAAAGGGCTGATGGGTCCCTAGTGCAGCATGCATCACTATTAGACAGATTGATGTATGCCCTCCTGCGGCCCACACTTGTCGCAGTAGTCAAGTGCACTGCCCATACTAACAATACAGACCCAATTTCCCTCTGCAACAAGGTGGCAGATAATGGAGCCAAACCCGCAGCATATCTTCCAGAGCCTATCCAGAATTAGTTAGTTTTTAAGTACAATTAGAGGCTGCATATACTGCTGTACTAGTCACTCACATTATTGAACTACAGGGACAGGTACCCCAGGAGGAAAAGGAATTGTGGCAGAAAAGGGGATGTATGCAATCGCCTACTGATCATATCTGGAGACAGGTGATTACAGTAGTGATGCCCAAGAGTTGATAATGAACACTTTTGAGTAGCAGCATTACCCATTGCACATGTCTAATCAGCATATTGCCGCACATTCAGGAAGATTGGTTTGTTCTGAAACTCCAGGAAATATTGAATGTTTTTGTAGCTAATGGTACTACATGTTATATATATGTCACAGAGCAAATGTTGAGGACACTGCATTGCACATTACCCTGCTGCAGTGTATGGTTTCAGGAGCTCCATGTAGACTTTGCTGATATGGGTGAAATATGTAATACCTACCGATTCCTCATTGTTATTGTGTGCTCGTTCTCCCGGTGGGTTGAAGCAGGGCCATGTGCACATTTAGACGCCAAATCAGCAGCCTCATTTCTAGTTCAAGAAGTGTTCTCCTGCTGGGGAGCATGGAAATTATATGAATCTGATAATGGCCCTCACTTCTTAAACAAGCTATTCAAAGAGATAGTGATAGCTGCATTGCTAGAGCCTTTCAGCATAAGATGTGCTCCATCTACCACCCTCAAGCCAACGGACTTGTTAAATGAATTAATGCACTTTTGACAGGGAAGTTGTCAAAATTGTGTGTGACCCTCAAAAAGAACTGGGTCCACTGCTTGCCACTGGCTTTGATTAGTTTGAGAATGCAATCCTGCAAAGATCATCACCTCTCACCTCCTGAAATTGTGACGGGGAGGAAAATGCACATGCCACTTTCAGCTACTTGCGGCACATCTGATACAGTTCTGCAAGTATTTTGGGGCAAGAGTTCACAGGGTATTTGCGTCAGTTAACCAGATGCATAAAAGTTCTCTCCTGACAGATAGCACCAAAGAGAGAATAGTTGCAGGACAGTATGACACCTAACCACGTAAGGTTACCACCCCTGTAGCTCCTGCCTAGAGACATCATCTATGTCAGGAACTTTTTCTGCAGTTGGAGTCAAGATTTAACAGACCCTACATCGTTGTACATGCAACATCATTCGCTGTCATGGTAAAAGAGTTGAGTTATTGGGTTCACCTTTCTGATGTCCGGCAGGCACCTCATACAGCTCCCCCTTTGCCAGGCCCACAGCATCTTCCAGAATAAAGATATAACCATTTAAGTATGATTGCTAGCAATTGAAGTTTAAAAAGCAAATATTTAAAGTAGAGCATGTGATTTTCTTTCAGGAATATGTACATTCAATTTTATAACATATTAGTTGTAGTGGTAAGAAGCATGACAAATACTGTGATCACAGCATGGCTGTCTTTTTCTTCTCATTCTTTGCAGGTTTCAAACCACAAGCATTGTGTAATAATGTCAATATTTTATATATGTGCGGGTCAGTTTATATGGTGGGGACATATAAAGGGGGTGAAGAGGGTATGCACACATGACATTTTTCAAAATGATGTCCATATGAAAAGAACTAGAAAAATAGACAATACTTGGTTCAGAAAACAATGCATTAAGTGGGGCAGGGAGTGAAGAAGATAGTGAATATGACCAATGTAAATGGGTGGTGTTTGATACAGTTGCTGACATGCACCACCCACAATTCAGTAATCTATAGTAAAGTCCCACAAAGGAGCTTTGGTGGGATTCAATGAAGAAGTAATATGGAACATGAACAAGAACTGTGTTGCCATATAGGAAACATACGTGTCAAAGCTAACATGGATTGAAGCAAAAGAGACAGTTAAGATACAGACATTAGCAGAATATGCATTTTGCTTTTGAGGAACTGGAACCATTCCCGTGGGAACTAACACCAAGTGTAACAAGACAAGGAACAGCTTCTCTTATGTACATATTCTGAGGTTGTGGCCAGCAAGTCAACATGCATCTCCTGCCATCATGGAGAGGCACTTGTTCACTAACTACCTGATGCACACCTGTTTCAAGTAAATATGCCAAGATCAGAGCTATCCCCACCCCGAAACAAAGGCGAAGGACATGCTCAATTAGAAGCCACCAGAAACAATCTAATTACCTGTCCAAAGAATCTTCCAAACCTTTGAAGACCATTCCAGACAAATATTGCCTCTATATGAAGACATACATGTTATTTGCCTCCATTTTGGTGCCAGGTATCCAGGCTGCAGCCAACGCCAAATGGTTGCAGATAGTGTGGTGGTAGATGACTCAGTTGGCGAATGATACAGAACAGGGTCTGAACTCGAAAAAAAGTAATCTGAGAGTAATACGGCTGATGACCCTGCAGAATAGGTACGACTTGGACTTGTTGACGACCATGGAAGGGTGTGTGTGCAAGAAGATACGGTTGTCATGTTGCACATACTTCCCCCCAAATAATGGAGACAATGGGTCCTTGTCCCATATAATAGGGGCCCTACACAAATTGAAGACAGTAATGGAGACAGAAGTAGAGGTGAAAGCTGATGATTGTTTCCATTTCATGTTCTCTTGGCCCCAACTTGGCTAGGAATAGCGGTGAAGATATTGGTTCCTATCGTAGTGTTTTGCTGCTAATTTTCTGCACATGCCATATGGTCCATCGATGTTGCACCAAGACTCTCTCAAACAGTGCCATGATGATGGTATCAATAAGCGTTCTATGTTGTTTCATCCACAATTTTTTCAATTCGTTTTTTGCTGAAATTCTTTTACCCAAACTACTCATTGACATTTTTTTAAATATATTTAGGGTTTCGCCTTGAGCCCTCTACCCTATTATTTACTCTCTATTACCCTCCCCTGCAGGCCTTATATCCCCTTCCACCAATATTTTCATTTTAGTTTTTCATTGAAACATTTTTGGCAAAAAACGCATTGAAAAATATACTGGCGATGAACCAACATCGTACCATCATTAAGGGCAGGTGGAACTCCTCCTGTCACAAAACACCAGTCTACGCAAACAGATAGTCCAGATAGATTGCATATGGTGAGAATTAAACATTCTACAGATCTCCTGGGGACATTAACTTTGCCCCCACCAGATACGGAAAATGATGTGGAACACTGATTTAGCTGTGGATAGCGATTCACTTTACCTTACCTGTACCCCAGAAAAATATGCCTAAGATGGGGTAGGGTCATTTCACGTGTGCATTGTATGGGTGCCTAAGGATGATAATTATAGAAGGGAAGCTGCTTGGTTAGTTAATGGAGGATTAACTACATTTGCCAAACACGGCCTAATGATTCAGGCTAAGATAAATCTATTAGCGCGGCTGTAAGTGGGTAAGGTAACACAGTTGGGAGCAACCCCGCTGTCTTCAAATCAGTTGTAGAGGCTTAGGTAGGCCCAATTATAGGGCACTGGTGATATTGTGCAGCTGTAGTGAAATATAATGTATAACGAGGATGAATTTGACACAGGGCTGGGATGCGGGAAATACTGAAGCTTCACCATAATGGAAGTGAGGCCGAGCATTTTGTATTACCTTTTGGCGGTGTAACAGCATGGCATAATGACGAGTTTGAATAATTTTCCCTTTCCCATCTGACTTCCACAATTTGTCACATACCCTTATGAGTTTGGCTTCCCCTTCTTCACAGGTTTGGAATCTGCTGAGACAATTGACGTTCCTTGCTCTTTCCCTGTTCTGTGTTCGATGGTAAAACAGTAGTGTTGAAGGCTGAGAAACCACTGCATTATTCAAGGGTTGGAATCCTTCCTGAGCCTTAACCACATAAGTGGGGAGGTCTGTTACCAACCAAACCTTTTGACCCGTTAGATAGTATTTCAGGTACAGTACTGCCCACTTAATGGCTAGTCCCTCTAATTCAATGGTTGCATATTTCTGTTCTCACAGAAACAGCTTTCGGCTGATGTAAAGAACCAAAAGTTCTATTCCTTCATATTCCTGAGAGAGGACAGCCCCTCTCCCTACTTAAGAGGCGTCTGTTTGGAAGATGAATTCCTTATTGAATTTGGGAAATTTAAGAACTGGTTCATGGCATAGGATGGCTTTTAAGTTGTTAAGGCTGTCTTGGTCATGTTTATCTCATCTCAGTTTTGTTGGCTCTGCATTTCCAAGCTTGTCTGTCAGATGTGCTGTTATGGTAGAGTAACTGGGGTGAACCTACTGAAATACCCCGTAAGTCCCATGAAGGCGCAGAGCTCTCATTTGGTTTTAGGGGCCCACAAAGAAGCCTAGCTACTTGATGGCAGACTGCGCCAGATGGCATTTCTTGAGATTTGCAGTTTGTCTGTTTTTTCTCAGAGCACTAACTTTATCATAAAGTTGACAAGGGTGTTCTTCACAGGTTGCACTATGAGTCACAATGTCATTGACATATGAGCCACACAAATGGGACTAATGGGATCACTATACTCGATCCCTCAAGTGCTGAAAAGTTGCTGGTGCTCCCTGTAACCCATATGGTAACATCCTAAATTGAAATAATCCTCAGGGAGTGGAAAACACAGCGTTCTCCCTATCAGGAGGATTTAAGGGGACTTTCAAATAGCCTTTTGTGAGATCAACCATGGAGATGTGCCAGGATTGTCCTAGCTTGTCGATCAAATAATTGATTCTAGACAATTGTGTAATTAACAATCTGAGAGATGGACTTTAGTTCCCTAAAATCGATGCAAAGCCTCCATGATTGATCAAGTTTTGTCACCACCATGATTGGTGAAGACCAAGGGCTCTCCGAAGGCTCGATGATGTCTACCACTAACTTTTTTGCACTTCCCGAAGGATTATTACTTTTTTGGACTCTGGAATCCTATAGGGCTTTAAGTTGACCCCTTTCCCTTGGGGAGTTCTGATGATATATACAAAATCCCTATCCTTCCCAGGTTGATCACTGAAGACATCGGGGAATTGGTGTAAAAGATCTTTAATGTCTTCTTGTTGTTCAGGAGCTAACTCCAAAGAAATTAGATTGTTTTATTGTTCCCCTTTGGTAAATATAGTGGCCATGGTTATGGTTGTGCTTTCAGTGGGGTCCACCCTCCATTCATTTAATATGTTGATATGATATTATTGGGGCTTTTACCCCTGTCTGGATGATGGACTACATTTTCAGAGGAGGGTAATAGGACCAATACTTTGTGCCCCACTGAGAATGAGCGGGTAACTTTCTTTTGTCGTAATGTGTTTTCTGATTTCCCTGAGCCTGTACTAGGTGTTTGTTTACTATTGCACGTACTATGGCCATGTGTTGCTTAAGGTGTAGGGCTGTTTGGGAGATTGGAAAACCGGCCTCTTTCCTTTCTTCCCAGGTTTCCCTGAGCATGTCATGTACAATCCTGGGTTTACGGCCATACAAGAGCTTGAAGGGGGAATAGCCTAAAGAGGCCTGAGGTGTTTTCCTCACTGTAAGAAGAGCAGAAGTGATCATTCTATCACAATTCTTGCTGTTGTCTTTAACCAGTTTCCTTAATATTTTTCAGGGTCTGATTGAAGAGTTCGGCAAGTCCATCAGTCTGGGGATGGTAAACTGAAGTTTACCATGTCTTTACTTGCAATAGCTCTTTCACGTCAAACATTATGCGGGACATGACCGTGGTCTCTTGATCTGGTAAGATCTCTTTAGGACACCCCACTCGAGACAGGAAAGGAATCAGGTGTTTCAAAATCTGTCGACTTGTATTGTTTCTCAGTGGAAAGGCTTCTGAGTATTTGGTAGCAAAGTCTACTATAACCAGAATTAATTTATTCCCAAACTTTGAAGGTTCGACAGGCCCAATGATATCCATGTCAATACGTGAAAAGGGGATCTCAATAATGGGGAAGGGTTGTAAGGGTGCTGGGGTTACAGGTTGGCTTGCAGTTTTCTGACAGATGGAATAGGTTACGACAAAATTCTTGACATCTGCGTACATGCCAGGCCAATAACATTTTGGTATAAACTTTGGGTTTTAGTTACCCCTTGGTGTCCTGCCACTAAGTGAGAGTGTGCAGGCTCTCCTGTGCATCAGTGGAACACTAGCTGTGTTCTTGGGGTACCGACTGCCCTCAGCCACCCTTCTTTCTCAGATATGACCTTACCAAAGGATTCCATTAAGATGGGATTATTATGTTAGGCAAAAGCTAGGTCTGGAATGAGTTCTGCTTCCTCTACCTGTGCGACGGATTTGTCCTTTTGCTTTTGATCTGCCTCTCCAAATCCTTAAGTACCCCTTTTTGTTTCTTTCTGTTCTAGAACTTCTTGCGGAACAGGCAATACAGCTCTTTCTAAAATGCCCTGTGCTATAGTCAGGGTCAATTCCTCCAGCCATGATTTCTAAACCATAACTCCAAGCCAGTCCCAGCTTGGAAGCTAATCTAATGTATGTTCGCTGGGGTGGTGAGAGAACTAGACCTGTAGGAATTAACTGTCTTTCACCGGCGGCTATGGTCACCTCTGCATTACTATGTAGATCAAAGTATATGGACTCAACTGTGGCTTTTGTGGGTGCAGAGGCTTTGGGAGCTAGTCTAGTGAATTCAAGGGTTCCCCAACTTTTATCAGCTGGGCCTGATCCCACTGCTGAAACCATATGTGGTAGGTCAGAAGAAGGAGGTAGAACACTACTTTCCATTTGAAAGGATCTTTATTGAAAACAATAGAAAAATGCCTAACTTTCCCTATTCTAAGGATTTCCCAACCTAACACAAGTAAACATGGGTGCATGTCGTCTTATCTAAAGTCCAAAGTAAGTACGTCCAAAAACGAATCCTTACTGACACTCTCGTCTTCTGGGGTTGGTTTGCTAGCAAGTATTCCTTACTGTAGGATCTTCTAGCTATTTCCTGTACGAGCTCATTCAGTTCTTTCAAGGGATTTCTCTGCATTATTTTCTTTAGTTTTGTTTGAGCTCTCAAATTCCTCTCTCTAGGTGCTCTGGCCTCTGAATATTTATGTACTATGTTCCTCAAAACTATTGTTGGAAACAGTTTTTTTCTTGAACACAAGTAGCTCCTTGAATATTACTGATTATCCCTTCTGGTATTGTTGTCTTCACACTGGGATCTGTCTAATGTACCAAGTGACCTGTTTTGCTCCTTTTATAAGCTTTCCATTCACTGGGAAATATATGTTGCATTCCTGAACAGTTCTCACTATTCTTATTATTTATATAATCACTCTGATGAGTATACTCCTTGCCTTTATGATTCTCACTCTTCTAAATGTATTCACACTCACTGGGACAAGTAGGCTTACTAGAATCCTTATATTTGCTTCCACTATCAATAAGAGAGATATTATTCTGCCTCTCGTAATATGTGCCTTGTCCCCTAGGTGTCCTGCTCTCCCGGTTACCTGTTTTGTAATAGGGCTGCATCACCAGACCAGCACTCACTTTTGGCGTTCCTCTGCTACTGGTCAGAATGTCTGCTGTGTTTGTTTCGTCTCTTCGCTCTGACACGCCTCAGTGTCTTTCTCGCAGTGTGGTCTTTGCATGGAAAGGTGTCGCCTTTCCTCCTCCTTTCCAGCCACCACCAGGTAAGAACTCTCTCTCAGACACCAGCCACGGTTTCTCTCCTCTGTGCTTGTTTCTCGAATGTCCCACCAGGGATTGTTTCTTGTTTGGAAATCTTCATCGATTCTATCTTTCCCAAAGTGCAGCTCTCTCTCCCGGATACCGGCTTCCGTCAAGCTGGTTCGAAACTCTCTCTCTCTGGTTCTCTCGCTCCTCCCTTTTTTATGATGCTGCTCTCGGGCTGCCCCAGTTTCCAGTAGCAGCCCTTCTTTCTGACAGAATTAGGCTCTGCATATCTCCTTTGGGTTTATTCGTCCCAGTGTCAGGCAATTCTGTATTCCTTCTTACTCCTAGGTTTTTTCTCATCTCAGTATCAGGTAGATATTCATCTTCTGCAGAGGTGTTGCAATAACAGTTGTAGGAGGATTCTGGTGTTCTGGTAACAGATATAGCCTTAGAGTATTTCTGATTGTGATGGAAGGTGGGAGTCTCTCCCTGTGAGGTCCCGCTTACCACCACTCCTTAGGGGAATGCTGAATAGCAGGCTCACCTGGCTAGCCACACAAGGAAAGGTTCCCTCTTGGGGAGAAGTGATTGAATACCTCAATTTGTCACAGATCTCTACTCACTTCCCTAGGCAGTAGTTACATTGTGACTGCACTAGCAGTCGCAAAATGGATGATTCAACAAGCGGGTCACAAGGAAAGACAATCATGGCAGCCAGTTCTCATGCTTACCTCTTTCGGGCAACAAGTGGTGGAAAACTATACATAACACTCAACAATGAAATTTACGAATTTAAATGCTACCTTGATGCTTTGTGAATGGTGTTTATGCCTTTTAAAATTACCCAGCACATTTGTATTGAACTGGATTTGCAAACCACAAACCAGTTTACATATATTTACCCATGATTGTTACATTTACATATCACACTTGCCTTGGTCTAATCATTGAATTCCCACCTATATATTGGTGGCACATCCAAGCGTCTTCTCATTTGCATTCAAGCGTATGGTGGGAAACGAAATACTTGTTTTTTCTAGGGAACAAAGTTCTGCAAGATCTGTCAATCACTTAATAGGCAATTTTACATTTTTCACAAAAAATGCAAGATAACTTGAGATATACACTTTTTTATTGATTGACAAATTATTACGTAAACACATAGCCAGAAAATAACATTAATGCGTTAAGGAATACATTCACTTGTGTACTGATTCAAATGCTGTTAGTCACCTTCTGCCAAAGGGCTTTTTTCCTGACAGTTTTCAACAGATTTAAAATGTGACAAGGCATCCAAGAACTTCTGGTAAATGTGACCCTTGAGAGTTTGTGACTTTTCAAAGTGAATAGATCAGAACCTGCTTACACTAACATGACATGCTCATTCTGACAGAGGGGGGCTTAGAGACCCCTTCTAAACGTGGATCATTGCTTACTGATTTTCTGAAACGAAGAGTGACCTTTCATTTTGTCCTGGGGCACTCATCGCTAGATAACACTCAAAACACTCCCAATGATTGGCACCCCGGGACTTATTTAGCATTCTGTAAATACTGCACTCCTGAGAGTGCTGCTCAAAAAACTGCAAGCCAGTTGCTTTAAATTCGTTAGACCCAAATGCTCTTTTCAGCACACAGGATTTGATACATGTCTGTTTTTTAAGCAACATAAAAATGAGCACCAGGGGTAATTTGTGGCGAAAAACAGCTGCGGGCGCTATTATGGTTAATTTCCGTCATAATGCGGATACGCCATTACTGCTGTGTCCTGTAAAATGTAATGCTTTTTTAACATGATGGTACGTAGCTGGACTTAAAGTGCAGCAGTTTCTGTCAGATTGAATTGGACGTTAAAAAGTCACCTTTGCATATTTTCATTTGCACAATTGAAACAGAGAATGCGCAATAGTGTTATACACAGAGACTACCTGTATCCAATGAGGCCCACGGCCACGGTCAGCAAGAAGGATTCTCAGATTCTGTTTGTAAGGTGACATACTTTCTCATATGCACCTTGTAGATTTGTGCTATACTGCTGGAGGCTTTGATGCCATGTCTGGGTGACATCTGAAGGGAAACCCTCATTCTAAATAATTAAAGGTCAGTGTGCACTGGCATATATTTACAGTTGGGGCGTTGGGTGGAATTAATATTTCCCATGAATTACCAGAAACTAACTAAGCTTTGTGAAGGAGCCCTTCAGAATGTAGCGGCCTGTGAGGCTTTCATCACAAAGAACATTCTTTTTAATAATGGTTTAAAATGGTGCATATTGTAGCACCATATTTTAGAAAATATGTTGAAAAAGCAATACAATTTACGAAGGATTATGTAAGGCAACACTACAAACAACATATGCCAAGTGACCAACCATACACAGGAGCATTTTAAAACATTGTTATGATGTCTGTGCCCACATTTTATGCCAGCATTGCCATCGTATACATTTCATGATCCCATACTCACAATATAAACCGGGCTTGCCACTGTAAAACACTTTCCTGGTGTTGCACCAACAGTATGTCAGGGTTCCAACTGTAAACCGCTTTGATAATAGTGGGCTCCTAATATTTGCCAGCATTGCCACTGTAAATCACTTGATGCTGTTCCAACAATATATGTCATTGTGACTCTTGAAATATGTGAGCCAAATATAATTGTGTGTGTGTTTGTGCTGCAAAATGTACAGTGCCCTGTAGAGAGACAGGCACACTGCAAATCAAGTGACACAAGATACAAATTAAAGTCTATAAAGGGTAGTAAGGATAACTCTTTTACAATCCTTCCTTATAATGCATTCTATTCCTATAGGCTTCTGTAGCACTAACCTTTCCAGTTGCCCAATTTCTACGCATGGACAGGGGAAATGCAGTGACCAGTAGAGTGACAAACACTGCACATTTTTTTATGCATGAAAGTATAACGAAATGACTACTGATCTGCAGGATTAAAAGGATGAGTAGTGGTTGATCCACCTACTCAGCCCGCTGGACACCATAAACCAACAATGACCTCAATCATAACGATTAAACATGCACAGTCAACAAAAGTGCATCCTTCCCCTTTTGTGGTAACATGGGCCGCGGGTGAGCTATACTCTTATGAATGATGTCAAAGTGATTATCGTAGTAAACAAAACAGCAATAGTACAAGAGTCCACTCGTGACAGACGACGAGACAGATCTGCCAGACTTGTTGCATGCAGTCTACCGAAGGGTCTATGGATGGAATTCAGCTCTTGCAGGACAAAAGTGAATAGCAATTATGGGACTGCTGAAAGCTGGGAAAGTACACAGGTCTGTTCTCACTGACTGCAGGTCAAATTCATTGGTCCATGCATGATAATAGAAAGTCTGAGAAGGGCAGAATTCTCTGTATGTCTGACAAGGTCAAGGACGTGATCAAGATGGACATTTCCAAGATGTTGGACTTAGGGGTGATTGCGCCTTCCCAGAGCCAATGGGCCAATCCTGTGGTACTAGTACCTAAAATGTCCAGTAACAGGATGACTGAATTAAACTTTTGCGTTGACTAAAGAGGGCTCAATTTTGTCACCAGGACAGATGCACACCCATACCTAGGACAGACAAGCTCATTGAAGGATTAGGAGTCGCTGAAAGTATAACGAAATGACTACTGATCTGCAGGATTAAAAGGATGAGTAGTGGTTGATCCACCTACTCAGCCCGCTGGACACCATAAACCAACAATGACCTCAATCATAACGATTAAACATGCACAGTCAACAAAAGTGCATCCTTCCCCTTTTGTGGTAACATGGGCCGCGGGTGAGCTATACTCTTATGAATGATGTCAAAGTGATTATCGTAGTAAACGAAACAGCAATAGTACAAGAGTCCACTCGTGACAGACGACGAGACAGATCTGCCAGACTTGTTGCATGCAGTCTACCGAAGGGTCTATGGATGGAATTCAGCTCTTGCAGGACAAAAGTGAATAGCAATTATGGGACTGCTGAAAGCTGGGAAAGTACACAGGTCTGTTCTCACTGACTGCAGGTCAAATTCATTGGTCCATGCATGATAATAGAAAGTCTGAGAAGGGCAGAATTCTCTGTATGTCTGACAAGGTCAAGGACGTGATCAAGATGGACATTTCCAAGATGTTGGACTTAGGGGTGATTGCGCCTTCCCAGAGCCAATGGGCCAATCCTGTGGTACTAGTACCTAAAATGTCCAGTAACAGGATGACTGAATTAAACTTTTGCGTTGACTAAAGAGGGCTCAATTTTGTCACCAGGACAGATGCACACCCATACCTAGGACAGACAAGCTCATTGAAGGATTAGGAGTCGCTAAGTTTGTGGGTACCTTCTACCTCACAAGCGGGTACGGTAGGTCAGCCTAAATGACAAAGCAAAGAAGAAGTCAGCATTTTCCACACTAGATGGGCGCTAGCACTTTACTGTTATGCCCTTTGGGTTACAAAATACCCCTGCCACCTTTCAGAAAATGGTGAATCGGTTCTTTCCGGGTTGGAGGATTTCAGCGTTGCCTATTTAGATGATGTTGCAGTCTGCATGGATATATGGAAAAGACCACCTACCCCACCTGAAATAGCTGTTTCAGGCCATGAAGAAGGTTGGCTTGATTATTGAGGCATCCAAGTGCCAGATAGCAGAGGGTACTGTTACTTACCTAGGGCACCAATTCTGGTGGCGGAAAGAAACAACCTCTCCAGGCCAAGTGGTGGATTTGGACATCCCCACTACCCAGACAGAGGTTAGGGCCTTCTTCTACCTCTCCAGATACTGCAAGCATTTCATCAAAGGGTATGGGACTATCGCCCTTCCTCCAAAAGTTGTGACATCTAAGAAAAAGCCAATTAACATGGGCCTCTGTCTGCCAAGCATGCTTCCAGAGCTTGAAGTATGGTTTTGCAAGGCCCAGTTCTAAAGGCCCTGCATCAGGAATTCATCATTCAGGCAGACCCCTGTGAATATGGAGTTGGTGCAATGTTAGCGCAGGTAAACTCTGAGCAGGTCAGCAACCTTTTGCGTACCTTAGTAGGCAATTGACCAAGTGAGATTGGCACTGGGCAACTATTGAAAAAGAGTACTTTTCAGTGGTTTGAGAAGTAAACAAGCTGAAATCCTACTTTTACGGCTCTCACTTTACTGTCCAAAGATTCCACAACTCTCTTCAGTGGCTAATGGCTATGCAAGGAGCGAATCTCACATTGTTGAGGTGGACCATATCCCTACAGGTATTGGGCATGGACATCCAACACAATCCTGGGTCACAGTATTCCAGCGCAGATGGCCTTAGTAGATACTTTCACCTTGAAGATGAGCCAGACCCTTAGAAGGGTGAGCCACAACTTTTTTGGCTGGGGAGGGGTTTCGTGTGAAGGATTGCCATCTGGCAAGGGTGTAAAAGCCCTGGCTTTTTCATTTTTTGAAATAATAAAATAATGTGAGTAATCTATCTCAGAAAGGGTGGTCTGCTAATCAGACCCTTTTTCAGTAAAGGCAATGCAAAGCACATAGTGAACTCATGTGCCCTACTGCATCAATCCACTGTTCTCCAGCTCCTGCTCTCCAATGACACAGAGCAGGCACACTGGCTGGGGAGGGGGTGTGTGTGACAGCTGTGATGCAAAGTCACTGCAGACAGAAGCTGCTCTTAAATCTGTACCTCTAATCTAAAACCATAATAATTCAGAAGAACTAACATTATGGTGGCAGGCTAATATCTAAATATAAGCCATACCTGGGTTTTGGTATGGTGACTGATAGTTCACACAATGATTAAAGCCACATCTGATTTGCATCACACTCATGTCAACATTGTGCGCTCTGGCAAGCTATGGGCAAGATTCTCTCCAGACTGCCTGTCTGCTGAGGCCAGCATTGCAATAGGCTGGGAAACTGCTTCTCTTGCTTCTCTTTGATCCTTTGTGAGGTCGGGTCACACCGCTCTCCAGAACACGAAACTCTCAGGAGGAGATCCCCGAGAACCACACCCTTAACAAAAGGGCCAGTTTCACACAAATTGTTGCATACCAAATAATGTCAACATAGTCAATGTCGCACAATAGTAATACTCTCAATTGAGGACTAGAGTGTAGTATTCGTATTACAGCTTGTCTGTTTAACCACTGTTCTGCTTTACTCGGGAAGGAACTACTGATTCAAAACCTTCTGCTACTGTATTCCAGGCAATTTGGGTAAGCCTTTCTATTCTTCATTTGGAGAGGGGGGCTGGATTTTGTTGTTAATAAGCATATTTCATTATTTGCATGAAGGAGGCTTTCACCAGTCCTTCCCAGCTTTTCTTCATTACCATCTGGGAAACATTGGCTCAGCTCACCCGTGGCTTTTTGAACATTTTGGCCCATAGCATTTGTTAGCCAGCTTGTCAAGGTACCAGCCTTTTTGCCTGGACTTTTTAGCTTCCTCTTTGCTTTCTTTCTCTCCCTTTTAGTGCTAGTGCTATTGTTGCTTTCAGGCCCATGCTGATCCGGTGAGTCTTGTGTCAGAGCCTTTTGCTTAGCCCCATTCCTGGCTTTTCGTATGGCGAGTCTTTTTAATCTGCGCCGCTCCTTTCGTAACATGCAAATGCTCTCATTGCTGTTATCGTGATCATTCTGCCTTTCGTTTTCCTCAGCAGCAGTCTCAGTCACATTTCCTGCTACCAATTCAGTGGAGATAATTGTCTCGGCAGCTGCCTCAGTTTCCACATTACCAGGCGAATATCTTCATGCATCCTATTGGAAAGCTTCAGCAGGATTTTTTTACCGCAAATTGCAATGTTTCAAATGCTACGGTATTATAGGTCATATGACTGCTGTCCGGCGGGATGATGTTGTCATGTGTAGTTTCCACAAACAAAGCAGGTGATGCAGATACACGATAATCATTTCCCTCAATCTCCTCGGGCATTATTGCTTGCATTGTGGTTTTCTGCATGGGATCAGTGATTGTAAAAACTGGCTCAATATTATTGATGGGTAATATAATTCCAAGAGGGACTTGTTGTTGCCGATCACAGTAGAAGAAGATTGCAGTATTTTATTAGGACCAAAGTTATCCAATAATGTTGCATCAGAGGCGTGAGGGTTTTGATCAGCACTGAAATAATCAGTGATTTTGCCCCACCATTATGCTCCACTGTATTTCCTTTCCTTTTGCTAGTATTCGATTGCCTGTTTCTCTGTGTTATCCATATCCTGCACAGGGACGATAGCTCAGTGGCAATGTGCTTGTCTTGGAAGCAAGACGACACAAACAACATTGGTTCGATCCCTGGGTCCGCCCTTAGAAACCTATGGGTATTTAACCGTGTAACTAAGATAACAACAGCAAAACATTCTGTAACATTCTGCACGCGTCGCTTCGCCAGCTCCAGCGCGGCGCCATACTCATCAGTTCTCACAACAGAGGCGAGGCGTTGATGTTTCTGAAGTGTTCAGTCATAGATAGGATTGCAGCAGAACCAGAAACACAGACAAACACTTCCGAACACAATGGACTGCAGGACTGCTCTTACACTTGCTCCACACTTCAAGCACATACCAAATGGACTTTGAAGATGCAGGTTTTGCAAAGGGGTGGGATTAATCAGGCAAAGCAGCAGGGAATAGAAGACGAGTCTGCCATCTTGGTTTTCTGTAGGCTTGTCTCTCTTCCTGTCTCGTCCTCTTTCTGTACAGCAAAGCAATAGGATATTATGCAAGAAGGAAAAAGACACGTGCTTCCTTACCGAATATAGGATCCCGATCCCTTAAAGCAGGGGGTCAACTGCCGTTGGATCAATACCTGCACTCTCTGCAAGCTGCATCAATACCTATGCTCCTAACTGGAGGTAACAGGCTCGCGCAGGTTCCACATAGCCGCCCTCTGCTTTGAGTGAAGAGGAAAGGGATTCATCTTCCCATTGAGCCTCTGGTTTGGAACTCACAACACCAAAAGAATCCCAGCAGCTGGATTCCTGCATTCTACAGATTCGTACCATCCTCGAACAAGAGTCCAACGCCTTCAAAACAACAGTACCTGCATTGCAGCTATTGGCCCTTCTTCTAACCTTATTTGAACCGCTGTTACAGCATTCATCGAGCCAGTTTAAGCCACATTGTACCAAGCGTAACATGTTACCAGATTGACTCGAACAACCAGCTCGACTCTGTGGACGACTTTGAACTAATGCCTCTTCGAACATAGAGTTTCTGGGATCACAGCATCAAACCTCTGTGGACCTGGACTCGAACCGCTTGAAGAATTGCATCACTCATCAAACTGATCATTTGAGGGACCAGATCACTACTGTGGACCTAGGATTCATTCAACGCCCTAGACTCCTCAAAAGCTTGGAGGGTTTATAGCAGTTTATCCTTTCTAACCTTACTGCCAGGAGTGCCCTCTCTTGACATAGCTCGAGTAGGACACTTGCTTTCAATATCTGCACAACGCTCATGTCGAGTTCCATTGTTGCAATAAAAAAATGCTTGACATTGTTTCTAACATTAACTGCACACTTTTTATTTTGGATGTCTAAACTGTAGGCACAGTTCCCAAACACTGCCCACTTGTGTGTGGAATGTCGACTGCCCTGCAGGATAACAAGGAAGAGTAGTGGTTAAACCACCTATTCAGCCTCACAGTTCTACAAACCAACAGTGATCCCAAACAAGTGATATGCCTCCTTCTCCTTTTGTGGTTACATGGGCCGAGGACAGGTTATACGTGCAAGAGGATTGTAAATGTGATAACAGTAGTAACTCAAATAAGTTAGCACCCTCCTCTCTCATCAGCAATCCTGGTCAGCTGCTGCATGTGCAACCCTTTCCCCCAGCCTCCTCTGCTCTACATCTTCTTCTACATGTTCTTGGCATCCACCGGAAGCAGCGTTTATGAGGTGTAGCATTTCCCCAGCAGTATCTAGTGGGGGAGGCATTCTACACACACTGCTTTCACATAAGTTGGCCCTTGGAAGCATCCGGACATAGAATAAATAGCTATTGGTGATTATTGACTATAATATCCATTAACATAAGGTTTTTGCCTTATGCTCAAACAAACATCAGCCAGCAGATCCTCAAACTGGTCTTTACTGGAATGGGTTTTCTCAGGAAACGCCTAACCGATCAGGGTATCACTTGTCAGTCAATATTTATGACCAAGATCAAACATCTACTAAGCGTTAAGTTCCTGTGCACCCCCAGCTTTTGCCCACCGACAGGATTGATTTGTGGAATAATTTAATCAAACGCTGAAATATCTTTTGCACAGGCACATTGACAAACTGAGCCATCTTTACGGAAGGGAAAAAGGGGTGTGTGGTATATATGCAAACAATACACAGGTGACATTATCATACCGTTTCTTTTGTTTGCTATATTTAAAGCTTTATGATATAATATGAAAACCCAGATGAGATCTTTTAGGAGGACTTTAGTTGGTTTTCTTGTAATTGTATATTTCTCTTGATGAGGGAGAAAATAAAGCTACAGTGCATATAACATGTTTTTATGTTGGGTTATCATGTGATTTGGCGCTTTCCGTTCCATATCAATAAACAGGACATTATTGTCGTTCCTGAACACCATGCAAAAAATAATAAGAGAGATGTAGTTCTCAGGTACAGCTCTCAAAAACCCTCACTCATGCTTTAATTGGTTGGAGTTTTGCTTCATGTCGAATAGTGACCATTGATATATTGCACACCACAAAGGCATTGCTGTGTTGGTAAACTCATTGCAGAAACACTTGAAAACCAAGGCCCTCTTCTAATTTCGGTCTTTAAGACAACTTCTAAAAAAAAAAACTTTGCTCCAAAAGATTAGATCCGCCAAAGCCCTAAAAAGGTGTTCCTTATGCTGAAAGGACATTGAATGTGTCTATCTTAGATGCACACCTTCAAAGGCTCTCTTTTACTCCCTTTTCACATTTGCGCAAATCACAAGGCATTTCTGAGCATTTTTAAGGAGAATCTGTATTAAAAAATGGGTTGCACTTTAAAATGCGCAGAACACAAAGATACCCCCCTGCACTGGGGAACAGCCACAAGGGGGTGCAAATTGCATGACAGGGTCATCCCTGACCAAGTCACACATTATATTAAGCATAGCAGCAGCAGTAAAGTGAACCACTGCTGTTCCACTTGTATTTTTAGCCCTCAAACTGTTAGAACACTCTTTTTGCTTTTCTGCTGCATTTCACAGAGACAAGCTCTTCATGGCATAATGTTGACTGGCTATAATACGCAAGTCCAGCAAGAATCTTGCAACAACTGAAATGTTGCTGATCACAGAAAGAAAGTGCCATGGCAGGCTCACATGATGCAAGTTCATATACACCATGCTGCATAGTATAAGCTGTGGTACATGGGATTTTAGCCAATGGTCGTGATGCACATGTACACCGTGGAGCTTGCAAGCAATGAAGTGACCCTTACAAGAGATAAAAAAAACGGCAGTGGCAGTCCTGCATGATGTGATTCCAACTGCCCTCTCATGCTACTCTCATGCTTCTCTCATGCTACTCTCATGCTACTCAAATCTTAGTTAGCTATATGGAGCCCACCTTGATAAATGAAAACAGAAACAGCTACCCACCATGACAAGCCGTCACAGGAGAGGAGTACCTCAACGGTGAACAACGGGCCCAGGGCTACTCTAGAAATGGGACTGTGCTCTTTCGATGAGGTTAAACCATATCCTAGAGAGATGGGACTTCCACGGGCCTCCATTTTCAGGAATCATCTTTTTTATAAGAAGGACAATCTGGGGTCTGTGGACAGCCCTCTTCCATGAGGCCTTGCAGTGCCTATCACGACCCACTCCAGGTCGTGTTCATGGCCCCATTTCGTTGGAAGCGTTGGATGAGTGGCGCTTTATTGGTTGTTCGATCTATTATGAGAACTATGTTCCTCAGTGTGCTTGGCCACCTAGCCATCCCCGCATACATTTTGTTACACAGGAATTTCACCAAATAGATGCATTTTTTCTTATTGCAATACCTATGCTGTTTAGCGACCCAGGTGAGCTTCTCCAAGATAACTTCAGTGTTTTTCCGGTGCAAGGGCAATGCGCACAGTTACCACGGGGGTGATGCCCATAGTGTAGTTATTGCGTGATTTGGTGTCTCTTTCCTCCTTGGAGGGTGAATCAGTTTGTTCCTGAGGTTATCGCCCCTACAGGACCCAAACAATAGTTGCTGTGCGTTAAAGTCTTCCAGTGGTGATAAGATGGATCAGGTATGTTGAATCAATGTGTGCATAGGTTTGTGATGTCTAGAAAATGTGGTAGCCCAGACTAGACATTGTTCTGACTCTGGTTTAGGTGCTGGGTAGATGATATGTTTCCGGGGAGTGCACCTCGATTGCTTGATGGCCTTATCTTATTAGCCAGCGTGATACCCCTTAGCTTTCCAACCCTAGGTGGTCTGCCTCATCCATGTCATCGCTTTCCGATGGCTACTCTTGCATAGCCTAAGAACCTGTCCACATGGAAGGTCACCCCTCTACACCTTTGGATTCTGGCTATTGCACCGTAAGAGTTTCACGTTTGGTCGTTTTACAGTACACATTGTTTTTCAAATCCTAGACCACAATTTTCACGACTAAAGCTCTGTATGACTCTTGTGAAGTGTGACATTCAAATTTACGTTTGTCTCAATCACCTAAAATACAAAAAAGGTAGTAGGCGCCCCTCTCTCGATAGAACATGGCATGATAACCTGTTCAGTGGTTTTTAAACACTGAGTTCGCAGCCATCTGTTTTTGTTCACTGTACCTTTCACAGAAGGGAAATATCCATTTGCATATCAGTCTTTGTCCCGCCCACATGGGCAGTCTAGCACCGAAATGCTATGACAGTTCCACTCCGAAAAAGAGCACCAACAGCAACCCCATACACGTGTTTCAGCGTTGTTGGGCCTCATAAATCACCTAAACCTGGAATGCCATTATCAGCTCGTTGCTACCTGCCCAAATGAAAAATATGTTGTCAATCTATCAAACCCACATTCTGGAGTTTTCCTGGTGTGGGTTGTTTGTGAAAATATGTTCGCTCTCTAAGGTATCAATATAGAGATGTGTCGAGCCCAGGCCACTGACCTCCCCATGGCTGTGCATGTGACTTGAATAAAAAATAGCCGTTTCAAAAGAAATATTAGAGTGTAGAACAAGTTCAGTTTATTCCTGTGCAAACACAGCTGGTACTAGGTAGGCGATCAAGTGAATGTTCAGTTGCATCTCGACTACTGATAAATCCTAATCTTGAGGGCTATGTCTCAGACACTGGTCTAGACCATGAATCAAGAAAAATAGAAAACAAAGAACCAACTGAGGTCAACATTCAAGATGGCTGGAGGAGATCAACATAAACGAGATTGTAAAGGAGACCTTGGCCCAGCAGGGTGACACCTAGCCAGTAGGCTAAAATTAGACAGCCTGACAAAAACCCTAAAACCCTAAAAGATGGAAGAAATACTTGATGATAGGAGTGTGTCAATGGGTATTAACACAGCCCAGGAGGGTGACCCACCGCAAGAGAGTGTTAACATCTGAATCGGAACCTGACCTGTACCCTAGAGCAAGGCGGAACACATTCTTGGTCTTAGGTGAAGTCAAGCTAACATCTGGGTGCTATCAAATCGAGACTGTTTTGCAAAATCAAGCTGTATGCTATACCCTTGAGACTGGGATTTAAGAAGGTTGCTGTGGAAAATACCCCTGAGACTTTAAGTTGGAGACAAGAAGTATAATGGGTGCTAGAAACCAGAGTGTGCTGGTTAATGAATATTAGGGAACATTGGCATCCCCATAGATAGGACGCTTTTTCAAATTCCTGGAAAACGAATCAGCAAGGTGGATAGTTAAGAAATGTCCATTACAAAGCATATACTGGATTTTGACAAAAGAAATAAAATGCAATAGACTGGCCTACATTGCCAGCCATTCTCGGCTTTTAAAGCCGGTATGAAAAACACGTTCCTATATCGAAAGGATAGAACAAAAGAAAGAGTATTACTGTTTTAAAAATAGGCTATACCAGAAGCAGAGTTAAGAGTCACTACCTCCTTTTGATGTGAGTGTTACCATTGGTAAAATATGAATCTTACAATCCCAAAAAGACTCCTTAAACTCACGAGTAACCCATATGCACACCCAAGAGACATTTCCCAATAACACAATTGTGTGTTAACTGTAATTTTTCATTAAAAATTGAAGGACATGAACGAGATTGTTAGCCTAGAAAAAGACATGGCCCCTTTAAGGGATCAGGGCACACCAAGGCGGGAGGAGGGCGGAAGGGGAGGGACGAGGGAAGGGAAGGGCAGTTCGAGGATGTAAGAATTAAGGAAGGTTGAAACGTTACGAGGCTCCTGTGATTCTTAATTTCAATACGTTGTAGAGGCCTGTGATGTGTGTAGTCCACCCACAACAACTGGCGACGAAGCTGCCGACCCAGGCGTGCTGTAGAGGGCCATCCCGAGCCCTGCAGTGAGAGACAATCCGCGAAAGCAACGGGGCAGTCCTCGACCGCAGTAGTGATGGCCCAACATGTTGACCAGCAAAGCAGGAAGACGCAGCAGGCGTGAGTGACCCTGCCGCAGCAGAAAGGCGGACGTCGCAGGAGCCCACCCCGACAGCAGTGAAGACGTCGTGGGACCCCACCCCGACAGCAGTGAAGACGTCGCAGGAGCCCACCCCGATAGCAGTGAAGACCGCCAGGCACAGCCCGGCAGCAGGAGGACGTCACGGGAGCCCACCCTAGCGACAGTGAAGACCGTCGGCCGAGGACCAGCCGAAGAGCAGAGAAGACCGCCGGACACAGCCCGGCAGCAGAGAGCGTAGCACTTAACACGTTATTAAGGAATCATAAAACCAATAACTCAAGAATTAGCACATGGCATGTCTTTGCCTCTAGTAACATGACATAACTCGTTTTCACATGAATAGCGCTGGCAGCACGTAGTTTAAACAAAAGTCAAGATGTCCACTATCTTCTTCTGTCTTCCCGACGCTGCACGTTTCAGATAAATAAACATACACTTCTTCAAGGGCTATCCTGCTGCTGTCCAATCAACAATAGCAAATATGCATTTTAAACCCCTTCTAAAAACATTTTAAAGGACAAAGTTATGAGATTTGCAGGTTACTCATAATAATGACCTCTGAGAATATCATTCCCCACAAATTCAGAAGTACCTGCAACACAGAGGTTTCTATCAGTCCCGTCGCAATTATGTATAAGTAAACCTAACAGCCCTGAAGTGTTACGCCACAGCACATAGGTTGTTTCCACCGGCATAAAATAAAATAAACCCAGTCTTGTGTCTCGCTGCACGTGTTAATATATCTACCATCTGGTGAGCATCTATGCAAGTTGAAATGCCCTTATTGTGGCCTCCTTTATACATGGTCGGAGTTCTTACTGAAGGCTAGGTTGTTTAAACTGACCGTTTAACAGATTGAATGTATGCCTGTGGCCTGCGAAAGGAAAGTCACCACATGCAGCTGTGGCAGCTACTGTGACTCTTTAGGTCCAAAAGAGCAATGGGTTTCATCACAAGGAGAAAAGAAAATGGAGTTTGCCTTCTGCCACAGACTGTACTATGCCCCATTCTCAAAGAAGTGGGCATTTTTAACTTAAAAGATCAGAGGCATGGGCAATGTCAGGGATATTATCTTCACTATCATGTATCTTGTCAGAGAAAAGTGGAAATAAAGCTTGGATGAGGATATAGCAAACAGTGGCCTACATTTGTTTTATGAAACAATAGATGAAGAATAAAATATTGGCATAGCATTGAAAATATGCTTGTAGTACAGGGCGGGCCCACTGTGTTTTTATGATGTTGAGGTTGTTGATGTAGAAAAGAGGTCACACGCCCTCTTCAATGTCCTTATTGTTGACCACTCAGCATTAAGTGCCGGCGTAAACCAAGGAGAGGAGGCGCTGACAGGAAGACATTCCAAGGAGTATCACGTGTGGCAGATCAGAAGATAGACACAGACACTCTGAAGACAATTCCAACAAGATTTATTAAATTAGATGTTTGATATCTCCCTATTGCTAAGGGGTGTTCCCTACCTATATAAACAACTAGGGTACTCTTCAGGCATCCATGAATATCCAAATCAAAACAAAGTCTGCTGTCAAAAAACGAATCCTTTCTGGCCTTACCACTGTTCAAAACAAGCTAAGGCCATGAGAATGACTCCCTCCTCCTGGTGAAGCAGGGTTCTGCTTTATTTTAGATAGTTCTTTACCAGGGCTTGAAATTCTTGGATACAGTCTTTGGGTCTTCCATCTTCTTGTGGGAACTATGCAAAGGTTCTTTCGTGAATTTTATTTAATCCTTAAATCCGCATGGTTTGGCTGGGATGACCTTGGGTGATAACTTCTCTTCGTGGGGGTATCCATTTGGGACTCCTACTATACCCCGCCTTAGCTTGGTATTGTTTTGGTTATTTTTTTGGTCACTCACTTCTCTTGTTAAAATTTCAGTTTCCACTATCCACTGTTTGGTAATGTTGAGATGTTTTTCACTCTTTTCCCAGGGTAGTTGTATTCACTGATTAAAAGTCTCTTTCACTAACTAGCATGTTTCCTTTTATATTGTTACAGTTCAGATTAAACAACTTTGTAGTTTGAGTTCCAGAAATTTCACTTGGATGAGATTCTTCACTCGTATAAAGATTTCCTTTTGGCCTACTGGCCCGCCGTTCTCCCCTTTACCTCTCTTCTCAGAGGGGAACATCTCCTGGGTCTGCGATCGCTCAGGACCTTCCTTCTCACTTGGTTTCTCTTCCTCACTTGATTTCTCCAGTCACATCTCCTCACCGTTTTCTTGCTTTCTCATTGTGCGACAGTCCAGTGTTCCTGATGGCAAACAGTACCGATGCCAATGTTTCTGCGGGTTGGGGATTGCCGTAGTTGTTTGGGCTGCCTGCCCACCATGATCTATTTATGGTCACTCCACTAACAGGTTTTTGGCTTCTCACACCCTCGGTTTCTTGCCAATTTGATACACTGTCTCCCCACCATCTGGTACTGCAGTTCAGAGCGGCTCTGAACTTCATGGGCTCCGCCGCTCTTGTTGGCTCTGCCTCCTACTTGTGTTACGCTGCCACAGAGGCTCTCCTGCTGCCGTATGATATTCTCTCTCTGATCTCAGTGTGTTCTCTTCTTTAAACATCCTCATCACAGTGAAGTCGAGGTTTGTCCTTAAAGAGGCAGCTTCTTTTCTCTGATAATCATGGTGCATGGTAAGTTTCTCTTCGACCCAGTCTTTTATTGCTGTTAGTCATCTCAGATAATCCCATGTTGCCATCATGGGGAATGGGTTGGGGAGTTTCTTAGAGGAATGGGAGTCCTTATCCCCTAAGGGGGAATCCCTCGCAGTGAGGTCCCACTTGCCCAGACCCCTAAGGAGGGACTTTCAGAGGGGGCTCACCTCCCTGGCCTCAAAAGGGGGGCTCCTCCTTGGGGACAAGGGATGAATTCCCTTGATTTGTCACACACAGCAGTACATTTATCAGCTGTCAACATCTAATTATTATAATGTCATATTACATCAATTACTGAGCGAACATCTTGAGGAAGCTGTGATGAATCCTGTGGCATCATCACTGAACCCCAGCCAAAAATTCCCTCCCATTGGTCCAGGGTACGGCAGTCGCTAACTGGTCCTTATGCTGGGGGTGGTATTATGAGGGAAGACCAGATGGGAGGAGATGGCTGTCAAAGGGAAGTGGTGACTCCTTTGGCAGGGATGCAGTATGTGTCTTCTTATGAGGATGGCATCTTACTGTGCAAGTCCCTTCTATGAAACAACCAAAGAACCCTTTATGAAAAGCCATTCAGATAGAATATGGTTTGTACCTTGGGAGTTCATGAATTGAAGGAGAGGTCCTCTAGTTATCATGATTCTGTCTTAGGCAGAAGTCCTAACCCCAAGGTTAAATCACAAACCATTTATATATCATCTCCAAAGCTCTGATTACATTCATTTCACGTAGCAATCAGAACTAAATGAATGTGAAAGAACCAAAAACACTATTGACTTCAGGATCCATAATGCTTGTGGTACTGGGACGAGGAAGAGAGACCAAGAGTTAAAGATCAGAGGTGCTGTTAAAACCAATGTGCAGTCTAGTTGTTGTGAAGAAAGACTTCCGTGGGCATTTAATGAGCCACAGCGAGGGAAGGAGTAGCAGAGGCAGAAGCAGTTATGAGAGAGGCTGCGTATGGAGAAGGAAGAACACCAGTAGAAGCTGATGTGGGAAGAGAAGGCATGCAGTTTTGCAGAGTATGCACAGCCAGAGGCAGAGTTGTGGACGGCAGCAGGCAGAGAAGCCCAGCCATCTGGTAGACATGCTCCCAACCTGACGTGAGCTGCTCAGGTGTGGGGGGAATACATAGAGACTCAACAGAGCCTGTAGAGCTCCATAGAAGAGCTGTGCAGACAGCTAAAGCTACACAGGAGCTGCCAAAGGTATGCTCAGTAGCCAGAAGCAAAGCGGAGATGCCAAAGGAGACCGGCGAGTTGGCCTAAAGTCAAATGTAACCCCAGGGTGCTCCGAGAACATTTTGCTTTAGCTGATAACTCTGAATACCAAACCAGTAGAGTAAAGAGGCAACATGGGCAAAATTCTCAGTCTATGAGATATCAACTTGGCAAAACCTGTAATCCACAAGGCCAACAGCCAAGGGGCTATCCAAAAGCAGTAAAGAGGCAACTTGGATGTAATTCTCCTTTTCTGAGATATCAACTTGGGGAAACCTGCAACCCCCATTGCCAGCAGTCAAGCGACTAGAAACACAGTCAGACATTTTCCAACTCTCCTCACAAGGGATATTGATGTGGAGAGACCTGGAACAAACATTGCCATGAACAGAAAAGACCAATTGCAGTTGTAGCCGTTTTCTTCCTGGCAGTCGAGTAAACCATGGAAGGGATCAGTTGTAGTTAGTCCTGGCAGGCGAGTATATCAGGAAAGAAATAATTGTTTTGAAAAAGTGTGGTTGTGGCAGAAAGGTGTTGTGGAAAGAAGCATTTACTTTGACAAACTGTTGCATAACAAAGACATTTGCTCTGCTTTACCGGCAAAGGTTTTCCATTGGAAGAATATTGTGTTATCCTTATATCTGCTTTATATCCTGGGAAGAACACTTTGTGGTGGAATTAGTCATTTTGATTTTGAACGAGGGTTTTGTAAAAGAGACATTTGCTTTGCCAAGTGGAAGGACACTTTGAATGGAAAAGACATTTTATGTTGAACTGAATAGAATTTTGTTGAATCAAAATCTTTGCAAAGGACTTCCTGAATTAATTCAGGGTAAGGGAACCAAACCCTGATCACAAGGAGTACTTTGGGGGAATTATAAGTTGGAACTTGTGCATTGTTTTGTTGAACTGAAATCAGATATATTTACCTTGTACACTTTGGTTGTATGTATTAGTGTGAGGGTCAGATACATTTGGACATTAGGTCATCTTTCTTTAGTTTTAGATTGCTGGGTATGAATATTCTTGTTAGGATAAGGACAGATAGGCATTTATCTCACCCCCTTTTAATTTTAATAAAATGGTAAACATTGAGAAAACTATACCTTTGTGTCCGTCTCGCATTTCTGACCCCTGCCAAAGCAAACCATCATTTAGAGTTTCTGGATGGAGATTAAAGTGGCGTAGCACAAAATGTGAGGGACCCCCTGTAAACCATGTTGAGAGGGGCTCACCCGCCCCAGCTCAGCAACAAAGCATGGGCTGCGCTACACTCCATGTCGGCCTGGACAACCACATATGCACAATGCACATGATGACCAGGCCGCCTCAGGGGCATTCTATGTACTGCACTAGGTGAAAGAATATATTTTAATCATGCCTTAAATCTTTCACCTAGTATAGAAACAAGGGGGATGTGCCAGGCCCCTGAGTCCTGACACCCAAATAAACAGCCAAATCTGTGTGTGGCCAGTAATATTCCGCACAATAACGATACCATAAGAAACCATTCATACTGGTTTGGACTGTATATGTATATGCCACTATGGCTTTGCCCTTTATGCCAGTAAAAATGTACCGGCATATGAAGAAAACATAGTTTTGCTGCTGCACAAACGCTTGCCCAACCACCAACCCCTCAAGACCAGTAAAACATGAAATGCTATAATACGGAAGCATTTTCTTGTTTGGCTGCAAAAATGCATCTACCCACCACCCACCATGTAAGAAAGAACACTTATCATGTTGATTTTGCCCTGAATACCAGTCAAACATGCAATTCCACATTAAGCAAACATGTACTTGCTGCTTGCACAAGTGCCCTGCCCTCCCCATGTAAGAATACGCAGCATGTTGGCCTTGCCCCTTATGTGAGTAAAAATGCCATTCTGCAGAAAGAAATTGTCCAGTCTGCTGCCCCATTGTGCTATAAAGCCCCCAACCCAAACCATGGCATTTTTTACTGGGCACATATGCCAGTAAAAACTGCCATGTTTGCCCCCTAAACCCTCTAGCACCTTGCATGCACACATATTCACATTCATTATGATATAGGGGGGCCAGGGGATCGGCTTGGCATTTTTACTGGGCATACCAAGTAAGAAATGCCCTGCATGCCCCTATAATAGATGCCCAGTAAAAAATGTCATGCTTGCCTCCTTGCCCCCCCACCCCCTTGCACGGACAGAAAATCTATTATGTGTGCAAGTGAGTCACTGGGTGGGCCGGCATGGCATTGCATGCAATGCGCTGGGCGCCCAGGGGGCAGACATGCCATTTTGTACTTGCCATTGATAATAGATGCCCGGTTAAAACTGCCATTCTTGCCCCTGGGGGCACCAGCGATTTCAAACACACATAATTAGATATTCAATGATATGCTCCCTGGGGGCCCCACAGGGGTGGCATAGCATTTTTCACTGGACATCTATGATGACTGAGCCCTGTGCTCCCCAGCGTGTATGCACAGGTACGTATGCATTCGTGTAGGAGTGCTGGGGGCGAAAGGGGCTGGCATAGCATTGCATGGAAGGTGCTGGCGGGCCTAAGGGACTGGCCTGGCATTTTTACTGTAAATAAATACCATGCCTGCCCCTGGGCCCTCCAGCGCCTCACAAGCGCACAATCAATGTGATTATGTGTGCATGCGAGGCACTGGGGATTAAGGGGCAGGCATGGTAGTTTTTATTGGTCATTTATCAGAGATACCCAGTAAAAAATGCCATGCCTGCCCCTTAGGCCAGCAGCACCTCAGACAGGGAGCTGATTTTGGTTGGTTGGCGGTGGGGATTGTGCAACAACAGCATTTATAGATGTCCAGTAAAAAATACTGTTGTTGCACAAACCACCCTACCCGGCCCCCACCAGCAAAAATCAGCTCCCGCCAGCCCAGCACAAATACACACACACACACATTCACATAACATCCACTCATTCACTTACTCACACCAATCACATGTGCATCCATACACACCATACGCTCGCTCATTCACGCACACACCGAGGCTTTGCCTTCCCTACATCATGCACTTACTCATTTAGACACACTTTACAAAATCATTTAGACACACTTTACAAAATACATGACACACGTTGCATTCACGCACGCATAAATGCAAACATACATCATACAAATCCAACCCCCATGCTAACATATTTACAAAAAACATTTGATTCCCTTACTTGCTCCCTGCATCCGTATTGTACGAGGGACTACCGGGCTCCAGCTCCCAAGCTCCACCATGCCGACTGGAGCCAGGAAGCGTGGACAACTTCCTGACTCTCTGCTTCCTTGCCCCTGACTTGCGCAGTGAAGGCGGAGCCGCAGCGCCACGATCCTTTGACAGAACGAGAGCATTTCAAGTCAGATGACTTCAAAAATGATTTCCTTCATTTATTTCTGAATTCCAAATGCATGCACTACGATTTCAAAAAGAAATGCTCTAGAATTCAGAAAGTTCATTTCTTTTAGAAATCAGAGTGCAGAGCGCTGCCTGACTCTTAAAAGAAAATATTTATTTCTTAAGCTGCGCAGCATGGCCCCCCTCCACCCTCTTACGGGGCTTCAGGGGCCCCCACTACACCAGAGGATGTTCTACTTGATACATTTTGCAGTTGCTTTGATAGCAAAGAAGCAAAATGATGATCAGACCAAGGGCAATGGGCCACATTCACAAAGCATTTTTTAATGAGATTGTGCCATTACAAAACACTTTTTGAATCAAGCCCAATGTAGTTACCAAGGTGTGATAATAGGTCGGAACAACCACAAAGGCTAGGATGGAGTGCATAACCACTCTGAACTTGGGCCAACTCCATATCTCTGATCAAGTAAAGAGAATTATGGGAAATCCATATTGCCTCAATGCATAATAAATTCACCGACAAAATAATAACCAAAAAGATTTCAAATGGGCAGGCAGAGGTCACAAAATCCATAACCTCAGTTAAGAGAGTTGCATTGCTTGCATGCGTCTAATACTTGTTATTAACATACATAGTTAGGTTGCAAGACTGTATGATTGTTTTAGCCACACACTCAACGCGTACGTGATGCACTAGTCAATCAGGCACGATGAAAGGACATCTTAAAACAAAGTGCGTCACCTCTCCCCGACCTCCAGGCAATGTCAGAATGAATAATCGAGAAGCCCTGTGGAACAATTACACCTGAAATTGTGATAGGCATGCGTATGGATCCAAGTCCCCGTGAAACACGGCAAATAAACATTCGTAACAGCTCAAGGTTGAAGAGAGATGGGACGTGCAAAACAACAGACTGAACATTCAGCAATCTCCAGATAAACAGGCCTTTAACAGTGAGGAACAAATTCCAGCAGAAGGGACCAATAGGAAGGCTTGTAACTTATATCTCTCCATTGATGTGATACATGGGACCAATCAGAGACTGAATAAACGATCATGTGTACTTGTATTTGTATTTACTATTTGTATCGCGCACAGGAATGGACTGGGAACCAAAAGGGGCCCAGAAATAATTTTCAAAGGGGCCCCATGTTACACATTTTCAGCAGCTCCAAAACTTTTGCTATGAGAACATTTGGAAATACCACACAAAAGAGGCCCAGGATGCTGAGGCCTACCGGGAACACTCCAGAGTTCCCTATAGGCTACTCCACCCCTGATCGCGCATAACCCCAAGGCTGGGGAACTTCGCAGTGGGTGCGCATCTAAGCACAGATGGAATGCAAGGAGTTCACAGTAAGAACGCCTTATTGAAAAAGAAAGGTCTTTAACTTTTTCTTAAAGAGCAGAAGGGAATCTGAGTTCCAAATATACTGTGGAAGCTGCTTCCACAGTTAAAGGCCTAATACTGAGAATCTTTTGTCCCCTGGAGAATGGATGCGTGAGCGAGGCACCTCCAGTAAATATTTGTCTTCTGATTGAATAGATCTCATAAGACAGTACTGAGAGATTTTGATCCATAAGTATCATTATTATTATTATTGTATTTATTGAGCGCAGACCTAGCTTTGAGATGCAGCTGAGTGCTTTACAGAGGTAGACACCAATACAGATACATGGCAGAGTGCTTTACAGAGGTGTACAACATTACAGATGCATAACAGAGCACTTTTCAGTGGTAACAACAGATCAGATATACAGAGGGGGGTGGGATGCAGAGGGGGACAGAGGAGCGGTACAGCTGTACCGGGTGTCGTGGAGGAGAAGTGTGGGTGGTGTCTAGCGTGGCATGGGGCGTGAGGGGCAACGTGATGCCCTAGGTGAGGAGAGACTCCTTGAAGAGTTGGGCCTTGAGTTATTTTCTGAATTGTAGGAGTGTGGGGGTGTGTCTGGTGCTGACGGGGAAGAGTTTCCCTAGTCTTGGGGCGCAGGCAAAGAAGGCTTGGTTTCAGGTCCTTTCCTTTTTACAGCGACGGATTTCAAGTGTTCACGTGTCCTTGTGGTTGTGCTTTGTTCGCCGAAGATGCAGAGTTTCTCCAGGATGTAGCTCAGGTCAAGAAGTGGGGGTGTCAAAAAAGATTTGGGGGATGCAGTCTGTTCAGTTCTTTAAGCAGGTGGGGTTGGCCCAACAACTTATCCTCTGTTTCAGATGTATTCAATTGAAGCCCGTTCACAGTCATGTAAGAGGATTCAATTCAGCACTACAGCTAAGTTAACGCCTAGTCTAGAATACTGAATGAAAACCCTTATTGATATATCTTTAGGTCCAGTTCATGCGTTCTGGATGCCTACCCCTGTATAACACCCCTCTCTTGGAATCCCCCTGACCCCACTGAGCCAAGAAGTAGTTCTGTTTTGCAAGTTAAAAGGGTTTATTTGATAATTTAAACAATAGATATATATATGACACTTTATAATAAATTAATAATTGAATATCACACTTAATCTGATATGATACAGATTAACAACAGAGAATCTGGCACTAGCACACTTCTTTATAATTACTAAGGAGTTGAGATGAAAGGGATAAGGTAGCACACTGGTAAATAGGAACAAAAGAAGAAGGTGGTACAAAATGCTTTATAGAGTTCAAACGGATGCCAGGTTGAATGAATGAAATGCAGTATAGAGATACTCGATATGATTTCAACAAAACAATGTAATCACTTTTCTCTGGCAATCCCCTCCCCCCCTTGATGCAAGGCAAGGAAATGGAAGGAAAACACACAGTTCTCAGAAATGCAATAAAATGTGATTCAGTTCACCCCAGCAAGCTTAGACTACAGAAGTTTGAAAACACAGATAGGAGTTTTGAAAACACAGGCCCAAATGCTTTGATATGTGCTAGCAATGGATGAGAAATATGCTGGAAATGCTTTTTAATTCCCTTTCAGAGGTTCAGGGGGAGTGGTATCTAGTTAATATTAGTCCAGGCTCACACTAGCAATGAGGCAGGGATAGTTAGCAGGTTAAACGAATTTCTGGCAAATGGAAGGCAAGCAGCAGCAGTTTTTACATGTGAAGAAATTTGCAAATCGTGGTAAAATTTGCGGATGCGCCGAGCGCTATTACAGAGGAACCACAAGGACTATCTCTATCGTTTTGGGGTCCTAGGAAAGCCTAGGATCTCAGCTTCAAAATGAAAGTTACTGCAAGTCTCTAGCACAAACGGTTACAGAGTTATGAGCGATTTTGTGAAGGTCGTTTTACAGATTTGAAATTTTAAACGCACAATTTTTCAGCTTTAAAAATGATGGCAGGATAACACAATTGCTAAGCTGCAGTTCTACTTAGGTTAAAAATGGATTGAATTATATTATTTTAACTAGGAGATTGGTTCTGCACAGTTTTCTAGGTACTCACACTATATTCTTGAGTGAAATGGGCCTCATCACGGATCTGGTCAGGGTTTTAAATTCGCCTCTGGTCTCTGCACTTCACAGTGATCTGGGTCAGCTCTCTCTGCTGGTCTGGGTCTCTCTGGGTACAGCACTGCTTTCTCTCTGGTCTGGTCTCTTAGTTCTGGATAGATTGAAGTCTCTAGTTTGGCTCTCTGGAGGTTTGATGAATTTGAAGTATGGATTTTTCCGGCAGAGCGCGTTGCAGCAAATGGAATTGAAGGTCCCTATCTGTCCTGACTCTCTGCTTTTATGTGTTTTTGAGAGTGGGTGTGTGTGTTGCATCACTAGACTTGCCCCTCTCACTTGTCATTGGTCCAGCTTTCATTCCTCCCCTTGATTGGGGAATGAACTGTGAGTCAGAGTGATGTCATTTTATGGCTTGCAGAAAGTCCACTCCTCCTGTCAACTTACACAGAAATCTAGATTTGAAACAAATACATATTTGCAGAGGTACATATTGTTTTAAAATCATATGCACCCATCATGCATTACAGGAGGTATCCCCTGTTCAAACTCTGCTCTTCCTGGGAGCTTGCATTCAGAAATGGCACATATTTCACTTTTTAACTGATTTTTCAATTTCTGACATGGACCCAACTTTACATACATGTGCGCAGGGAGTAGGGACATTAACTGATGAAGTTTCAGATTTTTAACATGCACACATTTAGAGTAATATCCACTTTTCCGCTGACACCCCCCTGTACATACCACCGGTTCTAAAAACCTCTTAAACTGTGGGCAGAAAAATCACAAGAATTATGGTATCATTTATAAAATTTTCACATGTCCGCACCATGAGTTATTAATCTTTTTCTAAACAATATTCTGGCTACAAAGGGGTGTGGTTTTCTCTCAGCACAAGGTAGAAATACTGGTTAATCCAGTTCTGCCAAGCCAGCTTGCTCTCACAGGCAGTGCCCCTCCCAGCTCCTGCCAAGAGGAAGCTACATTTTACGACTGCGTAATAAAACCTTTGCCTGAGTGAAGAGGGCTTTGTTCACTCTCCTGCAGAGCACAGGTAATTCAATTATCAGATAGATGGCATATCCTTAGTGTGGGCAGCAAAAGGAAGGTTGGCCTGGGAACACAGTGGTGACTCAAGTTTCACTCCTGATGGGGGTAGTTGCCAGGCAGAATTCAGTTCCTTAAGCCAGGTTTCAGATAAAATGTCACTTTTTGTTCCCCAGTTCCTGCATTCAAATAAAACTAAACATTTTTACATATGCAGCTAGAATGCTGATTCTAAGTGCAAAACTATGACATTTCAACAGTTACAAAGGCATGTGACACCAAACATAGGTCACTCATTTAATCTAAACATTTTCGATTTTAGTGTCTTTAAATCCAGTGCAACTTAAACTGCTGACTCCATAGCTCAGCCAGTCTTGTTATAAACCTTGTCTTAAGATCTTCATTTCCCAGATTTTGTAGGCACACAAAACTCCATTCTGCCAAATGTCTGCTGGTGTTCAGTAAATATTTTGCACATATTGCAATGTTTGAAAATAGGCATTTTGACTTGCCTTCAGGGAAACAGAGTGGTTTTTAAAACGCCGGCTTTTGGATAGTGGTGAGTACTGGTACTGCACCCATTTTTGGGATTTGACAAATGAATTCCCCACAATTCTAAGTTGCATTTGGCAATCAGCATTGCCATTCCCAATGGTTTCAGACTACTGTGCGGGTAGTCCAATGGTGGTTTTAAAGCGCTTTGAAGCTAACCGGCGCTACTGTTTTTCCTTTGGCAACCCATTTCCCTCATGGCAACCCGGCCTTTCATTCTCGCACTGGTGGGTGGCAAGTGAGGCAACCATTTTAGTGTGCGCACAAACTGCGCAGCTTTCCTGGATTTCGGCGCACATGTGGGTTTTCCGCCATCTTGAATTTTCTAAGCCCACAGCACCAAATGTTGTGGCATGATAGCTTAAACGTGGGTCAGGACACCCAACAAGCCCCCCCACGTGACTGCCCCTTGAATTTGAGTCGATGGGGAGTCGCGTGCACAAGGGTTTTGACCCATGCACCGGTCTGTCCGCATAATCTTCTTCCTCTTCTGTAGATGGCACAGTTCAGCATCTTCTTCTCCATCCGGTACTGATCGATGGTTCTCCTCGCCGGTCCTGATGGGAATATTGGGCGGTCCCCCAAGCCCGTTGCGTCTCAGCTCCCGGTCTCCGGATCGTCCTTCTTGGTCATTCTTCATGGTTTCATCTCTCCTAGGATGATAAAGCAAAAGCGGCAATATCTACTCATAGACGATTTTTTTTTTTTTTCCCACCACTGTTGAGATAGTGGGGCAGCATATGCATTTTATCATAACGAAACATTACATTCTTATTTTAATAAAAACAGTATGACTAAGAGACAGTTTCATACAAATCACAGTATGTTAGAGACTAGATGTGGTATGTTTTATGATTGGAACTGAATTAGTCTGATACAGTACCCGCTAGGATTCCAGAGGATTCCTCCAGTTGTTGCAGAGTGTGCCTGGGATGGCAACACTTCAACTGGTTTATGTGTACCCACTTGTCTTCCCCCTCTGCCGAACCGCCTTTGGGGATGCGGATCTTGTAGGCCACAGGGGAGATCTTATCGACGATCTCAAAGGGTCCCTTCCATGTAGGCAAAAATTTGCGCTGCTTGGCCTGGTTCCTTTGGAAGTTGTATAGATAGACCCGGTCTCCCACCTGATATTCCTTCCTGGAAGTTTTCAGGTCATAATGGGTCTTCATGCTATCAGCCGATCTTTCTAGATTCCGCTGAGCATAAGCAAAAGCATGTTGGAGGTGTTTCCTTAAATTCTCTACATACTCATGAGTAGTGGAGGCATTTATCAGTGTCTGCTCTTGGGTCCTGTAAAGCAAATGCTGAGGAAGCACCATCTTGCGCCCAGTCATCAACTCAAATGGTGACATTTTGGTTGCAGATGAAGGGGTAGATCTGATAGCCATTAGGACCAGAGGTAATCGGATATCCCAACTTGGCCCAGAATCTGCCACAAACTTCTTTAATATGCTCACAATTGTCCGGTTATATCTCTCTACTGCCCCAGAAGAAGCTGGTCTATAAGCAATGTGCAGCTTTCTCTTGACCCCCAATATCTCCCACATCTTTGTCATTACTTCACTGGTGAAGTGGCTACCTCTGTCTGACTCAATCCTTTGAGGTAGACCAAAACGGGAAAAGATGTGGTTAATCATCAAGGCAGCTGCAGTTTCTGCCTTGCAATTTGGGGCTGGGAGACATTCCACCCACTTAGTAAACAAGCATGTGACGGTCAACATGTACTTATTCCCCCTAGCCGAGCGAATCACAGGGCCTACAAAGTCGATTTGTAAATCTGACCATGGCAGTGTCATCCCCCTCTTTTGGAGAGGCGCACGGTGCGTGAGGGATGATGGCTGAAATTGTGCACACACAAGACACCCCTTCAAGTATTGGTCGAGGTCCTGCCCCATGTGTGGCCAGTATGCAACCTCTCTTAAGATTTCCAATGTTGTGTGAAACCCCCTATGACCGGCGGTGGCCGCATCATGGGCGTGACTTAACATCAGGCTTCGGAATGAGGTAGGAACCACCCACTGATCGTGGCCAGCTTTGGATTTCCTTACCAGCAAACCGTCTTGAATCCGGAACATTTTTGGACATTTCATCAACACTCTTAGGTCCTCTTTCCCAATGTAATCGGTATCCGTCAGGGGAAAGTTCTCAGGGTCCTCAAGGTGCTGGTAAAATTTACCAATAATTGGATCCGCCTTCTGAGCAGTAATCAAATCATCATCAGGGGTCTCCTTACTCCATTGTGCAATTGAAAGGTCGTTGTGAGCATTTGTCTGGGACCTAGTGATAGCAGTGACCTGGATTTCCCCCAACAGGGACTCAATCTCAATTAGATCCCCTTGGATGGCCCCGGTTTTGGCCAGCTGATCAGCTAAGTCATTTCCAGTTTTGTCTGGTCCCTCTACTTTGGAATGACCCTTGATCTTTTTCCAGTAGATGGTCATTCCATTCGATGTGACCAGATCATCAATGTTTTGGATCAACTTCCCATGTTTCAAGGGTTTGTTGTTAGCACATAACATGCCTCTGGTTTTCCAATTAACCAGGTGCTCCACGAACCCGTTCCGTACATAATCCGAATCTGTGATTATGACCAGTTCGTGGAGTTGATGCTGGACAGCAGTGAGGATGGCCTGATGCACAGCCATCAATTCTGCCACCTGACTACTTCGGGGACCAATTTTGTATCCAGCGGAGGGTTCTGGGGACTCATTCACCCATGCATTCCCTACGCCGGCCACCAGTTCTTTCTCCCCGTTGTTGTCAACATGGTAAGAGCATCCATCCACATAGACAGTGGGCATTCCCTCACACTTGTCTTCTTCAAAGACTTTGTGTGGGGAATTACGGTATGCCTCCATGTTGTCCTTTATTTTTAGACTTTCGTCCTCGAGACAGTTTTCTCTGGCACAATCATGCAAGTCAGCCAGACCTTGCGCGAGGGGACTCTTCTTGTTTTGGCCATATCTGACCTCCACAGGAAAGCCTTGCATTGACAGAATCCAGGAAGTAATTCGGGAATTACTCACATTTCCGGCCCGGATTCTGTCACTTTGGAGGTATTGCAGAGGCTGGTGTGGAGTCTCCACTATGATGTGTTCCCCCTGGATAAACGGGCGGTAATTCTTCAATGCCCACACCGTTGCCAGGAGTGCCTTCTCACAATCGTTGAATTTTTCCTCCACAGAGGATAAAGTTTTGCTCGCATAGGAGATTACTTTATTGACCTTGTCATGCTTTTGATATAATACTGCCGTCAAGCACGCATTAGAGAACCCTGTCTCCAGGAAGAACTCCTTGTTTCTGACCGGGTAAGCTAGGCAAGGCGCTTGTGAGAGGCTTCTTTTGAGTTGTTTTACTGCCTCGGCTTTTTCTGGACCCCATTCCCACTTGACCCCCCCCTTCAGGAGATGAATCAGGGGTCTGGTGATCTCTGCGTAGCCCTCAATGAACTTTCTGCTGTAATTAGTCAGTCCAAGGAGGCTCCTTAATTCCCGCAGAGTTGTGGGGTCTTTCAGTTTCTGAAGTGCTTCCACTTTCTTTTCCTGGGGACAAAGACCCTGAGGAGTAATCTCATGCCCCAAGAAGTTAACACGGGTTTTACACCACTGTGCTTTCTGAAAGGAAAGTTTTGCTCCGGCGGCCCTCAACTGTGTCAGAACATAACGGATCTCCGCTATGTGTTCCTCAACAGTTGAGCTTTTGATGAGGACATCATCTACATAAGCCAGGTTACCCCTTGCACCCAAGTCGGGCATGGCCTTGTGTAGAAAAATGTTGAACTCATTACCGGAGTTAAGGTATCCGAAGGGAGTCCGGGTCCAGGTGTACTGCTGGCCCCCAAAGGTAAAAGCCAGTTTGTATTGGTCCTCCCTACTGACAGGCACGGTCCAGTACCCATTGGTCAGGTCTATTGCAGTGAATACCTGTGACCCCTGAATCTGGGCCAGCCCTTGGTCAATGTAGGGCAGAGGCCATCGGGAAGTATGGACCCGTTTGTTGAGCTCCCTGAGGTCAGCGCAGAGTCTCCACTGGCCGTTTGGCTTCAATATTCCCAGCACCGGATTATTGAAGGTGCTGTGGACTGGACGGATTATTCCCCGGGACTCAAGGTTCTTAATTATTTCAGTAAGGGACTCCATTGATGCGAGAGGCAAGCGATATTGCTTCACAAACACAGGAGTCATGCCAGGGTCCGTGGGGATTGTTGTTGTGTGGATGTCAGTGCGACCACAGTCATAGGAGTCTACCGCAAAGAGATCTTGGAAATCCAAGAAAACTTGTTTCAACTTTTGCTTTTGTTCCAGAGTCACACAGGCATCAGCTAGGTTGACTCTCTCTTCCACCATCTGCCTGAAGCCTGGAAAGACTTCTGGTTTGGCTATTTCAGCGGCCTCCTCCAGCTGGGTGGAGAAGTCCCTGGTCAGAGTGCTGATTTGGACTGGAGGCTTCAGGTGGGAAAGGCAGCCCCCATGGACCTGGAAAATCACCTCATCCCTCCTGAAGTCACAAGTCACATCTTCCTTACCATAGGGGCAGGAAGTGTACACCAGGAAGTTCCCCCCATGCTGGGTAAAGATCCTGTCTGGTGTTGTATTGTCATCACTGTCACTGTCAAAACAGTCCTTGGGGATTGGTCCTAACAGTTCATTTACTAAGTCGATGGAAAAATGTCGGTCATCAACCGCCATTCCAATAATGGTGCCTGTGGCTAGAGTAATACTCTTTAAGTCGCTGTTATCCACCTCTATTGGAATGGTGTCATGTTCTATGTTGACTAATGGTGTTGGGTTTACCCCCAACCCTTGCTGTTGGAGAGAAGCATTTAGATGTATGTAAGCATCAGGGTTTTTCAAATGTTGTCCTCTTTTAACTTTCACTTCCAGGGAGAATTGTCGGGTCCTTTCTGGGATGGTGACTTCCTCTTTAATCTGAATTTCAACTGCATAAGGTAGCAATTGAGCTGACCTAAATGCTTTTTCTGGATCATCAAACCCCATGGGATTATCCGCTAATCGGGACCAAGCTTTGAAGTTTATTAGGTCCAAACTAATGGCAAAGCGATTGAGAATGTCACTGCCTAAGTAAAAGGCGGCAGGGACGTCTCGCACGACCCAACAATTATGGACAATGCTCTTGTTGCCAATGGAGATTTTGAGCATACACCTGCTTGGCAGGAGATGTTTTGAATTGGGTGCTTCCAGGTCCATTTCCCATTTGTCTATCAGTTTGAAGGTGGGAATGGCTGGATCTTTTGGAAGTTGGCGAAACATGGCTTCGCTGATGAAGCTCTTACCGTTGTTCACACACACTCGAGCGAGAACAGAGTCCTTCCCATCATTTAACTGAACAGGGATGAACAACTGCTCTCCAATTTGCTGAATATCAGCCAGGCTTTGAGCTGATTTCACATCTTTCTGGACTATAGGAGTGGAAGTTTCAGATTGTGGATTGGTATAGAATTTCAAAGTGTTTCCTTCCAGCGTGGAATACCACTTTAGACTGGAAGGAAGGTTGATTTTCAGAAATAGAGAGGACCCCCCATCACCAGTCTGTTGTCCTACTGCTATGACTGTCACGTCTGGAATTTGGTTGTTCTGGAAGTGAAATTCTACTTGGTCAGATTTTTGTTCAACCATGTGGCAGGTGCCGTTTAAACTAACATGGTTGACACTCTGTTTTAATTTTATCGGTCGGCTAGTCTGGGTCCAGAGGACCTTGTTTACGCAATCTATTAGGGGTGACAACCTTCTCAGGAGGTCATTCCCTAGTAAACAAGGGGTGCCCTCTGGGGTCACAACTATGACCGGGTGTTTCAACTTGTGTCGCCCGATCTTAATGTCCAAGTCTGCAGTCCCCTCAACGGGAATTTCCTTCCCGTCAAAGTTCTGTAGTTGTCCCGGAAGAGAGGTGAGAGGAATTTGGTAATTCTCTCCCCTTCCTGCATTCAGTTCGTCAAAGGCCCTTCTGGACAGAAGGGTAGCTTGAGATCCAGTGTCCACCAGTGCCGAGATTGTACCCTGCCCCTGTACTTGTACCGGGGCATAATATCTTCCCTCCTTCTCCTCAAGGGGGCACAGGTAATGTACATTTTTGGACAACTGGTGGGCTAACTTTCTGGTTTTGGACATCGCTAGCGAAGAGATTTGGGCAGAATTCTGTGGAGAGTCTTGGGAATCTGAAAGAAAAATTTGGCAACTGGAGATCAGAGCCATTGTGAGTTCCCCTGGTTCCAGTTCTGGGCCGCCCCCCCTTTTTGGAGGCAGTCCCCAGTATGGGTTTGAACCCGGGGATTTTCTTGCTGTTGGTTCTGGGATGAGATGGTGGGCGGCGGTAGCTCAGTCTCCACATCTCCCCAGTCTGGATTTGCATTCCTAGGGACCCATTTTTCTTTGGGAGGAGTTCCCCCCTCTCTGAAGGAGAAGATCCTTTTCTCAGGATCCTCTGAGGATCCCTCTCCCTCAAATTGGAAGATCTGTACCTCCTCCTCAAACTGAGTCTGTTTGGGTCTTTTGTTTCTCCTACCCCCCCTCTGCTCCTTAGGAGGCAGACTTTCAGGGGCCAGAGATTTTGTTTCCGGTTCCTGGGTTTTCAGGGGCTGTTTACAAGTGAGGAAGGAAGCTTCCTCCAAGGCTTTACACCCCCCTTCCCTTTGTGCCTCCTCCCTGGGAACCGGTGAGTTATCGGGGTGCTGCCCCCGTCATTGTTCTGGAGCACCAGGTCCAGAGTTGGGTGCGTTCTGCGCCGGCATGCTGATCTGAGGGTTCTGCTGCGCCCTCAGTATATGACCCATATCCCGCGCCATGTTTTGAACCTGGCGCTCTAACTGGGAAACCCGCTCAGGCTGATACGGGGCCCTGTTTTCTCCCCTGGGCTGATCCCGGGAAGGGTAGCTATCCCTCCTCTGGTAATACCCCGGGTTGGGAAGATTTGGGTACCCCTCCACCCTTGGCCTCCCCTCTCCCGGATTCAGTGGTCTGGGCTCAGGGAATTGGGGAAAGAAGGATGGATGGTTTTGGGGCTGAAAGTTGGGTGGATACCTGGGGAAAAAGTTCTGCCCAGGATTTGGAGAGTTTCTGCCCTCCGGTGGGAAGTTAGGAGGGAAGTTCCCTGGGTTAGGTGCTTGGCTGGATCCCCCCCCTTGGGCTGGAGGAGTCCACACATAACCCAGGATGGGTCTGTTTCCCTTGTAACGGGGATTTACATAATCAGGAGAGCGAGGGACCCCATTTGTGGGGCTGCCTCCCTGGCTCCCTGTCTGTGACTGGCCCGAGGACCTTCTGGGCCTAGCATTATTAGGTGCAGGTAGGTTTTTAGGCCCCCCCATCTCCAAATCTAAAACGGGGGTGACCTTTACCTCTGCCACCTTGGCAGCAGCAGGGGTGCTGTTGGCTTTGGGGTTTTTCTGGGTATTACTTTTGCTATCTACCGGTTTCTGCACCTCATAGATCCGGGTAGCCTGTTCAATGACCCAGTCTAAAGATCTTTTCTCGTGAAAATCCCTCACGAGCTGGGTCATGATGTATTTGGGCAAGGCATGGAAAAACGTATTTATGAACTCTCTACTATCTGTGCGCACCCTTCTTGTGGTCTGTGCAAAAGCACGCTTTAACTCCTGCACAAATTCTTGTGGGGCATGATCCTCCCCACATTGCAAATTGTAGGCTGCCTTGCGAGCCTCTTGAGGATTTCTGTGAACAGAAAAATGTTTCAAGATGGCCGCCTTATAGGTGGACCATCTTAAATGATTTTGGTCCTCCAGCCCCGCAAAGAAACTGGAGTATTCCGGGGAGAAGGTCCACTTTACATATTGAATACAGCTTTGGCTGTCCTTCAAATGGAAAGTCTCCATCATTTGTTCAAACAACTCTAAGTGCTCCCAAACAGAATACTTAGCGTTCTTATGGTAAGGCGTGATGACGCTCCTGATCGCCTTAATCTGCTTTAAGGGGTCCTTAAGCAAGGCCCTTTTTGCCTTATTGACCTTTTTGGTTCGGGTAACCCTTGTCCATTCTTCCTCGGACTCAGAGGCACTGCTCCCAGAGGTTCCCGTCTGTTCTTCCAGGTTTTCCCGGATTCTGCGAGCCTGGGAATGGCTGGCAGAATGTGGGGACCTGGTCTCCTGTGTCCTGCGCAGTTCAGAGGAGTCTTCAGATTCCTCCTTGCTGCCAGGATTTGATGGGTACCCCCTCCACTGACCTAACTGGGCAGAGGTTTTCAGGATGCCCTTAATGGGCCTACTCTCCTGGGGTTCCCCATTGAACTGTACTGTACTTGGGTGCCCATACCCGGATGCCCACCCCTCCATTCCTGAGTGGTACTGGCCTATGAGCCCCATACTCTTAGCTGGATAGTAATCTGCCATCCCTGTGGCCCTGTGCTCATGTGCGCCAGGGGACATGGGGGTGGTAGAGTCCAGGGACTGGGGGAGATGAAGGCCCCTGGTGGTAGGGCTCCTGCGGTTATGGTCAGGAATCTCTCTTTCCCAGCGGACCTCATCTCTATCCGCCCCTGCTCCCTGTTGCAATGCAAGAGCCTGCATTTGTGCTTTCAGTTCCTCTGTTAAGGCCTTACTCGACTCTATCAGTTTCTCCTGCATCGCTACCTGTTGTTGGAGCCTATCATTGTGTTGACAGAGGGCCTCATTTTCCCTCTGTGCTTCCTGGTTGGTCCTGGAGAACTGGTCCAGTCTTTGCTGCAGGAGGGTTACCTCCTGATCTGTGTCCCTATTGGCCTGCTCCTTTCTTGCTAGAGCATCCTCCACCCTCCTGGTGTGCTCTAGCAAGTTCTGATTTTCTTTTTGGAGGTCACCCAGCCCCTGGAGGGACAGGTGATTTTCTTCCATTTTCCTTTTTAAATGGCAGACTTCCTGGCCTATGGCGTCTCTTTCCTGACTAAGAGCCTGCATTTGTGCCGCCAGGTCGTCCCTCTGCCTTTGGAAGACACCAGCATTCTGGCGCTCCTGATCAAACTCTGCCTGGGTATCCAGGTCTTTCAGAATTAGTTTGTTGCTCTCTGCCTTCACTCTATCTAGGTGGCCTTGCAGGGTGACTACCTGCTCAGCACATACCCTGTTGAAGTCCAGTTGTTGCTCCAGCTTTTTCTGGTTTTGCAGTAGGGAGTCCAAACCTTCTTGGTATTCCTTCTGCAAGGCCAGAAATCTGGTATCCTGTTCTACCTTTTCCTGTTGCAGCACATCCATATCCTTCTTTATTTTAATGATGTGCTGCCTACTATCATCTTCTGACTCCTGGCTCCTCTGCAGCCTCTGCTCAGAAGAGACCAGGTCAGATTGGGCCTTCTGTAATGCCATCTGTTGCCTATTTGCCAGATTTTGGCTTTCAGCACATCTATCCTGCATGTCTCCCATATATAGGTACAGGTATGCTGCTATCCTGGCAATCTTATTGTGTTCCTCTTTGGCTTTAGGAGCCATATATAGTTCACTCAGGGCCACATGTAAGGGACCCTGATCTCTATATATATCTGACCCTGTTTCAGTGACCTGTTGTGTGATGGCCTGCAACCACACATCCTGGCCCTGTTCGGTCCATTCACTTCTCACAAATAGCTTATGCAAGAGGTGCTCTCTGGCTATTTTCATGTCTACTAAGGTCGTCATTCTAGAGATTGGTCTCTGTCCTGACTTACAGAAGTTTGTATTTTATTTTTGCAGAACAGAACTTTTCTTGGAGTGTCCCTTTTGAGGAATGCTTCACAGCGTAATGCAGCGTGGTGATCCGACCGGATGTATGTATCCCGTCAGTTAGCACACTGTATTAAGCTGCACAAGTGGTAAATCTAACCCAACGTCTCGGCTCGAGCCCCCAATTTGTAAGAGGATTCAATTCAGCACTACAGCTAAGTTAACGCCTAGTCTAGAATACTGAATGAAAACCCTTATTGATATATCTTTAGGTCCAGTTCATGCGTTCTGGATGACTACCCCTGTATAACACCCCTCTCTTGGAATCCCCCTGACCCCACTGAGCCAAGAAGTAGTTCTGTTTTGCAAGTTAAAAGGGTTTATTTGATAATTTAAACAATAGATATATATATGACACTTTATAATAAATTAATAATTGAATATCACACTTAATCTGATATGATACAGATTAACAACAGAGAATCTGGCACTAGCACACTTCTTTATAATTACTAAGGAGTTGAGATGAAAGGGATAAGGTAGCACACTGGTAAATAGGAACAAAAGAAGAAGGTGGTACAAAATGCTTTATAGAGTTCAAACGGATGCCAGGTTGAATGAATGAAATGCAGTATAGAGATACTCGATATGATTTCAACAAAACAATGTAATCACTTTTCTCTGGCAATCCCCTCCCCCCCTTGATGCAAGGCAAGGAAATGGAAGGAAAACACACAGTTCTCAGAAATGCAATAAAATGTGATTCAGTTCACCCCAGCAAGCTTAGACTACAGAAGTTTGAAAACACAGATAGGAGTTTTGAAAACACAGGCCCAAATGCTTTGATATGTGCTAGCAATGGATGAGAAATATGCTGGAAATGCTTTTTAATTCCCTTTCAGAGGTTCAGGGTGAGTGGTATCTAGTTAATATTAGTCCAGGCTCACACTAGCAATGAGGCAGGGATAGTTAGCAGGTTAAACGAATTTCTGGCAAATGGAAGGCAAGCAGCAGCAGTTTTTACATGTGAAGAAATTTGCAAATCGCGGTAAAATTTGCGGATGCGCCGAGCGCTATTACAGAGGAACCACAAGGACTATCTCTACCGTTTTGGGGTCCTAGGAAAGCCTAGGATCCCAGCTTCAAAATGAAAGTTACTGCAAGTCTCTAGCACAAACGGTTACAGAGTTATGAGCGATTTTGTGAAGGTCGTTTTACAGATTTGAAATTTTAAACGCACACTTTTTCAGCTTTAAAAATGATGGCAGGATAACACAATTGCTAAGCTGCAGTTCTACTTAGGTTAAAAATGGATTGAATTATATTATTTTAACTAGGAGATTGGTTCTGCACAGTTTTCTAGGTACTCACACTATATTCTTGAGTGAAATGGGCCTCATCACGGATCTGGTCAGGGTTTTAAATTCGCCTCTGGTCTCTGCACTTCACAGTGATCTGGGTCAGCTCTCTCTGCTGGTCTGGGTCTCTCTGGGTACAGCACTGCTTTCTCTCTGGTCTGGTCTCTTAGTTCTGGATAGATTGAAGTCTCTAGTTTGGCTCTCTGGAGGTTTGATGAATTTGAAGTATGGATTTTTCCGGCAGAGCGCGTTGCAGCAAATGGAATTGAAGGTCCCTATCTGTCCTGACTCTCTGCTTTTATGTGTTTTTGAGAGTGGGTGTGTGTGTTGCATCACTAGACTTGCCCCTCTCACTTGTCATTGGTCCAGCTTTCATTCCTCCCCTTGATTGGGGAATGAACTGTGAGTCAGAGTGATGTCATTTTATGGCTTGCAGAAAGTCCACTCCTCCTGTCAACTTACACACAAATCTAGATTTGAAACAAATACATATTTGCAGAGGTACATATTGTTTTAAAATCATATGCACCCATCATGCATTACAGGAGGTATCCCCTGTTCAAACTCTGCTCTTCCTGGGAGCTTGCATTCAGAAATGGCACATATTTCACTTTTTAACTGATTTTTCAATTTCTGACATGGACCCAACTTTACATACATGTGCGCAGGGAGTAGGGACATTAACTGATGAAGTTTCAGATTTTTAACATGCACACATTTAGAGTAATATCCACTTTTCCGCTGACACCCCCCTGTACATACCACCGGTTCTAAAAACCTCTTAAACTGTGGGCAGAAAAATCACAAGAATTATGGTATCATTTATAAAATTTTCACGTGTCCGCACCATGAGTTATTAATCTTTTTCTAAACAATATTCTGGCTACAAAGGGGTGTGGTTTTCTCTCAGCACAAGGTAGAAATACTGGTTAATCCAGTTCTGCCAAGCCAGCTTGCTCTCACAGGCAGTGCCCCTCCCAGCTCCTGCCAAGAGGAAGCTACATTTTACGACTGCGTAATAAAACCTTTGCCTGAGTGAAGAGGGCTTTGTTCACTCTCCTGCAGAGCACAGGTAATTCAATTATCAGATAGATGGCATATCCTTAGTGTGGGCAGCAAAAGGAAGGTTGGCCTGGGAACACAGTGGTGACTCAAGTTTCACTCCTGATGGGGGTAGTTGCCAGGCAGAATTCAGTTCCTTAAGCCAGGTTTCAGATAAAATGTCACTTTTTGTTCCCCAGTTCCTGCATTCAAATAAAACTAAACATTTTTACATATGCAGCTAGAATGCTGATTCTAAGTGCAAAACTATGACATTTCAACAGTTACAAAGGCATGTGACACCAAACATAGGTCACTCATTTAATCTAAACATTTTCGATTTTAGTGTCTTTAAATCCAGTGCAACTTAAACTGCTGACTCCATAGCTCAGCCAGTCTTGTTATAAACCTTGTCTTAAGATCTTCATTTCCCAGATTTTGTAGGCACACAAAACTCCATTCTGCCAAATGTCTGCTGGTGTTCAGTAAATATTTTGCACATATTGCAATGTTTGAAATTAGGCATTTTGACTTGCCTTCAGGGAAACAGAGTGGTTTTTAAAACGCCGGCTTTTGGATAGTGGTGAGTACTGGTACTGCACCCATTTTTGGGATTTGACAAATGAATTCCCCACAATTCTAAGTTGCATTTGGCAATCAGCATTGCCATTCCCAATGGTTTCAGACTACTGTGCGGGTAGTCCAATGGTGGTTTTAAAGCGCTTTGAAGCTAACCGGCGCTACTGTTTTTCCTTTGGCAACCCATTTCCCTCATGGCAACCCGGCCTTTCATTCTCGCACTGGTGGGTGGCAAGTGAGGCAACCATTTTAGTGTGCGCACAAACTGCGCAGCTTTCCTGGATTTCGGCGCACATGTGGGTTTTCCGCCATCTTGAATTTTCTAAGCCCACAGCACCAAATGTTGTGGCATGATAGCTTAAACGTGGGTCAGGACACCCAACAGTCATCCATTGCTGCACGATTGTCTAGGGTGAAAATATTGTTTGGGAACACGCTGCTTTCACAAGAAGCTCCGTGTTATCTGCATACAAATGGAATTTGAGGTCCGGAGAATGGATCTGAGTGCTTGGAGGTGAACAGTCCTCATCTCCTCAGAGAGGGAGGCAATGTGCAATGCTTACATCACACAGAAAAAAAAACCTTTGGATGTGTAGCAGCATCGAAGGACTGTGTGTGGATTCTGACATGGAAGGTTTTTTTTTATAATGTCTTGAATAGTGATTCTACCATTGATCTGGATTTTATATGTAGATGACTAGGCACACTAATCATTCTTTTAATGAGACTCTATGCACAGTTTCCCACTCTATTCAAACCTTTTAAATCCAGTATGGGCCAACGAGTCTATACTTAAACACCGTCACCTTAGGTCCATTTCTGTTTTTACTAAAAGGCCCATTTGCAAATAATAGCAAAATGGAAACCACCTTTAGAATTACATATCAGCTGCAGGCTAGTGGCAACATATCACTGGGGTGTCACTTCTATTTATGCATCATGAAATGCCATGAAGAAAGAACTACCTATAAAAGTGTAGTTTACCAAAGCATATCTGTGTTTGCAGGAGGAGTGTTTTTTGATTCAAAGGCCAACACGGGTAATTCACTATTAACTGAACCTCTAATGCTTTCTTAGGTTAGACTGGATAGAATAGTAATAACCTTGGTTATTCTGTCCTTATGTGTTCCTTTACAGATTTTATACTGGATAACAAGTACCATTAGAAACAGAGTGGGACTCATCAACCTCATTCACTATATATATGTGCATGAGGCAAACGTATTTTCATTTTCGTAGTGATTGCCGCACTTCGATGTCAATGCCTGATCCTATAGTTTCTGAAGATATATTTTTGTTTTGTTTTTTTCAGTATATATATCCTTGAAAAAGCACCTAATGCAATGAAACTAGTGTTGAGTGCAAATCCATTTCGCAGTCTTACCGGGAACAACACATGACTTAACAAGAAATATAAAACCACCCCAAAAAACCAACAGTGGCTGTAACATTTTCAGTGAATGGGTGGCATTTCCACTCACTGTTTCATGCCAGGCGAAGTCCAAAGCAGGGGCATTTAGTTATTTTTCTACTTCCAGATCCCTTCAACGGGGTTCCTCCAAAAGAAGATCGAGCCAACACACTTTATAGAACGTGGGTGAAATGTGTAGTATGTTCTAAAAGACCAGCAACAGCTTTCCACATGCATTGCCTCAAATTGTCGGTTGCGTTGTTCAAGAAATATCTTAATACCGTCTCAGTTGAAAGAATTTAAAAAGCTACTTCAGAGAAAACAGCATCCCCTCAATTATATTAAAGATGTCAGTATGCCCTTAGGAAAACAGGGAAAACGGAGTCACATAGATGGCGCAATTCACCGCATTTGTGTAAGTACATATTTAGTTACTATTTACTTCATAATTATGCTGCTCAAATTCTTTGTTGCCTTGAATAGACAAGTCTTAAGCAGCATGATTATCATCGGGCAAACACTTATTGCACAATGCATGCAAATGTTGCACTTCTATTGATGCATGTGTTTCCAAATGCATGGTTGACTATGGTATGAACTGACCATTCCCTGCAGATATGCTCCTGCCAACCAATTAAAGGATAAGGTTGTCTTATGAGAAAATATTTTCCTTTTAGGAAATACTAGTTGGGGTACCCGGCGTTGCCCGTGTCCTGATCGAGTGGCGTCTCATGTGACCAGGAGGATGTGCTCTTGTCCTCTTGTCAGCAAGTTTTGCTTCAGTTTGCTCTGCCATCTCATTTGCCCTGAAGAAAGTTGCTCTTGTCCTCTGGTCGGCAAGTCAGACTCCTGTTTGTTGTTGTGTTTCAGAAGCTCTTGATATTGATTTTCGCTTTATATTGGATGGTGCTTTTCCAAGTGATATTCGTTTTTTTTGTGCAGCATGCTTCAGTCACTCAATGGCTTCAGCACATTTGAGAAAATGTCCAAGAAAGATTGATTGATTGTGCTCTCTTCATGTGAATGAATTTAAGTAAACAGTAACTTAGCCATTTTCCCATATTTGGAGGGCGTGATAAAAGAAAATGTGAACTTCTTTTTGTTATTCCCTTTAAAAATGCTTTAATTAACAGTTTCAAACTGTACACATTAGTAATCAAATTTAAAGGAATAACCAACATATCGAGCATTTTGCTTCAGACACTTTTCCAAATGTTGCCTCCTTCCAGTACCTACTGTAGTTAATCGGGGTGAGCATCAGTAAATGAGGGTGTCTACAGAGTAATTTCTTTGCATGCAAGCCTAAACTACAATCTTTCCGCAGACAAATGAGGAATCCATGCAAAATTTGGTAGACGTGGGTTCAACGGTGTGGATTTGCATAGTCGGATATATATATATATATATATATATATATATGTACGTACGTGATCAAGCGCTCAGTGCGAAACGCGTTGTCTGCAGGCTGCTACACCACGGCGTCCTGCTTTTGTTTGTATCTATGTTGTTGCTGCTTATGTGTTGTACATCGCCTTGTACGATGCATTTTTCATTTTTCTAACATTAAAGACACTAGTAATTTTTACATTGTGTCCTTTGTGTTTTGTCCGCACTTTGGAACATGGCATTAGTGCCTTGGCCCGCGGGAGTGCGGTTCGCTGTTTCCTCTTCCTTTTTGAACGTATATATATATATATATATATATATATATATATATATATATATATATATATATATATATATATATATATATATATATTCAGTGAAAAAACTTTGTCAAACAAAGGGACGTTATGGTTCCAAGTAAAACCGAAAAACCCTTGAAATTCGCCAGTTATGGTAAGCTAAGCAACTATAACTCGCGCCACCACTGTGCACTACTAAGACTAACACCCGGGACATCAAAGATGACATCACAAATGACATTGATGACATCACTGATGAAATCACATGTGTATGTACTTTTCATGAAATATGTGTACAAGGGATTCTTATTATAATGTTGCGAAACAAGTGTCAAGGATCATTGCAATAAATATCATACCCTAATTAGTGCATTGAACGATGCATTGATATAAATAGCATTCAGTTATGGGGTTCTATCTAGTATACTAGGCTACTTATACAGAAACATAACATTGTGTGCAGCGTACGAGATGAAGGTATAATATTCGTAATGTTAATATGTTGAATAATGAAATGATAATTGTTTTCTTAATAGATTTTTGTGTACTGTGAATTATGTAATACGTAGCTAATAAAACACATGTATTACATAATTGCATTACTATAGACAAAACACAAAGACACAAGAACACATACCAATATGGGTATATACAGGGAAAGTGAAATTAGCAAAAAAGCACAAGTAGTAGCAGAAACAATTCATAACTCAACTGATTATTTTCATGCAAATAAATGATTGCTCTGTTTCAAAGCTGCTATTTACCCTATGTATATGTATCACTTGATGTGAATGGACCCACAGGGAAAGTACAGCCATAAAAAAAACAACAGAACTATCAGAAAGTGCTCATAAGTCTATTGATTATCTTTATGCACAAAAAAGGATTGCTGTCTTTCAAGCTTGTGTCTTCCCGTATGTATATGTTTCATATGATGTGACTGGACTCTAAGGGAATTACTGTAAGAACCTACTTGAAGCATACGTCTACAAATAAACTAACATTTTTAGTTTCTGACTGTTACTGAAGAAAACCATGTGGCCTAGATATGTCAGCAAAAGAAAAAAGAGTGAGCCAGACATATGATGTCATCAGTGATGTCATCAATGACATTTGTGATGTCATCTTTGATGTCCTGGGTGTTAGTCTTAGCAGTGCATGGTGGTGGCGCGAGTTATGGTTGCTTAGCTTACCATAACTGGCGAATTTCAAGGGTTTCTCGGTTTTACTTGGAACCATAACGTCCCTTTGACAAAGTTTTTTCACTGAATTTCATAGGTTTTTATTAGTGCAACTTAACCATAACGTCCCTGTAACATTTTTTTTTACTAAATTTTAAAGGTTTTTATTAGTACAACGTCACCATAACATCCGTTTCAATAGATGAAGACCACTAACATCATGTCCTCAAAGTGGGAGCGCCAGGTGGTAAAAAAAACAAAAACATTTTCCTTCCTACACCGGCCACCATGGAAAGGGAAGGCGGGGTGTATAAAGAACACAACAGGGCATGAGCGGGGGGTGGGGGGAAAGGAAGGAAAAACGGGGCATGAGCGGTGGTGGGGGGAACACGAGAGAGACATGGGGCATGAGCAGCAGGTGGGCAGGAACATGAGGGAGACACGGGGTATGAGCGGGGGGTGGGGAGGAACACAAGGGAGACACGGGGCATGAGCGGGGGGGTACAGGGCACACACGGGACATGAGCGGGGGTGGGGGGAAAGGAGAGAGACAAGGGGCATGAGCGGGAGGTGGGGGGAACACGAGGGAGACACGGGGAATGAGCGGGGGGGTAACACGAGGGAAACACGGGGCATGAGCGGGGGGTGGGGGGAACACGAGAGAGACACAGGGCATGAGTGGGGGGTGGGGGGCAACAGGAGACAGACATTGGCATGAGCGGGGGGTGGGGCCAACAGGAGAGAGACACGGGGCATGAGCGGGGGTGGGGAGAACAGGAGACAGACACGGGGCATGAGCGGGGGGGTGGGGAGAACAGGAGACAGACACGGGGCATGAGCGTGGGATGGGGGGAACAGGAGACAGATACGGGGCATGAGCGGGGGTGGGGATAACAGGAGAAAGACACGGGGCATGAGCGGGGGGTTGGGGGAACAGGAGACAGACACGGGGCATGAGCGGGGGGTGGGGGAACAGAAGACAGACACGGCATGAGCGGGGCAGTGGGGGGCAACAGGAGAGAGCGGGAGAGTGGGGGGCAACAGGAGAGAGACACGGGGCAGGAGCGGGGGGTGTGGGGTATAGGAGACAGACACAGGGAATGAGCAGGGGGTGGGGGGCAACAGGAGAGACACGGGGCATGAGCAGGGGGGGTGGGGGGTACAGGAGACAGACACGGGGCATGAGCGGGGGAGTGGGGGGCAACAGGAGAGAGAGCGGGGGAGTGGGGGGCAACAGGAGAGAGACACGGGGCATGAGCGGGGGGTGTGGGGTACAGGAGACAGACACGGGGCATGAGCAGGGGGTGGGGGGCAACAGGAGAGAGACACGGGGCATGAGCAGGGGGGTGGGGGGGTACAGGAGACAGACACAGGGCATGATCGGGGGTGGGGGGCAACAGGAGAGAGACACGGGACATGAGCGGGTGGGGGGAACAGGAGACAGACACGGGGCATGAGCGGGGGGGCAACAGGAGATAAACACGGGGCATGAGCGGGTGGGGGGAACAGGAGACAGACACGGGGCATGAGTGGGGGGTGCGGGGCAACAGGAGATAGACACGGGGCATGAGCGGGGGGTGGGGGGAAGGGGAGAGAGACACACGGGGCATGAGCGGGGGTGGGGGGAGGGAGAGAGACACATGGGGCTTGAGCGGGGGTGGGTGGGCGGGAGGGAGAGACGCACACAGGGCATGAGCGGGGGGTGGGGGGCAACAGGAGGGAGACAAGGGGCATGAGCGCGGAGTGGGGGGTACAGGAGACAGACACGGGGAATGGGTGGGGGCAACAGGAGACAAACACGGGGCATGAGCGGGGGTGGGCGGGAGGGAGAGACACACACGGGGCATGAGCGGGGGTGGGCGGGAGGGAGAGACACACACGGGGCAGGAGCGGTGGTTGGGCGGGAGGGAGAGAGACACATACGGGGCATGAGCGGTGGGTGGGCGGGAGGGAGAGAGACACACGGGGCATGAGCAGGGGGTGGGCAGGAGGGAGAGAGACACACGGGGCATGAGCAGGGGATGGGCGGGAGGGAGAGAGACACACGGGGCATGAGCGGGGCTGGGGGAGGGAGAGAGACACACGGGGCATGAGCAGGGGGGGAAGGAGGGAGAGAGATATACGGGGCATGAGCGGGGGGTGGTGGGGAGGAAGAGAGACACACGGGGCATGAGCGGGAGGGGGAGAGACACACGGGACATGAGCGGGGTGGGCGGGAGGGAGAGAGACACACTGGGGCATGAGCGGGGGTTGGCGGGAGGTGGAAAGACACGGGGCAAGAGCGGGGGTGGGTGGGGGAAAGACACGGGGCAAGAGCAGGGGTCAGCGGGAGGGGGAAAGACACAGGGCAAGAGCGGGGGTGGGCCGGAGGGGGCAAGAGACACGGGGCAAGAGCGGGGGTGGGCGGGAGGGGAGAGAGACGCACGGGGCATGAGCGGGGGGTGGGGGGAAGGGGAGAGAGACACACGGGGCATGAGCGGGGGTGGGGGGAGGGAGAGAGACACATAGGACATGAGCGGGGGGTGGGCGGGAGGGAGAGACACACACGGGGCATGAGCGGGGGGTGGGCGGGAGGGAGAGACACACACGGGGCATGAGCGGGGGGTGGGCGGGAGGGAGAGACACACACGGGGCATGAGCGGGGGGTGGGCGGGAGGGAGAGACACCGAGGGGCATGAGCGGTGGTTGGGCAGGAGGGAGAGAGACACATACAGGGCATGAGCGGGGGGTGGGCGGGAGGGAGAGAGACACACGGGGCATGAGCAGGGGGTGGGCGGGAGGGAGAGAGACACACGGGGCATGAGCGGGGGATGGGCGGGAGGGAGAGAGACACACGGGGCATGAGCGGGGCTGGGGGAGGGAGAGAGACACACGGGGCATGAGCAGGGGGGGAAGGAGGGAGAGAGATATACGGGGCATGAGCGGGGTGGGCGGGAGGGAGAGAGACACACGGGGCATGAGCGGGGGTTGGCGGGAGGTGGACAGACACGGGGCAAGAGCGGGGGTGGGTGGGTGGGGGAAAGACACGGGGCAAGAGCAGGGGTCAGCGGGAGGGGGAAAGACACAGGGCAAGAGCGGGGGTGGGCCGGAGGGGAGAGAGACACACGGGGCATGAGCGGGGGTGGGGGGAGGGAGAGAGACACACGGGGCATGAGCGGGGGGTGGGGGGAGGGAGAGAGACACACCGGGCATGAGCGGGGGGTGGGCGGGAGGGAGAGACACACACGGGGCATGAGCGGGGGGTGGGCGGGAGGGTGAGACACACACGGGGCAGGAGCGGGGGGTGGGCGAGAGGGAGAGACACACATGGGGCATGAGCGGGGGGTGGGCGGGAGACAGAGAGACACACACGGGGCGTGAGCGGGGGGTGGGCGGGAGGGAGAGAGACACACGGGGCATGAGCAGGGGGTGGGCGGGAGGGAGAGAGACACACGGGGCAAGAGCGGGGGGTGGGCGGGAGGGAGAGAGACACATGGGGCATGAGCGGGGCTGGGGGGAGGGAGAGAGACACACGGGGCATGAGCGGGGGGTGGGGAGGAGGGAGAGAGACACACGGGGCATGAGCGGGGGGTGGGTGGGAGGGAGAGACACACGGGGCATGAGCGGGAGGGGGAGAGACACACGGGACATGAGCGGGGGTGGGCGGGAGGGAGAGAGACACACGGGGCATGAGTGTGGGTGGGCGTGAGGGGGAAAGACACAGGGCAAGAGCGGGGGTGGGTGGTAGGGGGAAAGACACGGGGAAAGAGCAGGGGTCGGCGGGAGGGGGAAAGACAAGGGGCAAGAGCGGTGGTGGGTCGGAGGGGGCAAGAGACACGGGGCAAGAGCAGAGGTGGGCGGGAGGGGGAAAGAGACACGGGGCAAGAGCGGGGGTGGGCGGGAGGGGGAAAGAGAAACGGGGCAAGAGCGGGGGTGGGCGGGAGGGGGCAAGAGCGGGGGTGGGCGGGAGGGGGAAAGAGACACGGGGCAAGAGCGGGGGTGGTTGGGAGGGGGAAAGAGACACAGGGCAAGAGCAGGGGTGGGCAGGAGGGAGAAAGACACACGGGGCAAGAGCGGGGGTGGGGGGTAGGGAGAGAGACACACGAGGCATGAGCGGGGGGTGGGGGGAAGGGGAGAGAGACATGGGGCATGAGCGGGGGTGGGCGGGAGGGGGAAAGACACAGGGCAAGAGCGGGGGTGGGCGGGAGGGGGAAAGACACGGGGCAAGAGCGGGGATGGGCAGGAGGGGGATTAAGACACGGGGCAAGAGCGGGGGTGGGTGGGAGGGGGAAAGACACACGGGGCAAGAGCGGGGGTGGGGGGGAGGGAGACAGACACACGGGGCAAGAGCGGGGGTAGGGGGTAGGGAGAGAGACACACGAGGCATGAGCGGGGGGTGGGGGGAATGGGAGAGAGACACGGGGCATGAGCGGGGGTGGGCGGGAGGGGGAAAGACACGGGGCAAGAGCGGGGGTGGGCGGGAGGGGGAAAGACTCGGGGCAAGAGCGGGGGTGGGCGGGAGGTGGAAAGACACGGGGCAAGAGTGGGGGTGGGTGGGAGGGGGAAAGACACACGGGGCAAGAGCGGGGGTGGGGGAGAGGGAGACAGACACATGGGGCAAGAGCGTGGGTGTGGGGTAGGGAGAGAGACACACGAGGCATGAGCGGGGGGTGGGAGGAAGGGGAGAGAGACACGGGGCATGAGCGGGGGTGGAGGGGAGAGCGAGAGACACACGGGGCATGAGCGGGGGTGGTGGGGAGGGAGACACACGGGGCATGAGCGGGGGGTGGGCGGGAGGGGGAGAGACACACGTGGCATGAGCGGGGGTGGGGGGGAGAGACACACGGGGCATGAGCAGGGGTGGGGGAAGGGGAGAGAGACACACGGGGCATGAGCGGGGGGTGGGCGGGAGGGGGAGAGACACACGGGGCATGAGCGGGGGGTGGGCGGGAGGGGGAGAGACACACGGGGCATGAGCGGGGGTGTGGGGGAGGGAGAGAGACACACGGGGCATGAGCGGGGTTGCAGGGGAGGGAGAGAGACACACGGGGCATGAGCGGGGGTGGGGGGAGGGAGAGAGACACACGGGGCATGAGCGGGGGTGGGCGGTCGGGGGAGAGACACACGGGGCATGAGCGGGGGTGGGGGGAGGGCGAGAGACACACGGACATGAGCGGGGGGTGGGCGGCGGGTGGGGAGAGACACACGGACATGAGCAGGGGGTGGGCGGCGGGTGGGGAGAGACACACGGACATGAGCAGGGGGTGGGCGGCGGGTGGGGAGAGACACACGGACATGAGCGGGGGGTGGGCGGCGGGCGGGGAGAGACACGGACATGAGCGGGGGTGGGCGGCGGGTGGGGAGAGACACAGGGAGAGACACACGGACATGAGCAGGGGGTGGGCGGCGGGTGGGGAGAGACACACGGATATGAGCGGGGGGTGGGTGGCGGGTGGGGAGAGACACGGACATGAGCGGGGGTGGGCGGCGGGTGGGGAGAGACACAGGGAGAGACACACGGACATGAGCGGGGGGTGGGCGGCGGGTTGGGAGAGACACACGGACATGAGCGGGGGGTGGGAGAGACACACGGGGGGTGGGAGAGACACACGGGGCATGAGCGGGGGGTGGGTAGGTGGTAGAGACGAGCGGGGCATGAGCGGGGGGTGGGCAGGAGGGAGAAAGACACACGGACATGAGCGAGGGGTGGAAGGAACAGGAGACAGACACGGGCATGAGCGGGGGTGGGGGACTTACTGTGCAGGCGAGATACAAAGCCTCTCATGCGAGGAACAAAGATGGCGGGCGTCTCTGAAGCCAGACGCACTGCACTCTTTCACGCATCCAATGAGAGAGCACGTCAGATGTCCGCGGACATCACGCAAGCTGTTTGCCCAATCACCGTCTTGTCCGCGGAGCGAACAGGGAAGTGTGTCCGCGAAGCGAACACAGATATCACACATTTTTTTCACTTACATTTTTGTCATTTTTTTAAAACTACTGGACGGATTTACACCAAATCACGCTTTCGGGACCAAGCCGCCGCTCCTGCCGCAAATTTGGTGTAAATCCATCCAGCGGTTTGGGCTGTAGGCGCGAGCAAAGTTTTTTCCCATTCAGTCTATGTGAAAAAAAAGTTTTGGGACCCCCCCTATAACTTTGCCCCCCCTGGACGAATCCTCACCAAACTTTGCAAAAAAAATCAGAGTGACCCAAATACAAAGTTTGGTGAGGATTCGTCCAGGGAGAGCGAAGTTATAAGCCGCCCAAAAAGTGCTCTTCCTATGGAAACAGCAACTTAACCACAACTACATGGCCACTACCATATATATATATATATATATATATATATATATATATATATATATACATATATACACACACACACACTTTTGTGTATGAAGATAGCTAAGGCATCTCTTAGTTGCCATGTGGATGTGTGCACATACACATGCTCAGTTTGAACTCACTCTGCTGGCATGTCTGCAACAGCTCTGGAATGAATACACATAGGGCCTGGTTCATAGACCGTTTTCCAATGGGATTGTTCCCCTTTGAAACGGGTTTTCCAATGGGATTCTTCTGTAAATTAGGCCTGTGGTAAACATTTGATTTATAATAAATTACATATGAAGAAATTGGGCAAGACCACTTTAAATGCATTCCTGTGTAAATGCATTATATAAGGAGGCCGAAAGCTACAATTCGCCTCCTGACACTGCATGTACATCACGAAAAAAGAGGGGGGAACATCCGCTTCCTCTGCTCCAAGCATGCTGTGCTGCTTCTTCATCAGCTGCTGTCACTCTATATGGGCAGTCCATTAAAATAAGATCAGATTTTCCTGCTTTTCTTTTCTCATTTGTATTAATTATTCGTCAGTAACATTCACAGCTGTTAAAATAACTAGAGAAGAATTCCAGTTTTGCTGACCGTGCACAGCGCTCCCATGGTACTAAAAACATTTTGGCTCAGAGAACATTGCTCTGTTCACGAAGCCGCAAACCAGTTGTGGCTAACACGTGTTAACTGACAGTTGTATGGAAAATAGTGTATGGAAAATAGTGGTGACAGTATATTTCCGTTCCCTTCTTCCTGAACCTTCACTGTGCTCACCTCAGTCCCCCCCCCCCTCCCGCCCCCACCTTCCCGCCTTAGTTATGGCACGTGTGATGCATACACAGGGGTCAAGTCCTAAACAGGAAAGCGGGGCACTCATCAACAAACACAATGGGGTGTGATGGCGCCAGAAATTAGCATATCAAGGTAAAATATGCACATTTCATTAAATTGGCTTTGCATAACCACACAAGTTGCAGGAGACGAATGGCATTTGCCTTTCATAAAATCAACACACACAAAAACCAAGAGAGGTTATTTTCTTCTAATAATCTTTTTGAAAACGTTGAAAGGTGTGCATGTTTTAAACTCCAAGAAACAATACAAATGTTTTCCCTGGAGCATGCGGTCCCGAAAAGGGACATTTCACATTTATTTGTTTGTCATTTTACATCAGGTTACATAGTACCATGGTGAAGTGTCCAGCCTGCAAACCTGACCACTGAGGTCGGCTTTAATTCATAAATTCAAAGAGAGCATTCAATGTTTCTCATTTTAGCTTGGGGAACTGAGTCCACCCGAAAATAAAATGGGTGGAGTCTGTCCACCCGCGTGTACCCATGACTTGAGCCCTGCACCACTGCACTAGACACACAAACCACCAACACCGTATTACACTGAGAAATGAAATCACTGCAGCACTAGAGAATGCAATGCCCGCTTCCCCTGCAGAGGTGTGCCAGGGCCATATCACACAGTCCTGGTTTGATGGGTTTGGGGAAGCAGGTGGTGCACCGCTGCTCGGTGTGTGTAAATCATCTTACCAGGATCAATACTGCACGCGTGCAATGGAAGTACCCGCCAGTTATTTATGCGTGGCGTCATGAGAGCAGCGCCTGCATGGCTATAGACTCGCTAGGCCGCAGCCAGGGGCACTTGCTTCTCTTTAGGACAGCAGTTTTATTGGGCCTATGCATTATGCAAGAATGAACCTTTCAGAGGCTTGGCGTCCGTGCACCGATATTTCAGACGTCTGCTGAAGCTTGAACATAAGCCATCACGCATTATTACAGTAGCACATGGTCTATTGGCTCACATAACCCATGCATCCGTCCATTTTGGACCCATTACATAGCAATAACTCATTCCTCTTTCCCCCCAGAAATGCGTAAAATGAGTCTTGTTTTGTTTTTTGGCATAAAAAGGTCGCAGATTTATTTTCCACAATATCATAAAAACACACTGCACACATTAGTGGAAATAATTCAGAAGATGCGGCGACTGCTCTGTGTCCAAAACCTGCTTCGCCCTTTCCTTCCAAAAGTCCATTATAGGCCCAACTCTCCCAACCCTTTGCGCCTGAGCCTCGCCTGCCCATGCAGGTGTTCCTGTGCGGGGAGAGCACCGTTTCCTTGGGGGAAGCTGAGCCCTTGTTGTTCCCCCAGACACCCCTGCTGTTTAGGCTCCCAAGGGGCGCTAGTCTGAGAAGAGGAAAGACCCTTCCAGCTTTCTTCTGGCTCATCCAGAGTCTGTCTCTTGTGTTTGGTTGCCCAAACACCTCCAAGACACAGGTGGGTTACCACCCACCGTGGCTCCCCCTGCTTCCTTCCTTACATTTCTAGGATTTTTGTGCAAAGGTTCCAATAGAATAGCTCCAACCCCAGTGGTGACAAATGTACCCCATCTTTAAGAAAATACTCTGGAGAATTTAAATTAATCAAGCCGTGCCTGATCTGGCCAAAGCCCTTGCCCCTGCAGAATTTTGCCATTGCACCATTTCGCTTTCGTCTGGACCTCTCAACGGCTGCATGATTATCTGCACCCCTCCATTCTGGCCTTGGAATTATCTCTGACCACATGATTTCTGTTTCCCACAATTGACCTGCCAGCTCCTGTAATGAAAACATCATTTCCCGCATTAGCGACCCTCTCCCCAGGCTTGTCAGATTGTTACCCCCTAAGTGAATAACCAATACTTCTGACTTTTGCTGTTTCCCCAGCAATCTGTGCACCTGCCCCTGCAGCTGTGCCCATTTCATTCCTGGCACCCCATACCACCCAATCCTGAACTCGCCGGCCGTCACTTCCTCCTGCTTCGCCATCCAGCTTGCCCTCGCCCTAGACACAACTGAATGTCCTAATACCCAGACCGATCTCCTCCGAGCTGGTGCTAGTGGGGAGAGAAAGCGGCATGTCAACCTTACAGTTTTTCTGCCCCAGCCACCTTTCCATCTTGCTCCACCTTAACCAGGGCGTGTCTGCCCGGGGACCCTTTCTTGCCACCTTTCGCTCTTGCTCCACCTTAACCAGGGCGGGCCTGCTCCGGGACACTTCTGCCCCTGCCACCTTTCCATTTTGCTCGCCTTAACCAGGGTGGGCCTGCTCCGGGACACTTCTGCCCCTGCCACCTTTTCAACTTAATCCCCATACTGCACCCCCAATAGGTTCCTCACCACTTTTATTCGGCAAAAGCTCCCCAACCAACTTATCCTTGCTCTGCCTGCCCTTGCAGGAGTTACCCTGTTGGGAGAGCGCCATTCTTGGCGGGTGAGGTTGAGCTGAATTTGTTTTGCTTTATTTTCCCAAAACCAACTTTGCCTTCATTGCCCCTTGCCTCACTCTTATCCCTTTCTTTCCTTTAAAGGAAGGCTCTACTTTTCCATACTCCATGTCATGTGGGCCCAATTCCCCTGACCCTTACTCCTTAGCGGATTGCTTGAGCTTTGTCCTTGCTATAGTCAACTGATACTTTCAAATGGGAGGCTTCCTCTTTCCATTATCATGTCAGGCCAATTTCCCCTACCTTAATCATCTGCGGATGGGACTTTTCCATTCCTTCAGCCGGCCAAAGCTCTCCCGCCATGAACCCAGTAGCCTGCCACCCCGCAGATGATACCAGGCTGGTGGGGTGCTGTTCCAGACCCCAACCATCTGACTTGTCCTTGCTTCCTATCAGCCAACCTTGGCCCTCCTTCTGGCGTCTACCCGCTGAACCACGAACCCTGTTACTTGTTTCTCGACCCCGGGAGGGTGAAGGCCGCGTTGGCCTTGCTGCCCAGGTCAATTAAAACCCCACTTCCAATGTTTAACGATGTACCCCACTGAATATCTGATGGTGGTGGTAATACCTGACCCATGGCCCTCAATCACAACTTCGGAAACCCGTCTGTCCCCTGGGCCGGCCGCCATGCCAAAAGAACCATGTTTGTCCTTACTCGCACGTCGTTAATCCTAGCGCCGCTTTCTACATTCTAGTCTTCATTCTGCTAGGTAACCCCTTAAATTGACTTCTGGCCTTCGTGGGAGTGTAGCTAGTCCATGTGTCCTGTGTGCTTCCACGCCCCTCCAGCACCATCCTGTTAGTGGGAACAGGCCAATTTCACTCAATCACACACCCACACTTTCCCCAAGGTGCGGGGCACCTACCCAAAATATCCTCCCACTCTGCTTAGATCTCCTACTCACGCACACTCTCTAGTAAAAAGGGTTATTTCAAGACTCAAATCAGACTTGGTCTTCCTGACTGCTAACTCATAACCAGAGCTCGACGTGCCTCCTTTCCTTACACTACTGTAGTCAGCGTGGGCCCTGGGTGCTACCCCAGATGTACACTCTACCATTTACTACGCTTGGTGGGGCGCGTACCCGATGCTGCCCTTAAACTCTGCAAATAAACCCTGCTGCCCACTTCAGACCCCGTCCCGAAGCATGCGACCCCTTGCGGAATTAACCCCTCACCCAGGTTATTAACATTGCGGCCTCGCCACTGATCAATTCATTTCCTAGTTTAATCAACCGTGGCCTTGCCGCTGGACCACCTACTTCCCCCGGCTGCCCTAGGAGTCCATTGTACTTACACCCCTTTCGTGTATGAGAGCCCCAACCCTGTTATAATAGTGCTAACCCTGCAACCCTTTTAATATTCCGTGCCTCCAGAGGCCGGCCTCGCCTGATCTAAGGACACCTCTTTGACACAAGAACGTGTCCATTAGGTGTTCTAAAGAGGCCTTAATCCACCTCACCGCCTTCAAAGCTCTGGCAGCATGGTTGTATTACCTGGCATACCTACCCCCATAGCAGTACCCTTTGCACGGTCCACGAGGCAAGTGTGCTTGAAATAGCCCCCCTGCCGCTGTTCCTTAACACCATTGTAAGGACCCTCTACTTCCGTGTCTCCCATATTGACCGGGAGGAGCTGATGCCATAAATCACCCAAGGCATACGTAAACCATTGCGGGAAACCCGATACGTGCCTCTACCCCAACCGTGCTGAAAGACCCCCCCCCCTGGTAACTACAGCACTGTACTGCCAATGAAGTTTGTAAAGCAGATGATCACACTCGTCCCCGCATTCGGCTCGTGCGCCCGTGAGAGAGCCGCCCCAAGTCATGGTAACTCTTAACCCTTGTCGTTCTACACCCCTCCAAACTGCCATACCTATATAGCCCATCTTGCTAATCATTCCAACATGGTACCTTTCCCAGATATAAATTGAGCTGCACAAATGTCTTTAAGGTACACAAATGTTTTTAATTACCTCCTGGTGATCTCCCAGGGCATGAACCTGACGCTGCTGCGCCAAGTGCGTGCAACCCAATACTTGCATGAACCCCCACCTCATGTTCCACTTAAGGAATTACCATGAGCCATGATCGTGAAAGTTAAAGTAATCCTTGGTTTGAGCTCCTCCGATAGCTCCCACTATCTGTGCTCCACAATGTTATCCCCAAATGTCCTTCCAAAATTTAAAGCCATGCCTTGCCCTTCCCATGGTCTTCCCAAACCTCTGTGTATTTGTTTTACGAGTATGCTTTTGCCTACTCAATCAGCACCCCCGCTATGGCCTGGCGCCCCCCGTTCACACAGCCATATTATATCTTAGTATTTCGGACGCTTGTGGTGCCCCCTACATGCAACTGGTCCACTTTGAAATTACGGCACCCTTGAACCGTGTGCCCGGCGGCCCAAAAAGGGGTGCTGGGGGTGAGCCATGGTGCCGCCTGTGCGGTAACCACACCATCACACACTGTTGATGGTGGAAAACGCTTACTACCTAACATGGTACCCGCCGTTCTGTACGCAGACATGACCGCATGCCTAGTCATTCATAACAATACACTTTGCAGCCTGATAGAAGTGACCGCCGGACAAAGGGAACCATTGTGCCAACCAACAGATGTAAACTAACGACAACTCATTAAAAGCTTCCCCTTGCCCTTCTCAACTGCATCTTGGTAGCACACGCCTCGCGGCGCTCACCTGCCCCATCATCATGCCCAGACCCTGGGGTAAATCCACTAAATGCCAAACTGACCTTTGTCGGTCCATAACTCGTGCCCACTTCACCTGGACAAATGAAACCCTCGTGTCAGTAAGCAAACGTAATACTCCTAGAGCGCCAACGCTTGATGACCGGCGTTAAAAATGTCTTCCTTACAAAATGAAAGCCACGCTCCCCAAAGGCTTCCCGGGCATCCTTGCCCTTCCTGGCCAAATCGGTGAAGCCGCCTCGCAAACTTTTCCCCCCTTTCCAAACCTGCACCTAGCCCCCTATTTGCAGCACATGCCTCGCGGCCATCACCTGCCCCCTCTGCGTACTCCGCCATGCCCGGACCACAGGGTAACTCACATACCTGCATTTCGGACCCGCCTCTGTCCATAACACGTGCCTGTTTCACTGAACAAAGGAAATGAAAGGGGGTGCTCACTGACAACCTGCTTCCCCCTTCTTAATCGACTTTCCATAACAAGAATGTTATCTGCACAATGGGCAACCTAATGTTTACATCGTAGTGGACCACCTGCCAATTGGGGCATTTCCGCGCATTCCCATGCACCCTGTACCGCCACTAGCTAATCCTCATTTCCAGAACAGGCACACTGGGGGCATTATAATTACTGGCAATAACCCAACTGCATGTCGCCCCGCCACGCTGCTGCGCGGTATACAACACCATACACACCATAGTACAAAATCACACAGCACACTGAAATCCCCAATAGCTCCAATACAGCACAGAACGCCAACAGTGATGCACAGATGCCATGACTTCTAATAATGCAAACAGCACAACAGATTGTAATCTGAAAATCCCTATCTCACCGGCTACAATACCAGCCGTTACCATCATAATAATCTCAGGCGACACTGCACACTGTTTCCCGACCAATGACTAAACAAAGGTTTCAATCCTACGCAATGAAGTGGTATTCATTATGTGCATTCGAGAAAGGCAATACGTTTAAATCAAGCGTTTGTATAGCAAGCCAGCCCACTATTTACGCTGCCTACAAGCTCTGTCCTTCCCATTCTCTGCCGCCAATATCCACTTGTCAGCTTCTGGGCCTCAACAATACTCCCCCGTGCCCCCCCCCCCCGACCCCATGTAGACTTTGCCAATGGTAACCTAGCACTCCCGAAGAGTTGCCTCTTGGCACTTGGAGTTTACATTTTTGACAAAAGCTTTTTCTTTGTTTTGAACCTCGCCCTTGAGCGCCGCGGATGAGTCCAGTGTAATATTGCACTGAGCTGTCTGAAAGCTGATACGCTTTAGCAAATGGGTTGATTTGCATTTATCGGCTCTCGAGAGACATGGCCTGTTCGCATACACGATGCTCCTTGATACCTGCACTGCCGCCGATCCTTTACGACCAGCTTCCCTGCACAACGCTGCTCCCTCCATTACCCACTGGGACGCACCTTGCTGCCCGCTACCTACACAAGCCCACTACCCTGGCTCCTGTAAACTGGGGCCCCGCTCCTCGGATTTTACCTTCCAACGCGGTTTGCGCCGCAACACACGATGTTCCCTCCACACTGGAACTCCACCTCGGCATCTACCGGAACACTCCCTTCCTTTTCGTGCACCAGGAACCTGGACCAGGAACATCCCGAACATTTTCCAGCACAAAAAACTAAGTCCTCTGTTGGCGGGCGGGCGTCCCACTGCCAAGGCTGGATGCTGCCTGCAGTGGGAAGCCCGCTCGTCATAAAAGGGGTAGCCCCTCCCCTTTCCATTGTTGCCCTTCGCGGGCTTTTGTTCTTTTTGCCGCGCTGATCCGTTTCGCGGGCTTTCCCCTGCTTTGCCGCGCTTCCTGCGGCCACCTCCCCTCCATCCTGAGGAGGGGGAGATAAGGAGGAGGACACCGCCCGGGTTATCGGGGTGCCTCCTCCATTTTGGGATTTCTCGTCGTCACTGTCACTCTTGGCTCTACAGTTAAGGAGGTGGAAGGGATATCACTCACAGTAGCTGGAACCGGCCAATGAGTCAGAAATGAGTCTCCAAACTTTGTGTCTAATTTCGTGCCAGCCAAGCATGGGCAACTGCTCTTAAATAGGCAGGCTTTTAAATTGGAGAACATAGACACGTGTAACCTCTCCGTGGATAGTGACAACCATGTAGAGCCATTCGAACCATGTTCATGCCTTTTCTTACTGCACAGTTCTTACACTGTCTCCAGCTTTACCCTTACATGTTTACACTATTGCCCATCCGTGTCTTCTTCAGTCCTTTGCTAATTCATAGTCTGGATCTTACGGAATTCTGCTTGCAGTTGCCTTTCCGTGGCAGCCTTCACTTCAGAGAATCTCCCTTCAGCTTATAAAGCGATCTCAGGTTGCAATAGTTGCTGTCCAGTGAAACATCTGATTAATCGTTGCACTTAACATCTGCCCCTTTGGAAATGTGAAGACTTCTTTCATAACCCCATCATCAACCTTCCTGCCAGTGAATGTGAGTGTGTATGTTTGAGGCACACTTGATAGGTCAGGAAAATTAGCACACTAGCCTTCACTGCAAAATCTTCTGATGAAATGGACGAGAGAGACCCAGAACGATTGATGGTCTGGAATCAGCTGTGCCAAAAAGACCAAGTTCGCCGACAAGGGGGGGGTATTTAGGAAGCTTACACAGATCTATCTGCCTGCATCACTATTACACAATCATAAAAACAGGCGCTATTACAGACACTTTTTACTGGTGCACATTTAATTAACACTAGGGCAGAAATTGCCCAAAGACATCAAACATATAATTTCAATGCGTGTCTGCACCAGGGTAATGTTTTCCCTAATCCAAGCATTACTGTGAAGTTTAAAGGTCATTGAAGGAATTTATTTTTTGCACTTGTTCAAAGTTTCTGTGATATAACCCAGAGGATTTACATAGGAATGTGCATGGTCTGCCACACAGCTCCCAAAATATAGCATGACACCATAAACCAGTAGGAACAGCAAATATGTGGAAAACACATGCACGTGACTCACTTGATAATATGGAATTCCCCCTACATACATAGACAGCACTTGCTATTGCTACACATACTCACATATAAATAAACATGTCAATTGATAATGCTGGAATAATTCTGACCTACAGACTCAGTGGTTGTTATTCATATTCACACCAGCTCTGATGCTTAGGGCTCTCTGTTTAGGCCCGCTCATACCAATCAAAATGATCACACAAGCAATACAAATGTCCTTCCTTGAGGATCCATGTCCTGTCTGTCTGTATAAGCAACCATTGTACAACTCTCCACTGCTTCCGAAGTTATGTTTACCTGCAATAAGTACCCAGTTCTTGAATCTATAGAGATGCTGATTGAGGGTTAGAAATATTTACTCTCCTTTTATGTCACCCATCTGTAGTGTACACCACGCCAATTGGATACTCTCTGATTTTCAAGAGGTAATTCCATTTTAGCACTGCACTTTACAACAATAAAATGTCATTTTTGAGTTTGTACTTTTTTTCTCCATTTTTCATGAATCCAAATTCATCCAATTTGATGCCAGTATCCAACTGTTCTATTTTTTTTTTATTTACACAGATTATATGGTTTTCCAAATGTTAAACCTTTAACCTGTTAACGAGACTGTTTTCCATAGTTTATCTACTGTCTGATGTGCATCACATGGCTCACAGGTCTGTGGTGATTATCTCGGGGCCTACCACTATTTTTCGGTCTGAACCTCATCATAGTGTAGGCCCTCCAGTTTCTTAAGTATTAAGATCACCAGTCTTATGAGCGCTATGTTGATCTTCATTATTTCTCCTTCGACAAGAACCCTCCACCAGTCTTCCGTGCTCCTTGTCACAAAGGTTCTCAGGGTGTCCCCCAAGTACTGTTCACGAGCTTTCCTTTGTCCGGCGCAGTAAAGTGTAAGGTGTTTCAAGGTTTCTTTCTCTCCTTGGATCTTACACATTCTGCATCCTACTTCTCTGTCCATGAGTTTCCTCCTTTGTAGTATTTCTCCCATCGGTAAAATATTGAATCTGAATCTCAAAAAAGAGTTCGAAAGTACCAGTTCGGGAATAGCCAGGTAGCTCGGTATCTGGTTCAGTTTTCATGGTTGTGCCCAGAAACCTTTGTAGCCTTTGTATTTGCAGTTGTTGTCCTGAGTTTCTATCCAGTAAGCTGTATATAGTTTTTTCTTTGTTTTGTCTGGATTGATCCATAGGTCTTCCTCTGATTCGTTTAGGTTCGCTAGGATCACTCGGCACGCTCTTTGCCACTCTGTTAGTATTACATCAGTTTGTTCTTTTAAGGCTTTGTTCAACACACTGAAGCCTCCGGTTGCATTTTCTTCCAGACATTTTCGGTAGAAGCTTAGCGTTTTCCATACCACTATGGTGTCTGTTCTATTGATCCAAGTTCATCAAATGTAATGCTGTTCAAATGTACGTTTTTACTTTATTGCTTATTCTATTTCTTGTATTCATTTAGAAAACACATGTTTTACTACTTTCCGCAAGATTAATCAAGGCCAAATGAAAATTAAACTGTAATTAAAATATACAAATGTAAACTCATGGGATTTTACAAAAATGAGCTAAGTGTCCGTTTTATCCAAGCAGAACAAATGTTGATGAAATTCAACGTTCCAATAATTATGATTGTTCTTGGTGAGTGCGCAAAACATAAATGAAATGCAGGTGCTACCCAATTCATTACTCTGGGTTCTCAAGCTGTGAAAAAATGAAACTCTTAATTTTACTAACCTGATATATTTTTCTTTTTGGGTTAGATTACGTAAAATATAGGAAAGGGGTTAAAAAAAAGTCATGTAGTGTTCTACAAATTATTTCTCAAAGTGGGAGTCAAAATTTAAGGTACGTCACAGCACAGGAAAATACATAATGTGCATTAGTTACAAAGCGTTTTTCAATGGAATTGCACCATTTAAAAACATTTTTGAAAATCAGGCTCAATATGTTCCCAACAGGGAACGAAAGGTAAAATCACATGCTCTGCTGCCCGCTAGTTATGTGGATGTGCCTTGTTGCTCCCTCTAGGATCAGCCAGCAGAAAACAGAAAGGGAGCTGAGCCTTCAATATGGCCACTGACATTTCCTAGACATTCCTCGTTTCTGATTTGTAATCCAAATCTCCTTCTGAGGTTCTAGTGATCTGATTGGCCCAGGGAGGACAAGCCCACTCAACAAACCAGTATGTGACTTTGACCAAGATTTCAGGTTACCAGTGAATCTCAGCATAGCTCACAAGTCAGCTGAATCCCAAATGCAGAATTCAGTTTGACTCCCAATTCAACGGGCGGCGGGTTCATCCAACTCTACAATTGATATCAACCAGGGGAAAGAACAAATGTACGGAAACCCTCACCTGTGCCCTACTTAATGATTACTTTAAAGGCGCACAGGTCTGCATGTAATGGTGATTCAGCCGAGGGTTGCCAAGTGGGGACAATAACGGAATCTTGAGTTGGAGAGTCAATGGTGGGTTTGTCATGGAAGGAGAAGCAAGGTGATGATTATAAAATCTCCTGAGAAATGTCAGCAGAGTGTGGCAGTGTTCTGGTGGGATATCAATATCAGAATGAATAAATGCATAGGGACCTTTGTGATGTGATTGGGGCAAGGGGAGGCGGACATGGGCAGGTTAAACAGTGTTTGGAATTAGTTTGAGGAGTTCTTTCAAGTCTTTGCAATACAATATATGACAGCCTAGAGGTTGTTGCAGACATCCTTCTTGCTGAACCGTTCAAGACAATCATTTTAAGTATTAATGAGTTTGCTGATGGAGAGGAAGATAGGGTAGGCTGGGTGTTGGTCTAACAGGTAGAAATTAAGGTTGGTCACATTTGAATGCAGACCTGGTGCATGTATGGACTGAAATTGGAGTGCAGACTCTTGCAAAAAACATATATTTAATTAAGCTTTTTTTGATTGTACAGTGCCCGTGCATTTAAGTGTGACCTCATAGGTTAAAGTACAATACACCCAAGGAACTCACGTTTTCATTATGGGAACAACGCAACCTTTTTCGAGTGTGATATTGAAATAAAGCTATATATGAAAATGCTGTCTTGAAAAATCTTTAGCGTGGTGTGAAACAATGTGCTGGCAGAAGTGAAACAGGCACGAGTGTAAAAGGAATGAACACAGTATATGTCTGATGCAGACATGTGGAGATAAAAGTTGTAACAGTCTGATGATGGCTTTACTTTCATAATCTGCATATATAGTTAAAGGACAAAACACGTTCATTGCAATTGTGGCATATGCTAGATGCCACATATATTGGAAACCAATTTCTATAAATAAAACTAATTTGGACAAACTGGCACAACCATCTTCGAATAAAGAATATTAATGTCATACTTTGGGAAGTTTCAAGCATCGGTAATAAAGACAAATAAATGAAAGCATGTAATATTTAAGCAATATGACCCGAGCAGCAGGAGCATTACCGACTCAGATAATGCTCCGGGGCCCATCCTTAACGAAGGCCCAGAGACATTACCTGAGTCGGTAATGCCCCCCGCCCCGAGGGTCATATTGCTATTAGTACCCCGGCCCGTAATATGTGCGTTACCGGGGCACTAAAATCATTTTTTTATGTCCGGAAACGCTGCAGCGATTCGGGGCAGAAAAAAAAAAAAAAACGACCAAGAAAATGGCCGCCGTCCGTTTTCCCTTTCCATGGCGGCCATCGGGAGAGGACGTTGGGGACGCAGGCACAAGAAGGTTAGTGGGATGGGGTTGGAGGGTGGGAAAGGAATACATTTTTTTAAAAAAAGATATACCTGCGTTCCCGGAGGGGGGCAAAGGCAGCCTCTCAGCCGTGGGGAGGCTCAGAGCGTGGAAGGCCCCGCTTTGGGCCTCCTCATTGGCTGAGGGGTCACCACGCCCCCCGCAGGGGACAAAGTCCGTGGAATCCTGACAGAGGGATTCCCGGCCTGGTAATGACTTGGCGAGGGCCAATCAGAATGGCTCTTGCATTCTGATTGCGCCCTCGCCGGATACTAATAGAAAATATACTTATATTGTTTTGGAGCATGGGTAAATGAATGGTGTTGTTTTATTTCACATTTCTGTCGAAAGGGTTATCCCCAGGCTCTTTACAACACCACTTTCAGAGAAGCTATTTGTTTATTGAATTTTACCACATAATCAAAATTGCAATTCCCAAATTTAAAGAAGAAAGGCGGTGACCATAACCGTGCCTCGTTTTCAGCCATTTTGAGCATATGTTTATGAGTAAAGGCAATTTTCATGGTAAAAAATGATAAAAGTATTTTGCTGTTGAACATTATCGCGAGGTTTCAGGTCAAGTCAAAAGGGAAAATGTGCTTGGGGAGGAAGGAGATGGGAATGGAATCATAAAACGGAGTGCATGCAGGACAGTAGATGATCTTACTATTGCCATGACCGCGCAGTAGGCGCATGTGTAGCTTCCTATTAATGCAGAGCTGAAAGGCACTCGGTCCAACCAGCATGGGGTCTTACTCTGAGGGATTGGATTGAGAATACTGCTTGATTTCTGTTGGTAAAGAAGTGGCAGGAGTAAGATACCAAATGGTAGATGATGATGCCCACGGAGCTTCGATTCAAGAAGAGGTGGATGGCATGAGCATTTGGGACGGCTGGTGGTGAAATAGGCATGGTTGCAGATGAGCCCTGGGATACTTAATAAGGTCAGTTCACAAGTTAGTAAGCAGGTCAGGTGCGTCCAGCGCTGGTGATGCCTACGATGATCAGCTTAGTGAAGAATGTTCGTATTGAAGAGTGTTAGGCAGAAACCTGTGCAGTTCCCTTTGGGACCACTGCAAAAAGTTGAAGTCTACAGGAGTTAGCAGTAAACCCAATTGGTAGCAGTCTGCACCACCCAGATTTACCTGGTAGCTGTGGCTGAGCAGTCAGACTTCTCTCAAGACGAGTTAGGCCGTATTTGGAGTATACAGGATAGGGCAATTTACACAGTAGAACAAGCAGACACTGATCAGAGCTTGGGTGTAAAGATATATAACTATTTATTTAAAAACACATCTATGGAAAACACACTGGCACTAATATGGCAAACAACTTCAATCACAGTTACTATAAGTATATATCAATCCCATAACAATATTTCGACAAGTCTAGGTTCAACGGCACCACTTATTTACATACAGAGGTGAATGCTTTAACCTAGATGGCACTCTAGTATTCGTTAGAAAGGGAGAGAAAAGGGCAGGGTATGAAACCAACTCAGTACCAACACTTTTACGAAACAAATGCAAGGCAAGCAAGGCAGGGTCTACTGTAAATCACAAAGTTCAGAGGCCAGGCCCACTCAGCGAGAGGCAAGGCGGTATGTCCCAAAAGTACCACAGTGGAAATGCACTTCAAGTCTTTGTAGCAAAATGTCACAGAAAGGTTGGACCAGTTTAGAACAAAAGTTTAAGAAGGTCTGGAGGCGACCCAATGGAAAGGTAAGGATTTAAGACACCTCACGCTAACCGTTTCAAGGGAAGCCAGGCGGACACAGTACCTTGAGAGTGAAGAGGCTGCTCCGGCGGGGGCAGTTGTTCCTGGTGGTGGATGCAAGTGGGGGCTTTGCCAGAAGATGAGATGATCTCGTCGTCGAGGAAAGTTGAAGATCGTTGCACCACCAGGGAAGAGACCAGCCGCGGAGTGCTCAATCACAAGGCGCCACCTTTTGGTCACGGTACAGTGGTTAGTGGCTATCCGGTTGCCGGGGTGCTCAGCACGGGCAATTCGACCATTAGACGTCCTGGAAGCGAAGAAAAAGCAAGGGACTGGTTGTTCCCACCAGTCAGGGGAAGAAGACTCTCCAGCAGGGAGATCTCCTCTGTCGTTGGGAAGTGGTGAGTCGGTTCAGCAGGGCTCCACCGGAGGTGTCGTCGTTGCAGGTCGGCTCAGCTTTACCCTCGTCGGATTCTTAGGTCCTGTGGCGACTTCTCATGTTCCAGTCCCAAAAGCCCTGCTTTTATGCAGAAAACCCCCATTCATTCAGCCTAGCTGTCAATCAAACATGCTAAGTGGTGAGCGGGGCGGCTCACCACTCGGGCCAATCACACCAGAGTGCGACTTGAGTTGGCAAGGCAACTCAGTCCAGGGTGCCTAAACCCCCTCCCACACCCCATGTGGTACCCAGAGAGAATGGCACCACTCTGGAGGGCTTCTGTGCAGAAGCCCGCCAAAAGTGGAACAAAGGGCTCAACCTTTGGTTCGGAGCTACAGAGGCAAACACATACGCCATTTTAAAAACTGAGTTCTGGCAGAAAATACCAACCGGCGGACTTATTTAAGATAAATAAACCGGCGGTATGTTAGAGACTAACGTGAAAAAGTATTAGCCTCGAACAATGGGAAGAATCCCATAGGAATATATTTGTGGTCGAATATAAAAAGTAGTATCCACTGCCAGCAGCCAAAACTCGATGAGGGGGACGGGACAGTGCCCGCTCGAACAACAGACCCAGGGGTAATCGAATACCCCTACCAGTATGTCCACAATAGGATGGTTTGTACTAGTTCTGTTAGTAAATGTAGGTCTAGTAAAGCCAATGGTGACTTTACATGCCCGGGGAGACAGTAGTCAGTCCCAGGGTATGGAGTCTATGGTGGGGATCTTCTAGGACACCCCCGTGTTACGGCACGGAGGGTGTGGTGTAACACACATAGCAAAACACATCAGGCCCTATGGAGTAAAAGACCCCATAGCCCATAGAACACATTGACATTCAAAGAAATCAACCACATTCATGTCCAAGAGTGGGAGGAAAAGAGTCTTACTCTTGGCAGGATGAAAAAAAACAAACTCCAGAAATCCAGCAAAGCTGCTGGGGGACTCACTAGGTTAGGAAATTCAGCCTAAACAGAGAATTCTCCCTAACAAAGAGTATTAAAGGCGTCAAAGGTGAAGGGTAATGGGGGTGGCTAATGCATTGTTGTGGGGTCAGTGGATATCATTATTTTCAGGATTGTGGAATTTCAACACTAGAGCATATGGATCATTCAATAGATGAAATGAAGACAAAATGGAACACAAGATTGCATTTCTATGACTTAGGGAGCATAGAAGGATGATGAGGCACTGCAGTAGTTTTTCAATTGGGGAAATCAGGACAGTGTGTGCCCCTGTTTTGAAATTTCCTCTCTCAATATCACCAAAAAGGGCATTTGTAACATTAAAGCGATATCTAGTGGCATGCTCTATTTCCTATTTGACATGTGGCAACACATTGGTAAACATATACAGATTCAGAAATCTAAACATTATTTGTCTTAACAAACACTGGGCGGTGTCTCATGGTACAATAGGATATGTAATATGTAAAAAAGGACTCACAATGCCAAAGGGAAGAGTGTGCTAGGTCAGGAAGTATCACTATCAATAAGTTTCATCATTTTATTAATTTGAGTGACATAGAATCATAAAACATAACCAATGTACGTACTGTCATTTACACAAACACACGTATTGCTAAAAACAGTCCGGTCTAAGATACATCTGGGAATTTTTTTAAATCAAAAATTCATTTTTATGTATGTTTTTAGAGTGCAAAGAAGCTACACTTCCTGCTTCTAGTGTTTCTTACAGGTTGTGTTTTTTGTGTAGCATTTAGGCACATGTCCTCATCACATCATCTTTATCGATAAGGCGTGAATTCATTTATTAGTATCTAATGCATACTATACATTTTGAGAAGTGTTTTCTCTTTCTCTTTCATTGACACATCTGTACTAGCAGGTCTTTCCCCTGCCGGTGAGATGCCTTTGCTGCTGCAGTTACGCTCTAGCACGTCTTTGTAGGTATTCCATGCGACATCCCAACGAAGTTGACAGTCCCCTTTCTATCACCCTGAGCAGAGTTTTTTTTCTGTAGAGTCTCCCGTGCCGGCGCTCGTCCTTCTGCTTTAATCATTCTATTTCACGGCATGCCTGTTCTAACCAGCGCGGGTCCAAGGCGAACCCAGCAACGTTTCTACACACGCTAGTCGAGCGATACGGGTGAGTTGTTTCTTTCCCGTTTATTTACTTAAGCGGTCGGCACCTAGGAACGTATTAGATGCCTCAGCAGCCTCCTTGACATCGCTCTAGCGGTACTCATTTCTCGTCTATTCACTTTAGGCGGTCGGCACCTATGAGTGTATTAAACGCCTTCAGCCTTTTTGACATTGCTCTGGCGGTATTTACTTACCTTTGGCAGTACCTCTTATGTGCTTAGGGCCGGCATGATGTCTCAGTTCTTTTGACCACTATAAGTGGCTAATAATATTATATCGGAAACTGGAACTGTCTTTGTTCACTATTGCATAGGTGGATGATATCGACTAGGTGCCTACTTATATTATTTCCTCAATTGTTATATTATATTTTTCATTGAATATTAATACTCGAAAATTGCTGAATTATACATTTCTGCATGTTTTCATTTGATTTTGATACTAAAACAAGACGAAAATAGATACCATTATACATTTTTCATTTGTTTTTTGCCAGGGTCGATCCCAGTTACATCACTGGAGACAACCATGTTGGAACCGCCTTGAAACACTTGTGTTTAGGCACGTTATAAATGCCATATCATATCATATCAATGTATGGATTGCCACATAATCCCTTTTGCCTGTATGAATTAAATCGGTTTTGAGAAAGACGAATGCTATTCTTCCAACTACAGATGAAGGTTGGTGGAGCCTGTTCTGGGCCATAATGCACTTTGTCACTTGGAATTCCACATTTCTGAATTAGGGGCGGTTTTTAACCCCAGTTCTGTCTTTATATCTCTGCAGATAAATTGTTTATTATCTTATTCATGTTGGGTGTCGAGTATGATATGATTTCCCTACCCTTAAATTGGAAGAAGCAAGGGTAACCACTCTTCTTTGTAAATTGTATAACAAACTCTTCTTGGTAAGGTGTAGTAGTGTGTTTGGTCAGGTTTTAACTTGGTTTATGATTGACTTTATTTTTTTTATAAAAACAATAGTTTATACTCATTCTGGTATGGTGTTACAAGAATCCAGTGATACAAGAACAAGACTAGACACCTCCTCATCATATGTTCTTAAATGTCCATTGGTGTTATTTGCCTTTTTTGTCCTGAGGAAGACGATCATCAGTTAGTCATCATAGATTGAAAAACTAGATGTATCTATGGTTGAAACTACTGTTAAAGGTTATTTTGTTATTATAGGATCAATATTTATATTTTAAAGATAACTGTAATTGACATTTAGCACTTTGACACTTAGCACTTTAACCTTTTTTGTTGATAATGAGCACTTTATAGATACGTAGAGGACAATATACATGTTCCATTTGGAAAACAAACAAAATATGGGTACTAGTTGCCTCTAATATATCATCATAGTGTTTGACACTGTGGTAGCTTCTTTGCACTCTAAAAACATACATAAAAATCTGTTTTTGATGAAAAGAAATTATTGGCTTCATCTTAGACCAGACTGTTTTAGCAATACCATTTGTTTGTGTAAATGACAAAACGTACATTGGTTATGTTTTACGATTCTATGTCAATCAAATTAATAAAATTATGAAACCTATTGATTGTGATGCTTCCTGACCTAGCACACTTTGCCATTGTGAGTCCTTCTTTACATATTATATATTCTATTGTAATGTGACACACCTCCCGGTGTTTGTTGCTTCTATTTGATTCCCCTATGTCCATGATGAAGGGGATACCCATCCTTTTGGTTTGAGATTATTTGCCTCACCACCTCCCCATACATATTACTGTGGGGGCCAGACCCACTCTATTTTTTGTAAGGGTCTTCTATGATGTGGCTGATAAGTGATAAGATCAAGATCCCATTTACTTGGAATTTCAGCAAATATCTTGCTGTATGGGCCTTGAGCAACCAAAATGAGGTAGGCCATGACACCAAAATGGAGAGAATGTCACTTTTTAGGGTATTATGATACAAATAGGGTTTCAAATCCTAGAGAAGTTGTGCCTTGAAGAAGGCTTCAAACGCTTACTCTGTAATTGCAAACTTTAAGCATTGATGCAAAGCACACGGATAGTCAATGAATCCTGACTTTTACTTCAATGGGACATAGTCCAATCTCTAGCATAATCGCCCATAAGGGGGTTGATGGCATGAGACTCAACACCCTGCATCAACACTTGCATTGTTTAAGCTTGCTGATATCCCGTCACTCACAATACATCTGCCTTAGAGTTTTATTTTGTCAGCATTTTTAGTTGACCTAGAGGCCTCTGATCATCCTGCTGTTTGCTGATTTTTTTCCATGAGGAAAATTCAAATCTTTGATATATATTTATTTTTCTGAGAAAATCTCTAAAAAGCAATTTAGACTTTTTGATCTATGATAGATAATGTGTACCCTGGGGAAAACTGAAAATTGAAATTAAGAAGTATTTTTTAAAAATCTTCTTAATACTGAAACTTTGGGAAACAACATGTGTGAATTCAGTTATGTGATGACTACTTCATAACAATAGTTATCTAAATTATTACTTTCAGTTACATTTTGCTGAATACATTTGGCTTTGTTTATTATTAATTGCATTTGCAATAATTCCGTTTGGATAACTGTTCCTTGTATTCCGTTTTTCACTTCTTTTTAATTACTGTCCATTGTGTTGAAACAATTTGCTGTTGAATTTGAATCTATTTAATTTGTTAGATAGGGCCTGGAGGCCTCCAGGTATGGTTTTCAAATTTAACAATATTAAAGCAAAACCTTTCCTGAGTGGGATCAAAAAAGTAATTTGTTCATGTTAGGGTTCATTCTGCCAAATCATACCACTGGTATGTTGGCCTGAAGATTCACTTAATATCAAGAACTTTAGATTCATATATGTTTTGTAAAATGTGCAATCTTTGGAATGAACTGCTACCTAACCAAATGGAACTGGTGGCCATCTTGGAAACATGGTAGTATTCAATTGGCCCCAGCACCCATTTTACTATAGGTCCCTTCCAAGCCATGTGGGAGGAAGCACTTCAATACACTCCTGCATGACCAAGTTGAACTTGACAAAGATCTTGCATTCAGATGAGCAATACATCGATTGACCCCAGAATCCATATGCACACAGTCCCAGGCTGTCTGCCAGGAAGCCCAGCAGTCTCCTTCACTACTAGCCAACCTGTACAGTGACTAACATCCAGCACACCCTCCCAAGACAATCCTGGCTGACCAAGTCAAACATGCCAGATATCTTGGAATACCTTCTTCAGTCAGACTCTCAGGCTGTCCATCACCCAGGTGTTTGCAGTGAAAGGTTGTCCTGCGCGAGCCAAGTAATGTCTCATGGCCACAACCCCTGCTTCCCTCAACCTTCTCATATGACTGAGGGAAGTGACTGAAATATTCAGGTATCCCCCAAAGGGCATGATCGGAGACTCAAAAGGATTGCTGCTAAAGAAAAAATATTCTACTGCTATGTATTCCAAAAGGACCACTGCCAATATTATCCCATACCACAGGCTGATAGTCTCAGGTGGTTGCTCAACAATCCTGGTTGGTTTAGACTGCTGTTTTCTGCATTAGTACCCGGCGAGAGTCAAGCAGAATGCAACAGGCATTCTGATTGGCTCTCGCCGGGTCCGTGCACGGCCGAGAATCCTTTGATTCTCTGCCGGGATTCCAGCCGCCTTGTCCTCAGCGGGGGGGGCGTTGCAGCCCTTCAGCCAGTGAGGAAGCTCGAAGCGGGGCCATCACCGCTCCGAGCCTCCCCACGGCTGAGAGGCTGCCTTCGCCCTCCGCTGGGGACTCAGGTAAGCTTTACCCCACCCCACTTACCTTCTTGCTCCTCCTGGTGGGGGATGATGGCAGCCTCCAGCAGCGTGGAGACTCCGCGCCTCCACACAGCTGGAGGCTTCCATCGTCCCCTGCTGGGGACGCAGGTACGTTTTTTTCCCCCTTCGCCTCCCTCCCTTCCGCCCTCCCAACCCCACTTACCTTCTGCTTCTTTTTTTTTCAGGAGCGGGCGCTGGGAATACTTGTGTTTCCAGCGCGTCTGCTCCCGATGGCCGCCATGGAAAGGGAAAACGGACTCTCGTTTTCTGTTTCCCGGCGGGCATTTTCTTAGTCGTTTTTTTTTTTTTTTCTGTCCCGAAACGCTGCGGCTTTTCGGGGCAGAAAAAAAGTCCTTTTAGTGACCCTGTCACGCATATATTGCGGCCCGGGGTACTAATAGCAATATGACCCTCGCGGCGGGGACATTACCGACTCAGGTAATGCCCCGGGGCCACCGTTAAGGCCCTCGTTACCAGACCGGGAACCCCTCTGTTGGGATTCCACGGCCTTTGTCCCCGGCGGGGGGCATGGCAACTACTCAGCCAATGAGGAGGCTCGAAGCGGGGCCATCCCCGCTCCGAGCCTCCCCACGGCTGAGAGGCTGCCTTCGCCCCCCACCGGAGACTCGGGTAAGTCTTTTTAAAAAATGTTTTATTCCCTTCCCTTTCCATCCTTCCACCTCCCCCACTTACCTTCTTGTTTCTGCATCCCCGGCAGGGGACGAGGGAAGCATCCAGCCGTGTGGAGACTCAGAGCGGGGCCATTCCCGCTCCGCGTCTCCACACGGCTGGAGGCTTCCCTCGTCCCTCGCCGGGGACGCAGGTACTTTTTTTTTTCTTCCCCCGTCCCACTCCCGCCCTCCCAACCCCACTTACCTTCTTTTTGATCCTTTTTCGGGAGCAGATGCGCTGGGCACACTTGTGTTCCCAGCGTGTCTGCTCCCGATGGCCGCCATGGAAAGGGAAAACGGACTCTGTTTTTCCTTTCCATTCAGCCATTTCCTTGGTTGTTTTTTTTTTTTGCTGTCCCGAAATGCTGCAGCGTTTAGGGACAGAAAACATGCTTTTAGTGCCCCGGTCACGCAGATATTGCGGGCCAGGGTACTAATAGCAATATGACCCTCGCAGCGGGGGCATTACCGACTCAGGTAATGCCCTAGGGCCTTCGATAAGGCCCTCGCTTTGCAACGGGCTTATAACTATGGGCCCCGGGGCATTACCTGAGTCGGTAATGCCCCCGCCGCTCGGGTCATATTGCTTAATTAAAACATACACTACTCTCCCAGTCACAGAAATTACTGTTGCAACCTATCTCATTCCAACCTGATCTAACCCCCAGAACTGCCTCATTATTGTCCTCTCCAACTCTCCTGTCTGCTACTCTCACCATAGGGCTCTAGAATGCCCAATAACTACACAATTACATCTCCTTCCTCACTGGCCGTTTTGACTCTCAAAACCCCTAACTCACACTCATGGACGTCAAAGTGATGTGGATAACCCTTAATACACAGCTATGTTTGCTGCAAACTATACCGATACTGATAACTTCTCATATGTACAGTGGAGGGTTTGCACCCATTATCAATAAAGGCAATCCTTTTACTCCTCTTCCACTTTCACCCAGTCACCTTTGAGTACATTGTTAATAAAGACATCTCTCCCACCCAATCATAATCATTCTTATCACCAGGGCCTTTAGTTTTCTGGCTTCCTTCCCCTTCACACTCTGAAGTCCTTCTTCCCTGATTTAGGCCTTCTTTTGACTCCCTTCACACACAATGCCTGATTCATGGACTCGGGCGCAGAAATGGCACAAGTGCCACGTGCTTAGAAGGACACTGCGCCATCCGTGGTGCAGAAAAAGAATTGCATTCCCCGTGTATTCATGGATTCTAAAGCACATTACTCGCCGTCACGCAAGTAAAAACAAGCTGTGCAAGCAACACCCACAACACGCCCCCACACACACCAAAAAGCAAGCTAAAGGCCAAACCTGGCAGAAGACTCTGCGTCCACCCCTGATCTACCATCCAGTACCCCAGTGAGAATGCGTGCCCTGCCCCGCAAGCCCAGACTGCACCCCAGCTAAATCGCGTGCATCACCTCTCAAGCCTAGTCTGCACCCGTGCAAAAATGTGGGCCATCCCTCACAAAGCTAGACTGCACCCCAGTGAAATTGCACGCCTCACCTGACAAGCCCAGGCTGCACCCCTGTGAAATCAAGCACCTCACCTCGCAAGCCCAGACTGTACCCCTGCAAAAACACAGGCCCTCCCTCACAAAGCCAGACTGCACCCCAGCGAAATCGCAGGCCTCACCTCGCAAGCCCAGGCTGTACCCCTGCAATATCACACTCCTCACCTCACAAGCCCAGGCTGCACCCCTGCGAAAACGTGGGCCCTCCTACACAAGCCCAGGCTGCCCCCCTGTGAAAACGAGTGCCTCACCTTGCAAGCCCAGGCTACACCCTTGGCAAAATGAGGGCCCTCCCTCGCAAGGCCAGGCTGCATGTCAGCAAAATCGTGCCCCCTCACCTTGCAAGCCCAGGCTGCACCCCTGCAAACACGTGGGCCCACCCTCGCAAGCCCAGGCTACACCCTTCAGAATGAACACCACTCCCTGAACCCCTCACCTGTGACCCCCCCAGCAACCCTCCAATCTGGACACCAGCCCCCTCCAGTCTAGACACCACCCTCCAGCCCCTTCCATTCAGGACGCCACCCCCACTCCCCCTCACCTGTGACCCCCCCAGGCAGCTCCCTCCAGTCTGGACACCACCCCCAGCCCTTCTCACCTGTGACCCACCCAGGCAGCCCCTTCCAGTCTGGACACCACCCCCAGCCCCCTCTAGACTTGACCCCACCCCCCAAACCCCCTCATCTGTGACAGGGCCCAGTCAGTCCCCTCCCATCTGGACACCATACCCCAGCCCCCTCCAGTCTGGACACCACCCACCAGCCCCCTACAGTCTGGACACCCCCCTCCCCAGCCCCCTCACCAGTGACACCACCCAGGCAGCCCCCTCCAGTCTGGAAATCACCCCTCAGGCCCCTCCAGTCAGGACACCACCCCCTAGCCCCCGTCACCAGTGACACCCCCCAGGCAGCTCCCTTATTCTCTTTTTGATACTGCTTAATATGTTGCACCGGTAAAAATATCAGATTTGTGCTGCACAGGAGATGCTCCTGCTTGTAGGAACACCCAACTGCCACCGTTTTTTCTGTAATTTTTCTTCTAACCCATTCAGGGGAGAGATGCAGTCCTAGTCGTTCATTTCCTGGCTCTAGAAAACGAACGACCCGGACGGCGTCTCTCCCGTCAAGAGAATATACAAAGGCAAGCTCTAAATAGTGGGAGCCCAATAGTTAGTGGCCCAAGACACAAAAGAAGAAATCCAAGTGTTGGATTTTGAAAATCTCTGCACTGTTTTTGGAGATTAGAAGTAGACTACATCGTGCTGGACTGTGTGTCCTGAATAAAGCTCAAAGGGGATGATGCGAATGCAAACTGAAATCAAATAAAGTTTACCTTTGAGCTGGAAACACTAGTGTGTGGACTAGTACAGTGTACTTAATCACACGGTTACTAACTACACTGATATTTCTGTACATATTTACATGGCAAATTGTATGAGATCAACACCCAGATTGTGGGTTGTGTTATTATATTGATTGTCATGTGCTGTTTTAGACACGTTTGTCATTTGGAATATACGTTTTGTTTGATAATAATTGTGAATACATTTTGTTTTAATGAATCAGATTGATTATTGATCAGACATAAGGGGAATTCATACTCCGTTTTGGTTGTAGCTTAATATCCAGCCATGTTGTGTGGAAGGGCGGGGTAGCCTATGCTAATTTATACATATATGAGGGAACAATAACATGACAGGGCCATGCTTGGGTAATGGGTGGGTCGCCAGTGAGTGCATGAGTCACATAGACCACAGAATTGTGAGCCACTCCGAAAGAGCAAACTTCTCACTATGCATTCCAGTGTCCGAGGTAGAGCAACACATGAGAGAAGGCAGTGTGTGACTGCACATGCTGGTGGGCATGTCTGCATGACATGGGATTAACACAGCAATGACAAACAAAAGTGCCATTAACGGGACCATGGAACACCTCCACTGTGAGCCCACCTCCCTCCACACCAACCACACTGATGGCAAACACACAGTGATGCTGCACAGCTAAATGCAAATTAATACATACAGTGCAGACCCAATCATCTGATGGACCCACCCCCTCATGTCTGGCACATGTGCATCCTTCCAGCCACAACCATCACAGCAATAACAACACACATGCATGCACACCACAAGACACATGACTTGTAATGCAGAGATGCACTTGAAAAGTGAACTATCAAAGTTGCTGACACACAAAAGAACTACATGAAGAGTGTAATGTAACAAAATGAAAGATGTATTGAATATAAATGTGTACAATTGAAATGGGTAATGAAGGTCAAAGCAGTCTTGGGGAAAATATGAAATTAAATTAAAACACTATGGCCCTCATTACGACCTTGGCGGAGGACCATGGTGCAATTTGCACCATGGTCCATGGCGCAAAGCTGCCAACTCCGCCAAGGTGGTTGGCGGACTTACCGCCCCATGCCGACCTTGGCGGGGCGGTAAGTCCCCAATCCCCATTTTACCCTTCCTCATTCCCATTCTTGCCCCATAGGGTATAATGGGAGTGGGGAAGGCGTTAATTACGCCACTGTAAATTACGGTGGCGTAATTAACATCAAGATCCCGTAGCGCCATGGATTTCTCCGCCTGCAAAAAGCAGGCGTAAAAATCATCCATGGCGCTACGGGAACTCGTAGTCTGGCGGAGAGGTACGCCATGCACTACGCCGGCGTAAAACCCTCTCCGCCAGGGTCCTAATGAGGGCCTATGCCTAAATAACTACATTCATGAAAAACTGGGAAGGAAAGTCCTGGAAAAATAATAAATAAAAAAGGAAACCTACACCTAAATAACTATGTACAAACGCAGTGGGCTAGTCCTACTCTGTGATCTCAGACACCCTTTCCATCAGGGCTGGGTCCAACGCAAGCCCCCTGCCCCCCAGGCGGGCCTCTGTTGTTTCCTCGAGGGCTTGCAAGTCATCCAGCATCTTTTCTCTATTACTCCCGCCCCCTTGAAAGTGGCCTCCAGGATGGCAGCCCACCACCTTGCCCGACGCAGTGCAATCCCCGCCCAGGCCATCACTATTCCTGCTTCCCATGCCCACTGCCTCTCTGCCACTGTCTGCCCTTCATAACAATGGAACACAGAAGACATTCTGTGCCTCATGTACACGTGGGCCTCCTGCCTCACTCTTTTCACCTGCCTCCTTTGTGTGGTCTGTGTTGCCAAAGATGGCCTCCTCCTCATTGCCACCTGCTGCCGGAGTGCCCGGTGCCTGCTACGTTGGTACGCCCTCCGAGCTGATGATGATCCCGAGGGGCATACAGCACCTGCACTGCTCATAGTTGCCTGCTGTCCCTCCACTGCCTGTGTCCCTGTCCGTGCCTGAGTAAGCATGGCGACCACCTCAGCTGCTGTGCCTTGAACTCCCAACGTGGGCAGAGATGTGAGCTCCACCAGACGGGGAGTTGTGGGTGGGACTGCTGCACAGAGGGCCCTGCTGGTACCTTCACCGTAAGGCACTCTGGAGGATGACTGGTGCACAAAGGAGAAAGACAAGGAGGTTGTTGCAGCAGTGAACATCCCATGGAGTACACCACAGAAACAGGCATGCTGCAAGCCAGAACACAAGGCAGTATAGCTCACTGTAATGATGGGAAAGCAGACTACGAGTAGAATTCGTATCATCATGAATGACACCTGTCCACCTCGTCAACCCAGCCAACAGGGGCAGCACATAATCCCGGATGTACACATCAGATGGCAATGGGGGGTCGGTCTGGGTGGACACACCAGACGACAACGGGGGCTTGGTCTGTGTGGAGGCATCTTGGCAGGCGCACACTGCTGCATTTGATGCCCCAGGGACAGGACTTTTCACCGGTACCTCCACGGTGGCCTGCACAGCCTCATGCCCTTGGCACAGGACTGCAGTATGTATGCCCACCTCAACACCCCCACCTGACCCCATGGGCTGGGCTGCAATGGTCACCTCCTCCACCGCCCTCACCATCATCCTGGAGGACTCCGGGGCATCTTCCACCATGAATGGCCCCTGTATGTCATCACCTGCCCCTGCCTGATGTTACTGGTGCTGTCGCAGTCCCATCACTCCCAGAAGATGAGCTGGCTTGGGGGTATGGCTATGGCCTGTGCCTCTGCCTGGTGAAGGCATCCCTGCATCCCTGCTCCACAGCACTGCTTCCACCCTCTGCATCAGATGCAACTGTGGAAAAGGAGACACCGAACAGCAATCTCTGTGTACGTACCAAAGCCGGTGTGGCATCACCAACATTCACAGGAACATGACTTGTGAAGGGAACAACCATAAACCTCCACACCCACATACATGGACATGAAATTCACATCCATGTAGACACCTGCCTGGCCATCACTCCACACAATCACATCAAACTACATGCCACAGTCACAACCAATCTATTGCATATCCTATACACACATGCATCAATTGAACATGCACATGTGAGCATGCCATATCAACAAGTACATACACATGTCATGCACACACAGCAACTCAGAGGGCTCAAGCAGTGCCATGACCAATCACATCAGAGTACCAAGAACTGCAATGCCTCAACGTGACTAAGCCAGACATCCAAATTCATGTGTTGTATCCAGGTATGAGGGATGGTCAGTCACACATTTCCATTTTGGGCTCATACACATGAGCTTCATGCAAGCACATGACATGGGTAACACTTCCTATCCTAGCACATCTGAGACACAAGCAACATTGCATGTGCATGGTCTGCAAGCCAGCACTACAACACACAATACAAGTAAGAGCACATTTAAAATCCAAAGAAGTCTGAATGCACACATGGAGTGCAATGTCTGGGGCATGCATGCAGACATCTGTCTCAGAAGCATATTTGCTGCAAGCCAAAGGGGGTCAATGCCAACATGCTGGTTCATGCACAACACACATGCACTGTAGACCAGTGCACCACATGGCTACTCATCAGTCGACTCTAGACGTCGCCGTAATTCCTAGACCTGGGAATGCAGCGCTGGGTAGAACCTCTCGAGGACCCGCATGTTGTTACCCAGCAGCCGGCACCTGCGCCATGGTTCCCCTCTGTGTAGCACCGGCCTGGCTATATCGCATGGCATTACCTTGGGTCTTGGATTTTAGAACCTCCCAGTGCTTGTGTAAAGTCTTGAAGGTGCGGACTGGCACCCCCTCCACGTTGATGGCATCCGTGATCCCGTCCCAGATCTGTTGACATCCTTCCTTGCCACGTTGCATCACAGGGTTGAAGAGGGCATCATAATGCTCCAAGACCTTTGCCACCAAGATGTCAACTTCCCTGGTGCTGAAGTTGACAGCCCTCTGCCTCGCTGCTATGGGGTTGCTGCTCTGGTCTGAGGATGATGGTGCTGACATGGCAACCCCTGAGGCAGGTGTGGGTGGGCAAGGTGGTGCTGGAGCTGAGCTTTGGAGCGGTGGTGATGGAATGGCATAGTGGGAGTCCAACTAAGCAGCTGGAGTGGTCACAGGCCCGGAGACAGGAACATAGGCAATGGCTGGACAGCAGGCACTCCCAACGCAGTGCAGGTGGGCAGCAGGCACACACACTGTACAGGCAGCAGCAGATGGCAAAGTTGGAGGCAGCACAGGGCAGGTGGAGGCAGGTACAATGGCAAGGAGGTAGGAGTGTGGGTCATCTGTGTAAATCAATGATGGCAGACATGAACCGAGTGCCTGTGCGCATAAAAAATGCAGAAAGCATAGACATGTGAAATCAGAGGAAAGGCCCTCAGCACGCAATTTACGTGACATGCGCTGCGCACATGCATTCAGCACACCATATTCAGGGATACATTAGTACACGTAGAAGCATCTCTGAACGTGCGTGTGAAGGGGAGGAGATGGACAAGTGGAGTACTGTGTATTTTGGGGTGCAACACATTCCGTTCACTTCAGGGACCATACAAACTTCTTATTTTGGTGGTGAATTTGGCTTTGTGCATACGCACATCTACTTTTGATTTTTGCAAGGCTAACAGTGAGTGGCACACACATTTTTTTGAACTCTGGGTGCCCCTGTGTTTCGCGTACGACTATTCTTACCTTTCTTCTAGCTTTCCGGGGTTCGAGTATGCATTTTTTAGTGTTGCTGGGTGCCACTGCACATCGTGTACCACTTTTTTATTATTTCGGAAGCTCTCCTGGTATTGCATATGCATTTTTTTTAAGGGTGCCTGTGCATTACACATACCATGATATCCACACCTGGGGTATATTTGAGCCTTGCTGGACCACAGTACTATGTCTCACATCATGTAGACTGCCCCCTCACTAATATTGCCCAGGACAATTACTTGGTGTGTCTTCCATATTTCCGTTACACCTGGAACATTGGTGGAAAGGTCCAAAGTGGGAAAGTAGGTAGACAGGGCCCAGGTCAGGGACCTGCTGTGGAAGCAGCTGTCCCAGGCCCAAGGGGTCAAGGGGTGCTGTGGAAGGGGTCAGAGACGTGTGTCCACCTATTTGGACATTGTCATGTACCCTGATCCTCCCCCTTGCTGGGTGGCCCTCCTGCCCTGTCCATCATGGACACTTTTTATTTTATTTTTATTTTTGCCCCTTTTGTAGAACCCAGGCCGGATGTTGGCATGTTATTTTTGAGTTGCCCTTTCCAGGTTTATTTTTATTTTTTGTGTTTTATTATTTACTTGAGTTGTGCAGCTGCCCTCTCAAGGCCATGAGGTTTGCATTGGTGGACATGCAGGCATACAGAGTGAGGTCAGCTTGCATGTTTGCATGGAGGTGCTCATGATGGCATTCACAGGTAACTATGGGTTCCGTTTTTCATCACTCATGTGTGCTGTGTGAATAGTACTTAACTATGCCTGTTGTAATGTCTTGTCCCATGTTGTTTCACTAATCCGCAATGAGGCAGTGACTGCTGTCCCGGGGGAGAATGCCTGCACCCTTTGACGTCCATGCTCCCCATGCCCTCTGCCAGGCACTGACCCTCCTGGCACTCTTTTGAAGACACAGTTCCCAGTGAAAGTGCTGCAGGATTCACACCATGCCAGCTCAGTCAGAGTAAGGTATGTAGCCTAAGGGCCACAAGACCCAAATGATTTAGGCAGTGGCAACCAGTAATAAAATCAATTAATTAAAATGTATTATGTTTTAGGATAAAACAATTGCATATGATCTTTTCCCTTATGTAATGGTATGGCTGGCTGACAAAAATTATTTTGAGGGTTGCCTACTGCAATAACAGCATTAATGATTTATTAAAAATCTTCCAGTCATCAACCTTAAGTTAAGCTAATGGCGTGGTATGAAAACTTTGCATTTTATTGTTGCTTTGCAGTTGAATTATATTGCAAAGATATTGTGATGTGGTTCTCCCCAGCGGATACATGAAAGCTCAGAATTAGTTGGTGTCAAAATTGCCACTTTTTTTGCCAGTAACAAATGCATTCCTTTATTTATGTACATTTGTTATAAATGTGGACAAGAGGGCTTGCCCTCAGCCCACATGACTCTCAAAGATCTTGGAATTCTCAGTCCTACTCCTAGTTCCTCATCCTGTTCCTATTCTCTCGTCTGCATCCTATTTTTAGCCCCAGTCCTACACCTACTCCTACTCAGAGCCTTTCATGCCAGCCCTACTCTGAGTCCTTCCTCCCAGTCCCACTTCTGCTTCCTTGTCCCAGTCCCTCCTAGAGCCTGACTCCTAGTCCCTCATCCCTCACCTCAATCCCATGTCTCAGTCCGAGTCCTAGTGCCTTTTCTCACTTCTACTCCTAGATCAATTCAAAACCTTCTAACTATTATCCTTCAGTTTTTCTAAAGTCACCCCTAGTAGTATGAGTATGCTGGATCCAGAGCCTGCTGTACTTAGAGACTCAAGCTACACCTCACCAATGATGCCTGAAGAGGCTAAAACATGTCTGGGGTAGCTGATAGTCTCATATAGGGGATGTGACTTGGTGGATCAGGCTGGACTTTTGAGGTAGGGCCAAGGTTTATTTGCATATGGTCTTTCTCTGAAATGAGTACAAGGATGAGTAGTGGCTAAATCACCTACTCAGTACTCCCACTACTACCAACCAACAGTATGCTTTAAGGTAAGAAGGCACTCTGGGCACTTTTGTAGGTGTGAAGAGAAATAAATGGAAACAATGTCACTTGAGGAGGATATTTCTTTGAGGAAAATGTGCAAAAAAGGTGCTTACTCTGTGCTTGACTGTTCAACTATATCGAACAGGGTTTCTCAGCCCTGTGCTTGCAGGCCAAATCGGGTTTGAATGCAGTTGATCTAGATGGCAATTAGGCTTTTATGCAATGCTCCATGTGATTCAATGCAGTGCCAAATCAGTGAAATTCGATGACTTCCCCAAGTTAGGTTCGGTGGTCGAGCTGGTTTGAGATGATGGGTACTGCTGGGTCAAGTTGACAGGGTGAGACTATGCTTAAAGCAGTTTGAGTAGAGGTTGAGATTGGTTCAATGTGAATATTATGGAGGCTCAAGGAGCTATTCGAGAATGCACTGGTTCAAACAAATCCACATTGTTTAGCTTCTTATTTGAGCTAAAGAGGCAACAAACTCTACTGGCATGATGTAGTGGTGAACTGTGACTAAAGAAGTACTCCTCTGCAGGAGTACAAGGATGAGTAGGGGCTAAACTGGTTACTCAGCCCTCACACTACCTCATTCCAACAGTGATCACAATCATAAAGTTGAAACAGGCGCAGTCAAGAGATTTTCCTCCCTTGGCTTTTGTGGTAATGTGAGCCGAAAGCAGGCTATACCCATAAATGCGACCTCTCTATGCAATGACGTTGGGTAACAGCAGCTGCAAAACAGGGCACACGAGACCACTGAACCTGCTCGGTACCACAGAAGGGCAGGTGCTGTAGCTCAGGAGACTCACGCAATAGGGCACATGTATGTACTATGCTTTTGGCATTGAGTTTTTATGAAAGGGGGTTTTGATTAGCAGACCACCCTTTCTGAGATGAGACCCGCAAAAAATGTTTAGTTATTAGAAATAAAAGATGTAGTTATTAAAAATAAATAAGCCAGGTCCTCTACACCCTCAACAATTATCAAACCCGCACAATAATGGAATGGCAAGCTGAACAATTATGATCTGGAGGGTTGGTCAGTTGCAAAAGTTTTGAATTACTTAAAAACCTTACAGCCATCAACCTCCAGTTTGCTCATGATGTGATAAACAACATGACGTTTTATTATTATTCCCAGATGTCATAAGACACAAGAAAATATTGAGAAGAGTATGAGATTAGTTCTAAACCACCACAGGCAGTCATTCACTATTTTGCCTTTCAAAAAAAAGTAATTTGGGTAAGAAAATCGCACTCTGGCCAATGACACTTATTGAGTCTATCTATATGAATAGACATGCAAACTAAGCAGTAACCATTGCTTTTGTTTTTCTCTCCTCTCTCTATTCTATCTTACTTATATTTGTATTTTTACATAGTTATCCGACATTGTGTACTGCTTTGTACGAATTGGATTTTCCAGTATGTGTTCCTATATATTAGGTGATGTACCCATTTTTTAATATTTCAGTGGGACTTGTTTGGTCACTGGTGTTTCTTCAACGATCTAAGTATATTGTACTATGATTTGCCTCTTTCATTTATTTTCGGAATGTTTGTATATATCAAACCTTTAGAAAGACCTTGATGCTTGATGGCCGAAACACGTGTTGGCTATTTTTTCCAAAATAATAATCGTATTCCAGGAACCATAGTCTTGTCCGAATCTTCTTTACTTAATAACACTGGTTTCTGCTTACAGCTACTTATAATTCATATATTTATATAATGATATCAAGTTAACTGTCTATGCGGGATTGTGTCTCAGTAACCTTGAGCTATCTTTTCAATATAATCCTGTATTCTGGGTTTACAGACTCTATCATTCCTCCATATAATTGAACTGAAAACAAGATTATCATGAGAGCTTTATTTTCCACATCCTGAGTGGAAAACTACATGTTAAAGGATTCAGAGTAGTTTTAGGCCTAAAGTTCTCTGCCTTGTGTCACCATACTTTCATCACGTAAAGACATACAATGACACAAATGATATCCTAAGGTTATTGCCTACAATCATTATTTGGTGCAAACCTCCAGCTCGCTGCTGTAAAGAAAATGTTAATGTTCACACAATAGCTAAGCCTTTATTTTGTGTGCAAATATATATGAGCTGTCATCAATGATATGAGGAACATTTTGTATTTTGTGATTGGATTTAATTGTCTTTGAAGAATCAGACTTGGCACATAACTGCAGTTTTGTGTGGTCTGTCTGGATATGCACCATCAAAGTCCCAATCACCATAATCTTCTTCTCACATAAAAGGCAGTGCTGATAACAGAGAGTCAGTTAAAACAGGTAATCATCAGGTACTTGTTAAGGTGCTGATAGGACAGCATTGTCCCGGCCACTGTTTCACTTCATTATCCTGGCCTCCTGAAAGCTCCTCCTCTTGCCAGAGGGCAGTACACACTTTTGTAAATAAGTAAGCAGTGAAGGGTACTACTGCTTGACAATAAGTGAAATTGCATGTCAGTGCTGCCTTCCAGTAGCTGATACTCTGGTTTTTTTGGTAAACCCTGAGAGAGGAGAATTGCTATCCGGGCTCATTAAATATGTGTAGATCAAGTTTTATAGAAAACCATAAGCCATGGTTATAGTCTATGGGAAATCATTTCACTTTTTTACAGGGTTAAAGGTAGGGCTGTTATCAAATTTTACGTCATATATTCGTATGTTTGGAGTCAAATAACTTTTCATATAGTAATTCAGTGATTTGCATTGCATTATCAATCTGGTACATTTGTATGAGAGGGTAAATATGTTTTAACTCTAGGAAAGATACATCTTAGTAATGTAAACTTCTTTTCACTTTTTATTACATTCTCAGTAAAGGATGAATTTCCTCCTTAAGGTTTGGCCACAGATCACACAGTCATGTTATCAAAGCTACTGGCCATGCTCGGCAGCTATCACTGATAGACAAATATCAGTGCACCTTTCTGGGTGCAAGAAGGGGTAGTCTTTCTGTGCCCATTGTTTTCTATTATTGCTGGGCATATTTCTTTCTCCATATTTTGTTGTGTGGAGTATTTGCCTATTTTAAGGGTGTAAAAGTGGCTGTTGTGCCCCCGTTCTATCTCTGAGGTTTGTGGGCAATGTCAACATTATACAGCATACAGTTGCTACTAATGCAATATTCTCATTTCATGTTTGAAACAAACCAAATACGATTTGAACCACATCCATACAAATGTACATATTCTGAGGAAACATGAGAGCAATCGGTCACGTTTTTGAACAGTTTCAACATTACACAGTATGATGTAACCACAATTCGGTATTGCAAAATAGATGTTGCATTGGAAATCAATGCAGTGTTATTGTGCGTTTTTTTAACACTCCCACACAGGGTGGATCATGTGTCTCATCGTCATCCCTCTACTTCTCTGGCCTCTCCAGGGGGGCATTATCAAAAGTTCTCTATCTAAGGGTGCTTACTCAACCCCTCTCTGTCCCCTGCTAACTACTGTCCTATCCCTCTTTCTCCTTATCTTTCTAAGGTCCTAGAACGTATTGTCTGTTCCCAGATTTCTACTTTTCTAGATTATAACTTTCTTCTCTCCCCTTTCCATTGTGGGTTTCATCCGTTGCATGCTACTGTGACTGTTTTCCTTGCTATAACTGACTCCTCTCAGTGCGTCACTCTAAACTATCCTCTATTCTCATTTTACTTGCCCTCTCTTTTGACACAGTGAATCATCCTCTTCTTCTATCTTCTCTCTCTTTTTTTGGGATTTCTTCTTTTGGTCCCCACTTGTTTCGCTCCGATCTCTCTGACTGCTCGTTTCCAATATCTTGGGCTGGTTACCTTACCTCTTCTACTCCTCTACATCACGATACCCCCCAGATTTCGGTCTTTGGGCCAGTGCCCTTCTCTCTCTGCACTTCCCCTATTTCTGATATTATTAAGCCATTTGGTATCCTGTGCCTTCTAGGCAGACGATACTCAGATCGTCCTCTGTTTTCCTCCTTTTCTGATGCAGTACATGACAGCCTGCCTGCCTGTCTGCTGTCTGTAGAATTGTGGATGCACTCATGCTTTCTTCATCCGTGCACCTGGCTACCCTCTGATTTCGGGCCCAGGTCCCTGCCCACCCAGCCACACACCCGCACTGCCTCCTGGCAACCCTTGCACTTGGGTTTGTATCTGTACCCCTACAGTCCCCTACCTGCACTTATGAGACACCCCTTGTCTGCGCTTTAAACCCTGCACTTGCCACCCTGCTGGCTGCACTACCAGTTGTTGTTTTCATCCCTTGGTCAGCACTTTCCATCCCTCCCCTCTCCCTTGCACTTTTCCCCTTCCCTCTCCCCTGCACTTGCGTGTTCTCAATTTCAGTGCGCCTAGCAAGATCGTTGTTTTATCCTTCCTTGCCCCCCCCTAGCTGCGTCGCTCTCTGAAACACGTGTGTATCGGCACGATACAAATAAAATATCATATCATATATCATATCGTAACCAGTCCAAAACGGAAATTCCTTTCTTACCTTCTTCTTCCATGTCTTATCCTTCCCCCTCTCCCCTTATTTCATTTCCTTGCTCTTGTATCGCCATGTTCAATATTGGGGTTACATTTGATTCTTCTCTTTCTTTCACTTCCCACATTTCTAACACTGCCAGTGCCTGTCTTGTTCAGCTCTTTATTATTCGTACGGTGCGCTCTCTGATTTCGTTTCAAGCCACCAAACATTTTATTCGTTCTCTGGTTTTGTCAAGATTAGACTCTGCTATGCTCTTCTCATTGGTCTCCTTGCTTACCGCCTTGCTTCCTTGCTCTCTGTTTACAACTCCTTTATACAGACCCATCTTCCTTCCTCCTTGTACGTCTATTTCTAATGCTCTATGTTCTATTGCTTGGCTATCCGTTGAATCTCGCCTTTTGTTCCATTTTCTCTGCATTTTTTTAAATGCACACATGGCCTGGTCTCTCGTTATCTTTCATTTCTGGTTTCCTTCTATGCCCCTACTGACTCTCTTAATTCCCCATCTCTTTCTTTTTACTAGCCCAGTATACTCCCTGCCAGTCCTCTCATTTCATTCTGTCTACGCACTTGCGCCCAAGTTCTGAAATTCCTTACCTTAAGCTGTTTGTTCTTCTTTAGCTTCGTTTCACTCTTCTCTTAAAGCTCTCCTGCTATCTTTACAATCTCTGTAATTCATTATAGTTTCCATTTTATTGTACCGTTGGTTTACTGTTCAGTGCTTTGGCGAAAGTGCTATATGATGAATTCAATAAATGAAATAATTCCCTCCCATACCTGGTCACAAATATGCTTATAGGCCAACGCCACTCAAACTGCTAGTGGCCTCTGGATGCAACTTCCAATCTAGAAGCAAGGTGGGCTTCAAAATATTTAGAAATAACAGGAAAGGGTTGGCAGTCTTTTAAATGGCATTAAAGTAGATGGCTCAAACATTGATATTGATATTTTATTTCTATCGTGCTCGTACACAAGTGTTTCAGAGCGTGACAAGGCAAGGGAGGGGAACAGCGGGGAACAAAACAGCGATCTTACTAGGCCCAGTGACATTGAGAACGTGCAAGTGCATGGGGGGGGGAGAAGTGGAAAGTGCGAAGCAGAGGAGAAACAGATAAATAACAATAAATAAATAATAAAGGCAACACACTGTGGTAGTGCAGCCAGCAATTTGCAAGTGCTAGGTTTAAGGCAGCAGACAGGGTAGGTCTGATAAGTGCAGGAAGAAAAAGGGTGGGGCTGTATGGGTACAGATACAGACCCCAGTGCAAGGGGTGGGCCGGTGACAGTGCAAGAGGGTGGCAGGGTGAACAGGTACCTGGGCCCGGAGAACAGAGGGTGGCCAGGTGCACGGTGCCAAGAGAGAACAGATCAGCAGGGGAGAGGGGGAGCGAAGACAGAAGAAAAGAGGAAGGTCTTGAGGTACTTCCAGAACCGGAGATGGTTCTCCTCAAGTTTTAGAGTGGCAGGGAGGCTGTTCCAGAGGGAGGCCCCAGCCGAAGACAGCGATCTACCCCCAGCTCGTTTCTTTGAAAAACGACTGACCCTGGAGGAGTTGGAGGTAGAGGAGCATAGAGCTCGAGAGGGGAGGTATTTGCGGAGGGATAGCTGAAGGTATTTTGGACCCAGGCCCCAGAAAGCCTTGTGGACAATGCAGAGGGTTTTGAATTTAATCCTTGCATCCACTGGGAGCCAATGGAGAGATTTCAGAGCTGGACAGATACGATCCCAGGGCTTGAGGCCAAGGACAAGTCTCGCAGTCCTGTTCTGGATTAGTTGCAGAGGGCGGAAAGTAGAGGCAGGTAGATTTAGAAAGAGGCTGTTACAATAGTCCAAGCTAGAGAGAACCAGAGCTTGGGATGCCATGAGCTTCTGGGGGAAGGAGAGGAAAGGCAGAGTACCTCTTTGGAGGTGCAATAGGAAATTTGACATTTTAGAGACCTCAGAGATGTGGGCGGAGAAGGAAAGGGTGGAGTCAAAGATGACCCTGAGGTTCTTAGCCTCGGAGGTGGGGGTAGGAGGAGGGCCAAGGGAGGCTGGCTAGAGAGTGAGGGTAAAGGATGGTGAAGGTGTGCCGATGAGGAGAATCTCCGTCTTGCTGGCATTCAGACAAAGATCATTGGCGGCACACCAATCTTGAATGGCAGTTAGGCAATCAGAGATGAGAGAGGGAGAGGAGGTGGCAGAGGGCAGCCTGAAAATGAGTTAAGTGTCATCAGCGTAGCACTGGAAATTTGAGCAGAAAGTGGCAATGCTGTGGGCGAGAGTTGCCAGGTGTTGGTTGAAAAGCCTGGGCGATAGGTTAGACCCCTGGGGAACACCACAGGTAGAGAGGAAGATAGATGAAATGAAAGACCCAAGTTGGACCTGGGAGGGTCGATCTGAGAGGAAAGAGGTCATCCAGGCCAGACCCTGATCAGTGATACCCAGGTTTTCACAGAGACGGTTGAGCAGGATGGTATGGTTGACCGTGTCAAAGGCAGAAGAGAGATCGAGGAGGATGAGGACAGAGGGAATGTTAGAGTCAAGGTTGGAGAGCAGATCTTCACGGATGTTCAGAAGAGCAGTTTCTGTGCTTCTGGCAGTTCTGAAGCCAGACTGGTGGTCATGGAGACAGCCAACAGAATAGGAATGAAGGTTAAGCTGAGAGATGGCCAACTTTTCCAGGAGTTTGCCCAGAAAGGGAGAAATGGAAATTCGGCGATAGTTAACTGGACAAGAAGGATCAGCTGTGGGTTTCTTGAGAAGAGGATGCACAAAGGAGTGCTTCAGAGTGGAGGGGAATGATCCAGAGGCAAAGGAGTGGTTGCAAAAATCAGCAAGGGCTGGAGCGAGGGTGTCAATGTGGTCCTTGATGGTTTTAGAGGAACAGGGATGAACCTGTTTTGATGAGGCTTTCATAGAACAGACTTGTCTAGCAACCTCGTCAGGGGAGAAAAGAGGAAAGAACAAGAAGGATGGTGGGGGGTGGCTAAAGGAGGTTCAGCAAGCACAGATGGGGAAGGATGGGTAGGGGAGGGGAGGGATGTGTTTGGAGAGGGTGGACAGGATGTCCTGGGTTTTTTAAATGAAGTGTGAGGCAAGGGCATTGCAAAGAGCCTGGGAGGCAACAGGAGGGGTAGAGACTGCAGCAGGGTTGGCCAGCTCCTTGCAGATTTTGAAGAGTTCGGCCGAGTTGTTAGATGCCGCAGAGACACGAGCTTGAATGTGGACTCTCTTCTTGGTGAGGACAGAGAGTTGGTATTGCCTTTGTAGCAGCCGACAGGCCAGTTTGTCAGAGGATGAACAGGATGTCCTCCATTTCCTCTCAGCCGCCCTACACTTACGTTTAAGTGTAGCTAGGTCAGAGTCATAGCAGGAATTGCACTTGGCTTTGGACTTCAAACAAATCCTCATGACAGGGGCAAGAGCATCAAGCGTATCAGAAATTGAAGAGTAGAGCAGAAACAGGGCTGTGTCAGGATGTGAGACAGCCAAAGGTGGAGGGAGGGGGGAGAAAGTGGCGGCAAAAGCCTCAACTGACACACGCTTCATGGGCCGGATGTCCGAGAAGGTAGGTGGCAGTGTTGGGGTAGTCTTGACTTAGGGGGAAGCGAGGGAGAGATGAGAGGAGAGGAGAGACTGGATGCTCCAGGAGAGAGGAGTGGGCAGAGGGATGGAGAGGGGGAGGTCAGAGGAGATCAAGACATCAAGTGTGTGCCCTGCAGAGTGAGTTGGGCCAGAGGGGAGGATGGACAGGGAGAGGGAGTCGCAGAGGTCACGGAAGAGTACATAGGAGGAGCAAGGAGAGTCTAAATGTATATTGAGGTCACTGAGGAGGAGGAGTTGAGTGGTTGAGGCCAGGAGGGAGGAGGAGAGGTCTGTCCACTCAGAGAGAAATTAGGTGATTTGACCAGGAGGCCGGTAGATGGTAACCACAGTAAGAGAATGGGTAGGCGAGAGAGAAAGCCTACAGACAAGGCATTCAAAAGAGGAGTAGGTCTGAGTGGGAATGATAGAGGCAGGAATCCACTCAGGTAAGATCAGGGCTCCCCCCACCGGACCTGGAGGATCTGGGTGCTGAGAGGATCTTGTAGCCATCAGGTAGGAAAGTGTCAAAGCTCGTGACAGAGCTGGCCATGAACCATGTCTCAGTAAGACCCAGGACATCAAGGTCTAGTTCTTCAAGGTGGTGGCAGATGGCAGAGGAGTGTTTGACAGCAGAGCGAGAGTTGAGAGTGGCAATATTCCCCCCCCCCAGGATTAGTGATTCCGCTGGGGACCCACTATTGTCTGCACTGGGCCTGTGTGCACAGTCTCATTAGGTGAATCATATTGAATGAAGCAAAACCCATCCCCTGGATCATTTGTCATGTAAAGTCAGGCCCTGAGCGGCCATAGTATGCCTCAAAAATTGAACTGGGTCAAATTCAATAAAGCCGCTGCAGACCACTTTGAACCTTTACCCTAGTGGTGCAATTCTATTCAATCTTTTTTTTCGTGAGAAAATCACTAATATTAGGTGATGTATTGAGCATCCTAACCAAGTCAGGGATCGCCTGAATCAACATAAACTGTGAAGGGCTCTCCATGGAAATAATGTGCTCCACTTGACCTCTTTTGCCTGAGCTTTCTCAATTAGAATCTGACACTGCTTCCCTTCAGGAGACCATGCTGATTATTTCCAGCTTAAATTCCACGAGCTAGCCTATAATCCCTGTTTCTCTTTGATCATCAAAGATTGTGTGGACAGGCTAAGCACAATTTCTATGGCCGTCATAAATTATTCTTATGGGCATTAAACTGTGCCAATGACCTAAACCAAGCATGGGTCACCCCTCTCTTTTAAAAACGTACACTTAATCTGACATGTTCCAGATATCATCAAATTACTTACCTCCCTTTCTCACTTAAAGGATAGTTCCGGGACTTTTTTTTTATTGTCCCTACGATTCGGCCATGTGTTTTTAAGCATAAATCGGTAGATCGTAGAAAACTTTCCTATGGACCTTACCCGACTTTTCGTCCATTAATGCACTCGAAATCAGCCGCCATTTTGTGATAATCCTATCATCGTTTGCGGCACTAAATCATATCCCCCGCCCCTGAAACAGACTTTATCAAAACATTCATATTCCCCGCCTCTATCCGTGACGTGACAGTGCTGCGTAGGCAAACGCGCCCAGGCGTCTTCTACGCGACTCCACACAGAACCCGGAAACCAACACAGATCAGCTCACAACACAGCGCGCCACAATTCGGAATATGAAACTGTACTTTTAAATCAAACCGCAAGATTGTAAATTTGGTAAAGTACATTTATTTGACATCAAATGTTTAGAGAATATTCAGCGATTTGCATTTTTCTTTGCTCTCGATCCAAAATAGTTCGTCTTGAGGCAAGCGATGTTCGTGTGCAGTACACAGGGTGTTGGTTTACGATAAAATAAGCTCTTCGGTCGCACTGATAATCGCATGGCTGTTCCAATAACGAGGCACTAGGCCACCACAACGGTATGTATGTTGCATCTAGCCATTAGTACCGCGTTAGGGCATACATGTACTTGGCGATCGTCCCATAAAATGGTCAGGGTGGTAACGTTGTTCACGCGGAGAAGCAACTGGCGGTTGTAAAAGCCATCCGCCGGTGTCTGGTACTCGTGACACATACAATAATGAAGGATGTACCTGTTTTAAAAACATAAAAAATGAAATTAGTCTCACCATCAGATCTTTATTAAAATTATTCATTTTATATATTAGGTCGGGAAATTATTTCATAGCTAAGACAGTGCAACTGGGTATTATACGTCATTTCCAGTAACCCACCCCCTCTCCTCCGCCTTTTTCAGAGCCGCCTGAGCGCCAGTGGACCACTTCGTCACTGATATGATATAATATGGCATTTGCAACGCGCCTATACACAAGTGTTTCAAGGCGTGGCGAGGCAGGGAGGGGGGGGGGACAAGGAGAAGACAGACAACGATCCTACTAGGCCAGGTGTCATTCAGATCGCGCAAGTGCAGGGGTAGGGGGAAGGTAAAAGTGCAAGGGGAAGTGGAGTACAAGGTAAGTAGCATAAAATAATAAATACATAGGGACAGCTGGTGGCGAGTGCAAGGTAAGTGCAGAACAAGTGCTGGGAAGGGGGGGCTGTAGGATACTGAGACAGTCCCCCAGTGCAGGAGTTGACAGGGAGGCAGTGCAGGTGGAGAGTGGAAGGGCCCAGGACCGAGGTCGCAGACAGTGGACCAGTTGTAGCAGGGGAGAGGGAGAGAGAAAGCAGAAGCAAAGAGGAAGGTTTTGAGGTGCTTCCGTAAAAGGAGATGGTTCTCCTCAAGATAGTGCGCGGTACAAAACAATATGCCACATAGAACGAACAAGTACAACTTAACCCGTCTTTAAAGCTACTGTATAGTAATTAAATTGCGGTATAAACTCATCTAAAGAGTTACTTACATTATATTTGCATTTTCCATTGTGTCTGTGCGTAGGGCATCCCCGAAATACCACTCCTTCTATGCCGACGTTATTTCTTCTAATGAACGAACATTAAATGGCTTTCGTTTCTGAAATTATATTCATTATCGTTTACGTTATTGCACCACACCCCCAAAAAGAAGTCTTTCGGGATGGTCCCGGCCTGTCAAGGTCAATTAACAATAGAACCTTATACTGAGTCGTGGGCCATTCCGGCACCCGAGCAAAAAATCAAAGCAGCTGACCTTCACTTTGAACGAGCACACATTCCTAGTTAGCTACATTCAGTGTAAGGCCATCTCACAGGACTTGAAATTTACACTCCATCTTTGCATTTTGTCTGCGTGCATTTGCAGCCCCAGAGAACCATAAATACGGAGACATTCTATATTTTTTGAAAAATGATTTATATTACTGTTTGGTTTAATTTAATGCGCAAATGAACAAGGTTGGATAGACACATTGCATGTACATTGAGCAATCACTTTTATTTACACAATACATAGCTACACATATTCAATGGGCCTGCGACATGAGGAGACTCCAGAGCAAAGTCACAGGTGACACCCGGGTGGTTCGCACAACTGCACGGTGAAGGGAGGGGCAACGGTGGAGAGACACATTGCATGTACACTGAGCAATCACTTTTATTTACACATTACATAGATACACATATTCAATGGGCCTGCAACATGAGGAGACTCGAGAGAACAGACAATCAAATTACAATCATTTAAACCGTGATGTGTATTTCTCAATGAGCTCTGCTTTAGGTGGACATGGAACAGAGGCAATGTTGGGTGGCAATGCAGTTGCCCCCTGCACAGGTTCGTTCACAACTCCATGTATGTGCCTATCTAGGACATCAACAATAAGTCTCTCAATAAACTCATATTGCATATCCTGAAACACTGGTTTGATCACCCATTGCTTACTTCTTTTAGTGAAGGCCTTATTGTAGCGAAGCGTCCCTAAAGTTCCGGTCGTCCTACTTTGTTGACGGCCAACATTATGGTTATGTGCCAAGACCGCTAGAAGAGTCCGATTTATCATGCCCTCCATGCCAAAATGCAATCGTTTTGGCCTGTACTTTAGGCACATATTGTGGAACACCTCCAAATCTCCTGTGTGGCAGAATTCTGTGAGTCCCCTCAAATCTCTTGTTATAGTTTTATCAAATACAATCTTTTCAATGGCTTTGTGAGTGGGTGATGAAGGAATCAACCACTTCTTCTTCCATGCCTCCTCTGTGGACAAATGGCCATGTTCACAATTGTGGAAATGTTGGTTTGTGGTCCAGCGGTGAACGTTGCTACAGTGTAGCATTACTGACCGCCATTTTTCCAGTAGAATTTCCAACGACCCTCCACATGTTTTTGAGCTCCACCAAAGATGGTTGCTGATTGACTTGGACCACTGCGAAATACCTTGCATATCTTTTTTTTTACCTGGAGCCGCCATTTTTTTATTGATTGTTTTTGCAAGATGCCATATGTCAAATTGGTGATTTATATTTTTGTACTCTTCTCTCATTGTCTTGGCAATTGAAACGTGTCTGTCCGTGGCTATCAGGTCGATCACCATTCCCCGCGATTGTAGTTCTTGCAATGATGCTACAAAGCCAACTTTCTCCATGGCCACTGAGGATGTACTTTGTGACACCTGCACGGCCACCAAACTCACAATTTTCTTACTTTCCATGTCCTGAAAGTGGTAGGTGCAGTACTTGGCTGAAAATCCTGGGCTGTCGCACTGTCCATCACCGGCTAGCCTGAACCGTTTGCCCGCGAATGTACTATCAATAGACATTTTTTCCATTCTCCAAGCTTCGCTAATTGCTGGAAATAGATAATCGATTTGGTACTTGTAGAACTGAGTTTTCGCAATGAAATGGATTCCCACAAACTGAAAGAAATACTCTAACTTTTTAAAACTTGAACCACTAAAAAGTGCGGCCGCTGCACAAAGTAGATTGCCTTCTGGCAGTTGCCCCAGCATGGGTTGTGCAGACCATGAGAAAGGATGATATTTTGTACAGGTGGCATGTATTTTAAGGTTAGTGCCTCGAATTGCACGAGTCACATTAATCAATGCCTCCCCACATACTTCCCCACCAACCGAATGCCCACATTTCATCCTAATAATAATATCAATCAAACAACTATCGAATACAATGAATTTGGCCTTTTTCCTTATACTGTCACTCTGCATCCCAGCTGGTTCGGCCTGTAACGTTGAGGACATGTCACTCACATGAAAGGTAGAATCTCTGATATCGTCTTCCGCTATGTTCAGTGATATTGATGGTGTTTCATTGTCGTCCACTTCATTCTCTTCCATTGCAACATCTGTTCCTTCTCCGGCGATGGGTGAATAAAACAATTTCTTCAACTTTCTCACGGTCTTAGTTTTTGCGGGTGTGGATTCTGTGAATTGATCTCCGACTGCATCCGAACTACCAGGAGGACATTCACTATCAATGGCTGGTGGTGGTATAGCTCCGTTGTCAATCACTTCATATTCTTCCCATTGGCACGATGCATCTCCAGTCTCAAGTCCCTGCCAAAAGGTTTGACAAGCAACATCTCTCGTTCGCTTCACTGTCTGTGTAGATCTAGTTCGTACACCCACTCACAACTAGAGGACAGATTGGAAAAGGGATGTTCAGTTTAAACACAACTTACAGTATTGAACTATTAACAGTGAAAAACAACATAATATAGTGACCAGGACACTAACCTTCTTTTGCTTTCTTTTCTTTGAAACTTTCTTGCCTCGAACTTCAACATCAGGACGCTGTTGCTCCGACTCGTGTGTGCATGTCTCCACTTCCTCTTGCGCTGCAACGACTATATTTTCATGATAAGCACATCCATCACGCACTGACGCTCCATCGACTCCCTGAAACATAGAACTTTCATTAGTATGTATAATAATATTGAAAACACAAAATGTACTTGGGGACCAATACCCACGTACATCTCAATAGCAAAACACGAATGAACGCATTGTGTAGAACATTCAAACGACAATTATTCACGCATTGTTGATCTAGTTAGATGGAACTGTCAAGATCCATACCTCGGGCTCCTCATAGACTTCCATTGATGATATTATTGAAGATGACGCTTCAGCAACTCCCTGGAACACAGTAATTGCATTAGTATGGTTTTCTATTTTGTTAAAAAGAACATAAACTTTGTGCAGGCGTCAACGGCTCATCTAAATAGACCTGCACAAATGATCAGTTGTCTAAAATAAGTAATGGATATCTAAATATGATTCGATTTGCTCGATGGTTGGAAGTGTCACCACCCAGAGATCTGCATCAACTACTAGGGGTGATGTTCTTGTAGAACATTGCGCCGACCCGTAACTGCATGCTCCCCCTTCTTCTTGGACTAATGCTCCATCGACTCCCTGAAACATAGGACTTTCATTAGTAATGAACACAATATTGAAAAAAGAAGACACATAGGAGGGCGACGACAGAAGGACATATCAATGGCTAAAAACGAAAGAAACATTGTGTGTAACAATCACGCTACAAGAATGCAAGATCTGATGATCTCCATCGATGGAACTGTCCGGAAACGTACCTCGAGCATCTGAGTGACATCAACGGTTGTCGTCAATGCGTTGGACTCCTCAGCATCTCCCTGAAAGACAGTACTTGCATTATTTTGGATAACAATAATTATAACTGAAAACAAAGACTAGAGGACGAGTACTAGGGTGTACCATTAGGTAAAATAATTACACGATAAATTAAAACTATTGATTTACATGCCTAAAACAAGTCAGTGGCAGAATAGCTAAGTAAGATTACCCGATAGGCGCTTGAAGTGGCTGATGACTGCAATAACGACACGGATGGAGAATCTTCCGCCTTCATATTGAGTGGATACATAAATGGGGAAATTATTGTTAGCTAATGCTACACACTACCGCAAGGCCGAGAGCTAAATCCGTAAACTTGACTCACCAGTGGAGGGATGTGGACGAATAGAGTGGGAATAGCGGTTGAGAGCAATTTTCGCTTCGCTCGCGGTGTGTTCTTCTTTATTAGCAATGATGTGGAGTACATGTCTGAGCTAAAGTGCCTGCTGCAGATGCGGTATCGATCACCCCTCTTGTCCGCAAAGACTTCTAGGACTCTACTTTCAAGCTCAGACAGTGGATATCCGCAATATCGGACCCATTCTCTTATCTGATCTATTGTCTTAGGGAAAACATACATTATAGTACCTTCAGATTTTTTATGGGTCTTCGAAGGGCAACCACCAATGGAACAGGCAGGCATTGTGGAAAGTTCTGAAAAGTAAAGATCAACAATTCTCTATGAATACCAATGTGTTAAAAAATTAAATGACACATAAAAGGTTCAATGCAAGGTTCGTTTTGGTTCTTGGAACTATACACGTTATTCACATGCGGATAAGTATTTGAATAACTTTAAAAAAATAGAAAAATAATTTGACTAAACTCAGAACATGTGACTAGTTCCTTGCATGTACTGTCTTGAACGAAAAGAAAACATGGATGCAATTTGATGACTACTAGCAAATAGATATAAATAAAAAAAATTGGACGCAAAATGATTATGGTACATGGCCTTACCTTGACGAACAAACAGTTAGATGCAGGGATCAGAGTAGTTTCTTGTCGTAGAACAGGGAGCAGTTCACAGGTTGCAAACTGACGAGTTTGCTCGAAGTGGTCACGGAAGTTCACAGAGACGAAGAGCAGATAACCAGCACCTTCACGGGTTGACTAGCAAAGCGCAAAGAAGTTCTCATTAGAAATATGAAGTGGGTTATAAAGAATTCGAAACAGGGGTGTGTTTGTGAATGAATGACGTGAATATGTCGTGGCATTATGCGGTTTGCAGGGGGGCGTCCAGCGTGAGGGGGGATGCTTGGCAGGAGACACGGGGTCTGGAGGTAGACATGGGAACAACAACCCATGCTCTATAGACCACTTTGAAGTGTACATGGTCTTTGGCACCTCTTGGCCTTTATCGCTCCCTGACAGCTCCACTTGCCAGCGCAAGTACCCCGGTGCGAACTGCCTTTGATAGGGCGGGGGGTGGATTGGGGCGGTGGTCGTGCAGACAAGACTCGTTTGCCGCAGGGCCTCACCAAGGAGAGGCCATCTAACTGCATGTAAGAGGCAGGCTGCAGGATCTAGTACATGGAAGGCAGGGGGGTGAGTTTATAAATACCTCACCCTCCCAGGTGAATATATGGGTGCAGTTCACCCTGGAGACCCTGGATGCCTAGGCAGTTAGTCAGCAGCAGGCTGGCCTGTGGTGGCAAGGCGGCACGGGCCAGAGGGGGTCATCTCTGTACCCGGTGCCCAAAAGGATGATTTATTATGATCAACCATATTGATTATTTACCTATAACCATGTTTTGCATCAGTAAAATCCAACGGCCTTTTATTGCCAACGCTTGAACAAAGTGGTGTGGTAAGTATTTTTGGGGGAGGAGGCAAGGCCGGGAGGCTTGATGCCAACCCGCAAAATAACATATGTATGTCTCCTGCATATGGGTTCAACGGTTATGTGGATTGAAGGTGGGCGGCCAGCGTGAGGGAGGATGCTGGCCGGAGACATGTGGTGTGACAAGACAAGGCACAGGAAGACTATTCAATGGAGACACACTAGATTCATTTAAAAAATCAAAACAACCATTGTTAAAATATATGTTGGGTTTTATTTTAGATCTTAATTTCAATTGACCATAAATAATAAACATTACACATTGTAAAGTTCCGGTTGCAGCACATCCAGGGAAAATCTGCGGTATTGTCCACTGTCGCTGGGGAAATGTTGTCTAATGGCAAGTACCGCACAGGCAGGTATTACTCTCCGAACGCGGTGTCCGAGCCTCCCGTGAAGCCACCAAGTGAAGCAACGATAGGCCACCAGCCTGTACCACCTGTGAAAAAGAAAGATGCAAACTGTATTAAAATGACAAAACTTTCTTATCAATGTCGATTCAGGTAAAAAATGTCATTCTGCTTTGAAAAAAATTCTATCTAGAAAATGCACAATATGGAACCAATTTACATGCGTTCGAATTATATGTAGATGTAATTTTATATGTGGGAGACGACCATGAAATAGTAGTGGCATCACTGACATCACAACCAGAGTATACTTACTTGTTACTCGGATTACGCGGACGAACAGTGCCGCGAAGTTCGTGCATAAGCACCATCATCATCCTCAACACGGTCCGTGAGAGGCAGGCTTCCCTGAACTCTGGCAGCTCGGTGATGCATTGCGGACTTGGCTCGCCTTCCGAAATGTAGGCCAAGCACCCGGAATTTTCACGGCAGCAGCAGTTCTCCTCCTCAGTTGGCATTAGCTCGCACCGATTACACGTGCACCAGGTGGAGACGCCGTCCATGCGACATGGTCCAGGCTCTTCATCCGTTGACTGGTCCTCCCAACTGCCGTCCGAATCCCCATCGTTTTCGCGTGCTTGCCTTTCCAGTAGTTCCTCCTCGGTGTACTCGGGCTCGTACATATACGGCATTATTGTAGCCATTGTGTGGTAAAGAAAGTAAAATAATTTACAGAGATGGTACAGGTGTTCACAAGGCCTAGAAGCGGCGAAGGTAGCTGACCAGAGCACAGAAACGAGTCACAGAATACTCAAAGTAACACAGAGAGAGTAATGGAATCGAAAATCTGCTGCTGTGTGTTGTGAAACGGTGTGTTTATACTTATTGAGGAAAGAGGCGTCCTGCCATTTCCATGGCGACACTTCATTAGCTGAGGCGCAGCGATTGTTGACACGAAACGTGCTTTGGCGTTGGGAAATGGGCGGTACGCGTCTGCTGATGTCAGGCTCAGGGGCGGGGGATATGATTTAGTGCCGCAAACGCAGGTGAGCCAGGTCGATGGGGGGAAATGATAGGATTATCACAAAATGGCGGCCGATTTCGAGTGCGTTAATGGACGAAAAGTCGGGTAAGGTCCATAGGAAAGTTTTCTACGATCTACCGATTTATGCTTAAAAACACATGGCCGAATCGTAGGGACAATAAAAAAAAGGTCCCGGAACTATCCTTTAAAATATTGGACAAAGCTGCTACTGTGAAGCTCAAAAATGTTGTTGAGCACCAACTCCTACTGGGCGTTCGTCAATTTGTCATTTGCCCAGCAACAAGTACATGATTCGCTCTTCTTTACATAAAATATGCTTTTATGTGCATCATTGATGGGGGGATATTGGATTCCTTATGCTTTTGGAACTTTAATGCACTTTTGATATGTTCGATTTTTAGAGTCACGATAGGAAATTTCACGTTGCACACCAAAGTTCTGTTGTGTCATGCCATGGGACTCAAAACTCGTGCTGTTCACCTTTATTTTTCAATATTTAATTTAAAGCTGTTCCACAAGCTGCTTGCTGGTTTAGGAGCCATCTGACAGACTTCTGCGGATGACAAATTGTGTTTAAAATGGGTAAAGACCAGCAAACTAATATAACTGGTATACCATTCATTTTCAATGAGATCAATAGATTGATGGCAGTTAAGTGTTTGGGAATAAACCATTATACAATGGAGATCCCAGTGGTCTTCTCTTCGGAATCCCTGCATTAAGCCATTCTTTTTATTTATTTTTCATCACTTTAAGTTTTTCAAAAATAACTTTACAATCAATCCATACGTTGTGTGTTGTTACAGCTTCTAGTAAATCAGAACACATTTGTATCAAACTTATCTCTTATTATAAATAAATACAATTCAGACCGATCAATCCCATTAATCTCCCCAAAACCTAAACAGATTTAAACAATAGAAAATTGATACACAAACCACACAGACACAAGACAAACCACAAAACCTACATTCTTCCCCCTCACCTCTCCCCTAACTAGACAAACACATTTATATTCAATCAGTCGATGCTCTAGACTACACTCAACCACAATTCCAAATAACTTCCTTCCCGATTTTATCTTTGATACATACATTTTTTCAAAAGTTGAAAGAGTTTGCATGTCCGTCAACCAGCCCTTCACAAATGGCTTCTTTCTAGCTTTTCATACCCTCAATATTTGCTTAGTTGCAACAAGAAGAGCCTTGTCAATCCAGCATGATGACTACCATGCAGTATCACACCTGCCCTTTGGTGACAACAGAATCACAGCCGACGAAGTTCGTGGGAATGAAATACCCCAGTGTCACACTCACCTGTGTCTCTGCAGGAGCAATGAATGAGCCTCCTGTTACGCTCACCTGGCTCCCACAGGGGCATCGGTCGGACCCGGACAGCTGCGGTCTCCACTTACGTGATGCGTAGTACAGCGATGACTGACTGGATCTGCCCTCCTAATCTTGTCTGCTTAACCCATAGAAATATTCTCCTGCAAGTGGAGAGATGGATTTAGCCACTTGTGGATTCAAGTGATGGCACCCCCACAGTCCTCCCCAACTAATCACCTCCAAAATGCCCTCACAGCAATCTCACCTTATATTCTTGAAAGATGAGCTCTCCATCCTGCGTGGATTTGCAGGGGCGCGTCGATTCCAGTTACTTCACTGGTTTGAAGGCTCGGGAGAGTTCCGGAGAGTATTGACTCTGAGGTTCCTGGTGAGGACCAGTAAGTATTAAGTTCATAGAGTTCAATATGTCCGATGTTCACTCTTGTTCCCCCCTTCCTTTCTTGTCTTGCAGCTGGCTCGTGAAAAGATGCTCTTGTGGCAGCTGGTGGCGATCAGGTAAGAGTCTGTATTGCCCGGCGCTGTCCGGTAAATGTTGCACGTGGAAAACGTGTTGTTTTATCTCTCTTTACAGATGCGGCACGTGAAAATATGGAGAGTCACAAAAGGATGCCTGCGGTGGTAAATCAGGTAAGTCTATGGTGGTAAGAATTATATTTGTTGGTTCCCTCGGCTCACCTTGTGGTTTTCTTTCGTCTCCTAGGTGCCGAAGTTCGGCGAAGAAATGATGGAGACAGCGCCGACCCGAAGGATGCTGTGAAGACTGGTGAGTATGGCGCGGCGCTGCAGCTGGAGGTGCGGCACGTGCAGAAATTATGTTCTTTACAGGTCCGGAGACGAGATGGATCCAGAATCAGGTGTGGAATAGAAATGTTTGTTTTCTAACCTTGTCCCTTTCTTTCCTCTTTGTTTTAGGAGCTCCGGATTCAAGACAGGCGTGGCAGAAGACTGGATGCAGGCTGCAGGCACGGTGAGCGTTACCCTGCTGGATGCAGAATAACGCGAAGCGTGTGTTGCTGGTCGGGCGTGTTTTACATAGCCTCAAAAGTAGTCCCAGGTAAGAAGTCCCTAGAACCACACCCGAGTAAAAAATAGTCGCTGTAGAAAAATAGTCCCTTTCAGGCTTCATGTTGGATTGGAGTGATTTGCAGCATGGTCTGCCTGAGGTAAGTATTGACTATGAGCCTGGCGCCTTAGGCGCCAGGACAGATTTCTACTATGAGCCTGGCACCTAAGGTGCCAGGACTGAACCCAGATAGCCCCTAGCCAGGGCTGCTGAGGTTTTACTAAATGTCTAGATGCCTGCACCCGGGGATGATGGGCTTGGTCCGGATGCCTGGGGGTAGGCATCATGACACCTCCCTTGACCCCGAGTCTTCACTTCCCCTGTTTCAACCGGAGGAATACCTGTCAAATACAAGGTGTATACTCAGACCTGAATTCACCCGATTCCCCTCGGCCCTTCCCTTCTCTTTACTGTGTGCTCTGGGCTTACCTTAATCTTTAGTAGGGTGTGCACTCCATCCTGCATTCGCAGGGGCGCGATTCACTCATGGTGCCAATGTCTGTAGACTGAGTTCAGATGCCAAACCTGTTTTATGCCTTCACAGCGAGGCTGAGAGTTTAAGGCGCCAGTTTCTTCACTGGCTAGAAAATCCTTCCCACAAGTGAACGTTGCGCGGAGAACGTTGAGTGTCCAAAATTGTCTGTATTGTCTTTATTTGCTGGTATTTTTGTGGGTTGGTAGCGCTGCGTGTAGAATCTAGCTGCTGGTATGTTTGCGCAGAGCCTTCAATTTGAGTGTTCCTGGTAATGTCTCTCACTTTCCCTTGCAGGAGAAATGATGTGGTATTAGCGCCTCGAGTCCGGGTTCAACACTACTGGAGACTTGGTGGTTAAGTACGTTTGCACGGAGGATTTTGGTAAGTATGCACCGCGTAGAGAGAGAGAGCGCAGTGAAATAGGTGTCCGCGTTATTGGGGCGAGCGCAATGAATAATGTCTCTTCTTCTTTTACAGGGGTTTGTGTGCTCGTACAACTAACCTGGATTCCAGCGTCACGGGAGGATTTAGTGAGTATTCGCAGCATTACTGATGTGCGTGTTAACGCAGATCTTCTTTGTTCTTACAGGTGCCGATGTAGGAATCCCCTCTTGACTGGAGGTAGCTGCGGCGTGGAGTAAGAACCAGGTAAGCTGAAGCAGAATGATCTGGAGCGGGTAAGCAGAAGTAGGATGATCCGGAGCAGGTAAGCAGAAGCAGGATGATCCGGAGAGGTAAGCAGAAACAGGATGATCCGGAGCCGGTAAGCAGATGCTGGCTGATCCAGAGCACGGCAAGTGCGCTGCTGATACAGCTCACAGTAAGCAACACGAAGAACTGGAAGAATCTTGGGTGTGGCTTATACAGCCAGCCACACCCAAACATTAGAGAGCTCATGAATTATCATTATGTTTGGCAACAGGAAGTGGTAATCAGGAAGTTACTACAAACACTAGGAACACTACACTAGGAAGGAATGAAAGGAGGGATTTGTTATGGGTTATTTGTGTGCCTATGCCAGGCCTGCCAAGCCTCCACCCAGCTTGCCCCAACTACCTACCTGATACCCATGACACCCAGATTGTGCCTAGTCTATCAAGCACATTTTTCCAATACCTAATACTCTAGTGCAATTCTACAACATATGCATTAATTAGCCCCTCTCTCGTTGACAGCCCTAACTCAGACCTGTTTCTATCATTCCCAGCCCATTCATTCGTTCTGGAGTCCAATAAAGGTGACCTAAGACCCTTTGATGTATATAACACAAGTTCAAATCCATATTTGGCTTTAACAGCCACCTTCCATAGCTCCTCCCACTCCTTCCCTGATATATTCCTACCAACCTCATTAATCCGATTTTGCTTCAACTTCTCCTATGAATCGAGAAGTGGACCCTCCACAGGCATCATTTTTAGAAAGGTCGACACCATGCCTGGTGAACTAGCATACATTTCACAAATCTTAGGTTTTTCCATCAAAGGCGTATTTAGCATCTGTTGTCTTTCAGATAGCAATTCTCCCAGAGGCCTATACCTCCCGAGCTCCCTTCTCCCTACACCATATTTCTCCAATAACCCCAAAAAGGGTATCATTTCCCCATCCCTCCAAACGTCCCCAATTTGTAATATACCCTTGTTAACCCAGCTGCGCCAATTCAACATCTTGTTGTCTATTAGTAACCCTGGATTATACCAGATAGACGCTTCACTATACAAAACCAGATTGTGACCAAACCCCAAAATCCACAATGTTAAAGCAGTCTTTGTAGCAACAATAGTTTATAGTTTTGCCGTCAGCCCTTCTTAAATATTCACAAATACCCCTTTTCTGATTTGCCATCAATAGTCACCAGAAGATGAAAACTCTTAAGGTGCCATTTTGTAATAAATGCAAATTGAACGCAGGCAACCACCAATGTTTGTTCTTATGTGCTGTGCGGTCCTTTAAACTTTTGCAAGGCAGAGTGCAAAAGTAAAGAATAAAACAAGGCAAAACTGTCTTTACTCTTTACTTCTATTCTCCCCTTTGCAAAAAAAGTCAGCACTGCCTGTAAATGACCCTTCTCTCTTCCTATAGAATCCTCCTGCTCGTTAACAGATGCACATGTGAGGTGGATGCCATAGGAATCCATTTGTTTTACGTCTGCATGAAAGTCTAATGCAGACAGTTGTAAAATGAAGTGCTCACACAAGATAATAATAATAATAATTAGGCTTTTATATAGCGCTACAAACCCTCAGGTATCTGAGCGCTGCTTATTATTACCCACGGTGTGTGGTGCTCATTTATCGACCTCGGAAGGATGAAAGGCTGAGTTTGGCCCCGCGGGGATTCGAACCTGTGTTAACAGGCTCTGCACGGGTGTCAAAGCGGGCGCTCTACTCGCTGTGCCACTTAACCGGATGAAGGAGGAAAGCATTGCTGAGATGTTGTCTCCACTTGATATCCCTCCTCTGCCTGGTTCCAACAGAAAAATGGGCTGGAGCATAAAATGACAGCATAAAAGCATAATAACTTGCTTTTCATGCTCCAACACATTCTAAAATGACAAGTTTTCGTCATTTCTTGACTTTGATTCCTCTCCATGTATGAGGCCTTAGATACCCCCCAGTATGAGCTCAGCTAACTATTACATAATGTTGCTGAGACATGTCCTTGTCTCTCAGAATCTCACAGCAGACTCATTTCGATAGATATCATTGCTTCTAAAATTCATTAGGCAACACAGTATGGGCCGAATTCACAGAAGCGTTTTATAATGGCAAAACCCTATTGGAAAACGCTCTGTGAATAAGGGCCTATATGTGAATGCAGGGTTTCCCCAAGTATGACGTCAACATATTACAGAGCAGTACATCCCGTATTGCAACCGATAGCCCTAATACTGGGCAGGCTACACTGGTTCCCCGTCCAGATCTCCTTCCCCTTCTTACTTGTGTTACTCTTGTCCATAAGGCGGTCTGTGGAAATTCTCCATTATACCCTAAGGCCGGTGTAGAACATTTACTCCAGCCCGGTCCCTAAGATCCTCTCTTCAAAATATTGCACTACTTCCTAGGGTTCAGCGTACTCACAGCCTTGACCACTCATGGATGATCCCAGTTGGAAAACATTAGAATTCTTTAACTAAAAGAATTCTCAACATTAAGATAGTCTTTTCTTAAAAAAAATAATAATAATAATAAAAAAAAAAAACCTCTGCTGTTCTGTTCTACCTAACTAGTACTCCTGTATCGCTTCAAGTGCCCATTTTCTGACTTTGGCTCATGAGCCTCGTTTCCTTTCAGCACCATTACCAATTAAACAATTGTTTCTTTCCAGGATGTGAATAATACCAGCCTATCTCTGCCTGCCTCAAAAGACTGTGAGACTCTGGGCGAAACAACAGCACATTATGTTCACGCAGGCCTCAAGTCATGGGAAATCTTTGGGTACACACTTCCCACAAGTGTCTCTAATATAAAACTGCTGCATAAAAAAAGTCATAAGAAGAAATATGCTGTATTTTGCAACAGGAAGAAGTAGGAAATGATGCGGCAGAGCATGCAGTGTCCATGGCACCATGAACAGTGGATTGTGGGACTTGCAGTCCGAAGAAAACACCCCTGAGAGAGTGATAATGTGACTGTTGTGGATTTGAAATAAAGAACACATGGTTGCATAATGTGCAGTCCTTAATACGTTTATACGGTAAGATTTGCAATGAACGAATAACCACATTTCATTCCTGGATACAAAGAAATGCGTATTGATGGTTTATGCTCCCCCAGATTTCAGAGTACAGTGAAACTTCTTGACAGGAAATAAATGCTGTGTTGTTTGCCACCCTCATGTGGTGCATGGTGTTGTGGCAGTGTTTTTATTGACTGTATTCACACAGGAAAGTATATTTGGGGCTAGATTATCAAAGATTTGCACGGGTGCTAAACATTGAGTAAATGCTTTGATAATGCAAAATGGAGCAAACCCATTTTGTCACAATCCATATTATCTAAAAACGTTTGCACCAGGGCAAAAATGTATCAGGCTGTTTTTTGCACTATATTTGCTGCTTAGTATACAGCAAAGGGTGTCTTCTACATTTCATTTTACGCAGTAAACATAGCAAATAAAACAGCCTGCTCCAATTTCCGCTGGTGACATTTTTTTGAAGTACTACCGTTTGGGGCTAAACCTGTTTGCTCCATTCTCTATTATCAGAGCAGCAACATTGGTAATACATTCATTTGCTACACTTTTTTTCACCAGTGCAAATCTGGTCCCTGGTGTGCGTTTTGCAATTAGTCAGATACATTTGGAGTCTTCCAGCTGCAAGATCGAACGCACATAACACAGCGCACTTTTCACTGTGTTTCTTGAGTGCAGTGAGGTTTCAAACACGCTCCTCTCTTTCAGGTTTTGCTTAATCTGCTCCAAACACCATTTTGAAAAAACACAAGTGTGTATGACTTTTGAAAAGCCACAGCATTGAGGGCCTTTTAAAGAAATGTACACAAAACGGATGGCGATGGCGCAGTGGTTTGTTTAAGATCCACCGTGCAGTGTCACAGTGTAATAGTTTTGCGAAAAACATGACTAGAGCTGAGCATAACGCCGCGTCAGTGCTGAATTTTGCATGTGATTTCTGTGCCTCAATCATTAGGATCCTAATCAGTTGAACTACAACACGTGCGAATACATTGCGTGTTATACAGCAGGCGGTGGGCGTATATTTCATTTCGGTCTTTTTTTTCCCTCCATATTTCAAAGGAGACGCAGTTTGTAGGCGTGTGTGCGTTGCTGCCAGGACCAATATTGTCTCAGCTGTGTGTGTGGAAAAAGAACAGCTCCGCGACGGGCACCAGAAGGATTCGGGAAGACTAGGGACATTAATCTTTTTTAGATGGTGAAAGGCATCTTTTGAAACCGTCTTTTTTAAGGCAGTGGAGGACTGGTTTACATTGGCGCTGTTCTAATTATGGATTTCAATGTATATTGATGGTGGACTTTAGTTATGTGGAGAGTCCAGAATGGGGTGACAGCAGGAGCCACATAATACTGTGCAGGAGAGCACGCTGCACACGAGACTTTCACAATGAACTCCAAGAGCAGCATTCAGGTAACAAGTTAAATGAGAAGCATGCGTAAGGGAAAATAATAACAAATAAACACTGAAACACGATCATATCTGGGAGGTACTGCACACAATACAAAAAGAAAGAAATACTTTAAACATGTCATTAATAAACGTTAATACAATAAGGGATCAACTAAACATGCCCTGATCACTTACCGGCAACCTACATTAATCCCAGTCCTAATCTTCCTCGTCCCAGTCCTTACCTCATGAAGACTATCCTCCTTCTCATGGACATTTACCCAAATCCATTACATTTTTTATTCTCACCCCATCTACTCCAAAAAGATGGTGCTTACCAGTAGCGTTCTTACATTCTGTGAGTAGAATGTAGAGGACGAATGTGGAACGAGGGAAGAGAAGTAGATGAGAGAAGGTCGTTGATGGGAGGTGTCATGAAGTGCTGGTGGGGCATAATGAGAAACTGACTAAAAGAAGATTGATTCAACTAATGGTCATGCACTGATCATTTCATTGGCGATGAGCTGCGTGACGACAGGCAGCCCCATCGATTTGCTGGTCGCTGCCTCTGAATTTCCATTCCCTGCTGAGATGGAGAAGTGTGGGTTGCCGTCATGGACTGCGCATGTGCTCTTTTCCCTGTGCCACATTATCTCTGTGTTTGCTTGGCCCGGTAAGGACCTCATGCTGTGGGTTATGAAGTTTGGTGTTGAGTCTCACGCTCCAACGGTCGTGGCTGCTGCCTCGCGGCTGTGCTAGAAGACGCACGAGGGAGCTAAAGGAAAGCACCTACATGTGTTGACACGCACAACTGACTGTTGTATCAGTTGATTGGCAACGTGTGTTCCTTCTTTGAAGCGAAACCAAGTTGGCACAGAACAGCGTGCGAGCAACACAAGAAACGCTGTTAAAGGATCCTGGCAGTTCTAGAGACTATTTACATAGAGGGTGTCTGCAGGACAATGCTTGTAGGACTCCCCTGAAGTACAATAGTGTGCACTGCACAACAACAAAAACATAGAAGGAAGAGGAAGGTTCGCCTGAAATAAAAGCGGACAACATAGAATAAGTAAAATGCACGATATCCTGCCTCCCAACTCTCTCCTGGAGACACAGGCCGTACCAGTGATGCCCTGGAAGTGATGAAAAAACGCCTCGACCATTATGTTCAAGCTGTGTATACTTCCAATTTCGCCAGTGAAAGGAAGAAAGGTGTGTTCATGCACTGCCTTGGCAACCACGGCCAGGAGCAATTCGAAAATGTATTGTTCTGGAGAGGTATCATTTTGGTAAGAGGAAACAAGTGCACAATGAGTTGGTGGACTACTACGTGAAGGCTTTGAGAGGTTTGTCCTCAGCTTGTTAATTTGGGAGCACCCTACAGAATGAGCATGAGACCAGTTTGTGCTTGAATGTAGGGCTGGTCTCAGTAAGGTTGATTTTGATGCCATCTGGGACAATATTAAAAGGGCACAGGGAAACAAGTTCCTTTTGGTCTGCATAAAGCAGCCAAAGAAGTGGTGGTTTAAGCAGGGGATTGGGTGCATGTGAAACTTCCGCCGGGAAACGGAAGCAACTCAATCTAACCCGCCCATCCACTTATCCCTTGGTCAATCCTCTAGTACAATTGGAGGCAATCCTGCCGTTGATCATATTAACAAGGCATCGGATTGCCTCGCTGCATCAGTATCAATCAAGACTAACGAAGTCCTTGCCCATGTGCCTACTGCCATAGAACATTCAAATGGCAAGACAACTGCCCTTGCACCCACTATCAATTTACAAATAAGTCAATCCCCTAATATCCCAATACCAAAGAATATGTTTAAGGTTTTCAATTTAGCCTCTACTAAACCCATAACATCAAGGCCTACCAAACGAAGAAAACTTCAACCTGCTAATTTCAAAAACTCAGTCAGCAAACCAATGGCAGGTAAGAAACGGAAAAATCCCATGGACCCACTAGAAGATCAGGCAATTGGAGCAAAAGCTGACACCTGTCCGCAGAAACCTGAGGCAACTGACTTGACCGCATCCATTGTTCCGCATAAGCCCCTAGATGACCTAATCCAGATGGTTGAATGCAATGATAAACAACAAAGAACTCAGCCACAAACCCATAAAGAAATACCCCTTATTTCTTCAGTTATCAGTACAACAGCAACAGTAGAGCCCCCTATTTCCCTAGCTGGAGCTCAGAATGCCCCTATGTTATTGGCTATTCAGACTCAGATACAGAAATCCATCGAACCCTTTCTGAAATTGATTCCAAATAACTCTGCACACATACTAAGACAAGAACACCCTAATGCAGTGCCCTTAATCCCTATGGATGACCAAATTAAAACTCACTCCATACCTTCTGAATCGAGACAATACTTGCAGTCAGCTAGCCATTTAAACCAGATCCCAGTGACACAGTTAATTCCATCAAAAGATCCCTGTTCTTCAAAAGCAGTGGAGGATCAAATCAAAGCCTCCATGGAGGCTTATTTCACACGAACTGCCAATTTTAACCCCGAAGCAAATACCTTACCCTCACTCTGGACTCCTGTACACCCCCTCCCCTTTGATCAGGCTGTAGTCTCCCGACAAGATTTACGTGAAGAGATCAAAACCTCTATTGAAGCTTTTTTCCATCAATCAAACGAGCGTCACTTAACCAAGATGCCAGGAGAAGAGTTTCCCTCACTCAAGCCCTTAATACAGGGACCCCTAACAGCTATTCCTCACCAGCAAGACAATCGTATCCACTCTGAGAAAAGGCCCACAATAGTGACAAGAGATCGACCTCTACAAGTTAAAGCCAAACAAGAGCTAGAACATCATCGCTTTATAATAAAATGCAGAGAAACCCCATTCAAATCTTATGACTTGAATCGATCCAGCATTCTCAACATCTGTGCAGAAATTCCTGCTTTGTCGACCATTTCATCTTTAGACATCAATCAAATTGAGTTTATAGATCATTCTGACCTGTCTGTTGCTCGCCTATATATCCGATCCTCTGTGGTAGCTGACATCTTATGGCATGCTAGAATGGCCTTATTTGAGATAGGTTTTGTCCTCTCTCAAGAACCAATGCCTAAAACTACAACATTGCAGGGCCATATGTCACGTATATTCACCTCAAACAATTTTTTACATCAAAATTTGATAGATCAGACCAGACAAGCATAACTATGCCAGGATACCAAGATCCTGACTATAATCTCTTGGAATACACGAGGCCATAGCCATCTTAACTCTCTGAGAAATGGGCATTTGGTCGATATTGACATTGTTGCACTCCAAGAAACATGGCTAGTTTCACCCCCAGTCTGGGACTCACACACTATAATATGCACCCCTGCAGAAAAAGGTATACAAGGCAGACCCAAAGGTGGTTTGATTTTAGCAGTAAAAAAGACCAGTGGTCTGATGACTTCCGAGTATATGATCTCCTCTCGTTCCTTTCAAGTGGTAAAGTTAGTAGATTCTCAGCAAAAAATAGCGATTGTCAACATCTACTGGAGTCGTAACTCGATAGGGCCAGAAGAATTCTTCCAACAGCTGGAAGAAATACTAGATAGTCTCACCATTGATTCCACCTTGACGCTCACCTTGATATTAGGTGACCTTAATTTACACCTTCTATCTAAGGAGACAACTCTTCTCTCAGAATTTGAAACGAAATGGTCCTCAATTATGGAGGACCGTAATTTTGTCATGTTAAATGGCAATGTAAGAGGTGATTGCCCGGCTCAGCCAACCTGGCGGAGAGGTGTTCAGAATGCAATAATCGATTACATCTATATCGATGATAGAAATTTCAACTCAATCCAAGAGCTCCGAGTGATCAATACTGACCTAAGCATTCATTGTAAACTTAAGTTGTCATTACGGATTAGGAACACTCAAATGATGCAATGGCATAACATGAATGTAACAGGCATTGTTGTGAATAACGGGAGAAATAGATTGTCATGGAACAAAGGAAAACTGAGGACCTTAGATCATAAACTTCAAATGATGTTCCAACCGAATAACATGGCCAAAGACTATACAGCTGCCATAAAGATGTTTTCTCGAGTCAGTTCTAACACGGGGAATATCAGACAGCGACATATACATACCTATGACTCAGAAATTGCACATCGCAAATCTGATCTAAGATATGAAATTCGATGTCTCAGATTAGCACAAAGCTCTGATATGGCTAGAGACATCAGAATAGCCAAGCAAAACTATAAAAAATGGCTTAGAGTCAAAAGAGCAAAGAAATATGAAGCGGAGGGGACAGCTATGCTCAAACAGCTAGTTACAAAATCGACAGCTGGTATATGGGCACTCCTCAATCATACAGCTGATACTCCCCAACATGTAGCCCAAATTAACTCGATCTCATCTGAAACATGGCAGTTGTATTATCAGAAGCTATACCTTTCCCCTTATCTTAACATGCATATCATATTCAATCCATCAACCGTTTCAAAGGAACTTACGTTTGACAGTGATGATATTAGGTCATGCATCTTGAAATTGAGCTCAACTCGGGCAGTGGGACCTGACGGGCTGCACAATGCCATGTTAAAAATGCATATTGACGAATGGACAGGCATTCTGCAGCGTATTTTCAATCAAATCCTGACATCCGGTTTCATCCCGGAATCTTGGAAAAAATCTATTATTCTGCCAATATTCAAGAAAGGTAATCATGGAAACCCCAGGTCGTATAGGCCCATAGCATTATTGGATTGCCCTGGCAAGTTATTCGCCAGACTTCTTTTGAAAGAATTCAATCTATGGCTGCAGAAGACCCGTCTACGAGATCCACATCAAACAGGCTTTTTACAAGGCGTGGGTACTGGCATAAATATCATCACTCTGACAAGTTTGATCCACCGTGCATACCAAAAAAAACAAACCCTATACCTTGCCTTCATTGATTTTCAGATGGCATTTGATGCGGTGCCACGAGAATTATTGTATAAGAAACTGGTAGATGCTGACTGTCCGTGGCATATACTAAAATGGATTATACAATTATACACTAATACTACAATCCAAGTAAGACTTACTAATGATGGCTTACTAACTCCGCCTATTCCAACTGCTCGAGGGCTGAAGCAGGGTTGCTTACTAGCTTCAGCCCTATTTACTTTCTTTATCTCGGACATCCAGCATAGCTTTAATAAATTGACTTCGGATTCCCCAAGACTGATGGGAACTCAGATTCAGTGTCTATTATATGCGGATGACATGGTCTTGATGTCACACACCCCCAAAGGACTACGCTTGCTACTTGGTGCCCTTGATTCATACGTAAGAACAAACGGCATAACAATCAACATTGCCAAGACAAATGTCGTTCAATTTGGCACCAAGAAGCAGAGCCTAGCTCAACACCAATGGCCTCTTCAGACAAGTAGAATCACCGTCACCAATACCTATGTATATTTAGGCCTCCTTATCTCTAATCTGTGTGCCCATGACCAGTACACCAAACAAGGGCTTTACAAACTTCAAACATGCATCTCTCAAGCGAAGATCATTAAAGCGAGATTTTGTAAATTTTCTCTTTTACCTATTATTACATATTACAAACAAAAACTCGTACCTGTCATCCTGTATGGCGCTGAAACACAACGTATCATGTCGTATACCTATTGGGCCATTAGAGAAGGGCGATTTTGGCGGCAAATCTTACAATTACCAACCTCGCAGCCCCTACCACTTGTAAGACATGAGCTGGGGCTAATCTCCCTATATGCAATTTACAAATGGCACCTATGCACCTTATATCGCAAATGTCTTCTAAATCAAACAACAACAGGAATAATCAACATTATTTCCCAGTATCTATTAAATTCTATGGATATTTTCCCAAAAACATGGCGACAAAAAATCCAGTCTATTATAAAGAAAGCCCAGATACATCCAACTTTACTGTTAGCAAATCCAAATAAAGCAAGATCAAAAATCTGGGAAGATGACTGGATTCGAACACGTTTAGCTTGTACAAACTACAAACATTTTGAAGCCTGTCCATTTGAATTAAAAAGCTATAACAAGGTGGCTGACTATATGGTAAGATCCCCTAACCCACACCACCGGAATGGATTCATGAGGTTCAGATTAAATCTGTGGTTGACCAACGCGGTAGTAAATCAGCGGAGCAATGGTGATAACCAAACGCTCTGCCGCTTCTGTAACCAACAACCAGAAACTCTTCGACACCTATGTACAGAATGTGCCAGCTTATTTACATTGCGCGGCACCCATTTCGAACCGCTGTTTGTGGACCAAGAGATTTTGACCTCAGAACAGCTATGGACCATATTATTTCATACCAATAGAAAAACAGTGAGATATGCCATAGTCAACTATTTACAGCAGCTCAAAATTCCGATGTATGCTCGGTTGAGAAATTGAGCTACGAGCAGGTCTAGGTGTAAAATGTATTAATGAAACACCACGGAAAACATTGTTAATCTATTCTATCTACAAAAGATCTAATTAATTCTGTTCTGTTATTTATTTTTTGATATCTAGAATACTTGTTAAAAGTGTACTCTTGTTTTAAAATTGTATACAAGATTTTTAATTTTTCTATTGTTTTGGAAAGTTGAAAGGTCTAGATTGCGATCAAGACCAAAGCAACTATGAAATAAAAAAAAAAAAAAAAAAAAAAGAAGGAAGGAAGGATTTGGGCATAGGTTGGCCAGAACCCATCAAAGTGATGAAGAGGTTGCATGGGGCTGTTAGGACTTCAGATGGAAGAGTGTGGAACCTGAATAGAGTGTGTAAGAAGTCGGGGTTGAGAAATGTGTGTGGTAGCACTGAGAGAGGGATGGAAAATGGAGGTAGAGTAGGAGAGGAGGAGAATAGTAATGGGAGTAAGAGTGGTAGGCCAAAGAGAGAATGTCGTTAATTCTTTCTCTACATCCTCATGGATTAGTGAGATTTGTGCATAGTTAGCAGTGTTAGTACCTTGTTCTTCTTGTGTATGGGTAAGGGGAAATGTTAACATTTATGTTCATGTTTTGTTTGTTGAAGAGATGTAAGGAAGGGAGGTGTGTCGTATTCTTACATTCTGGAAGTAGAATGTAAAATACCAATGTGGAATGAGGGGTAAGAAGTAGTTGTGAGAAGGTCGTTGATAGGAGGTGTTATGAAATGCCGGTGAGGCATAATGAGAAACTGAATAAAAGAAGATTGATTCACCTAACGGTCATGCACTGATCATTTCATTAACCACCCGCTGCTTCCTGATATACAACTGTCGAGATGACTCTCCCAGTAACAGGTGGGAGGGACGAGGAAGAATAGGACTACGAGTAATGAAGTTTTCCAGCAAGTAATTGGGGTATTACCTCCACTCCCCTCTTCCTTGTCCCAGTCCTTATATCAGAAAGGGCTACCCAAGCTGGAGTTGGATCTACAACACCAAGACACAGAATGTAGCACCCAAGTCAGTTTGTGAAAAACACAGATTGGGAGTTATAAAGACAGCCCCTAACACAGCATGGGCAAAGCCGCACTCCTCCTGCCCTGGTAGATGCAGGTGATAATGATGAGCAAAGGTCTGCAGCAAGCACCAGGTGGCCACACGTCAAATGTCAAGGAGAGATGCACCCCTGGCCTCTGCTCATGATGCCTCGGTTCTATATTCATTCATTGCCTTTTTTTGCGGCACTTTTTGCTGAAAAAAAATCATTGAATCATTTTTATTTGTCTGGGGGGTGTCCCCCCAATCCCTCCTCCCCTATTATTTATTCCCTATGCACCACCATACCCTACCCCTTATATACCCCCCCACATATTGTTCATTGTTTTTGTTCGGAAAAACATTTTTGGCAAAAAAGTGGCATGAAAAAAACAGGCGATGAATGAACATCGTACCGATGCCGCCATCCCCGGTATGGAACCACCCTGAATCTCAGGCAGAAGAGGCAAGCCCTCCATAGCATAGGCCAAAGTGATGGTATCTCGCAACCACCAGCTGATAGTCAGTGAGGACGCCTTCCAATTCAAAAGCGGCAAAGAGACTGTTGGATTTCCAGAACACTTGGTTCCTGTCTAGGGAGGTGAGGAGAATTTCCCTGACATCGAGGTGCGCCAGGGATTCCTCCGGAGGAAGATCACTCTAAAGTGAGGGAATGATGACCTCCTGGAACATGTGGAAGATTGTAACCACCTAGGGTAGAAAGGTAGGATCACAGTGTAGGGTGATGACCTTAGGAGATATCCGAGGTAGGGAGGTGAACATAACAGGACTCCAAGGTCATTGATCTGACATGCCGAAGAGATGGCCATCTTCCCGTTAAGAAGTTTGAGATCGATCATCTCCACAGAGAAAAAGAAGGCCACCTAAAGAGCTTTAAATACCTTGGGTAACTTCCAGGAAGGGGTCAAGGATCAAACAGTAAGGTGGACATTATTGAATCTGTTAAGGAATCTAGACAGAATCATAACCGCTTCTCCAACCCCACCCCATGGCTTGCTGGATTGCTCAAACAACTCCCCATTGGGCTTGCTAAGAGGACAGGGCTAGATGTAATTGAATCCTGCAAAAACCTGTGACAACCACACTCAAGGGGAAGAACCCAGTGAACCCCACCCCAAATGACAAAATCATATGAGCGAAGGGCACAGGTCTTGCGGGAGACCTGTAAGGAAGAGGACAGAGCACCATCAAATCCCTGCTGCCAAAACCCCTCTGCCAGTTGTTGGTTAGCAAATAGCCAAGGTGAGACAGGAACGGAGATGGGAACTGGGAGAGGAGCCATGGACTTGGCAACAATGCGGGAACAAAGATCGCCTGGGCCACCAAAGGGTTATCAGCAATACTTTGGGCCTGCTGTAATAAATCTGTTGAATGGTTCTTGGGATCAGCGGGACTAGTGGAAAGCCAAAAAGAAAATCCCCCAACCACCTGTCTCCCTCAACAGGGAGCAAAATAGAAGGAGGAGAGAATTTGCCCTGGAGGCAAACATGTCTATCTGTGGCAGACACTGTGATGCTGGAAATGCATTGGAAGCACATGGCCTCCTTGTCCTTGTCCTGTAGTCCTTTTATCATGTGTGTTCTGTGTTATTTTTGACACAGGAGTCCATGTGGGACTCCTGGCAGTTCAGGTCTTCCTCTTTTTGGTTTGGTGCCATTGCTGGGCCTACGCTATTCATTTGATCTGCTTTGCGGCAACAAACTATTGTTTTTGAGGTGCTCCGCACACCTCATCTTCGCAGGACGTCCACGACCGATCATCAACGAGCACCGCAAGGACCGAAGCTGCTGCCTCGACAACATTGTTCACCCCTTTCCTCAAGGAATCTCGACGATCAGTGGCTCCTGCCTTAAAGGGAGTTCACTGCTGAACCAGGTACATTGGGGTAGTAGAACATTTTTAGAAGGCTGTACTAAGCAATATATGGTCTGGGCTTGTGAATACTTTATTTACAGGTTGCCCAGGTGGGGGGATACTCACACAGAACCGTGCCTATTGGTAGGAGCCCAGTATTCTGCCAATTGTTTAACCAATTTGTTTTCCTCCCAAGTCTATTGTTGATACGTTTTGATACTGATATGTATGCCATTTGAAACTGTCAGCAGTTGGTGCATTTTAATGGAGTCAAAGAGTAACTGTGGTACCACATACAAATGGTACATTCTCATTATAGTATTGTCTGAGCACAAAGAGTGTTATTGTTTGTGTATATATTCTGAACCTTATTTATGTAAAGAACTGTGTTATCACTAACATAGTGTGTGGACATTCCTTTTTAGGGGCTTGGGGACTACATTGTACTTAGAACTAGCATGCATCACCTCCTGAGAGCTTAAGCCTTGATTACTCGTCCAATGTTACCATATAGAGAAACTTGGCTGGGGTGCTATGCACTTCTACTCTGCTGTGTAGAAAGCAGGAGTACAGATACTCCCCTCCAGTCTTTACAGACAATGCGTCCTGGTCAGCATCAAGAACATCTAAGGGAACAGCCTCCATTCCATCATGGATTTGAATAGTAGCTTAAAACATCCGCTGTATTATTGTCCAGACCCAACAGGTGGACGACTTTGAGGGACCCAAGATTGGCTTCTCCCCTGATACCCAGCTTAAATGCAATTACTTCCAGTTGATGGGACCTGGTGCACCCTTGTCTGTGTATGTAGGCAATCCTGAGGAGTTGTCTGTGCGGATAAAGACTGCCTTGTCCCTCACATCCCCATGGAAAATCAGCAGGGCCTTGCAAGCAGCCTCCAATTCCCTGCAATTTGAGGACCACCCGCCCTGTGTCGGTATCCACCTGCCCTGGCAGGACTTGGATTTCAACGAGGCTGCCCATCCCAGGCCACTGGTATCCATGGTGATGATCACTGGGAAGGAGGGGTTTAGGGGAAACCTTGTTGCCGGTTCTCCAGCATCAGACACCACTGCAGGGAAGAAGTGAGGTCCTCGATATCCTGATGAGTGTCTCAAAATCCTGTGAATGTGGAAACCATTGCCTCTGTGAATGAGAGAGGAGGGGGTGAAGATGGTGCTGATCATAGGGAGTGAAAAAGACTGTTGTGGCCATTAAGCCCAGGACAGTCAGGATGACTCTGGCCGTAATCTAAGGGCTCTGACAAAGGCGAGAGGCAGCTTCTCTCAGAGAGGTCGCTCTGTTGGCTGGCAGGTGAACTAGCCTGTTGTTGGTACAAACCACTGCTCCTGTGAACTACAACACCTGCGTCTGGGTTAGATGGGATTTCTGCAGGTTCAGGTGGAGTCCATGTGCCTAAAGGGGGAGCAGGTTTTCTGGACTGATGCCTCCTTCAACTATTGAAAGGGCCACTAGATCAGCCATTCATCTAGGTAAAGGTAGAGGCACACACCTACCTCATGATGCAAGCCCACAAAAGGGCCCATGGTTTTGCCAAACACTAGTGGGACTGAGCAGATGCCAATGGGGAGTACCACAAGCTGGAAGTAATCCGTGCACACGGAAAAACTGACAAACCGATAGGTGGTCAGGTGGATTGGTAAATGCAGGAAAGCATCCATCATATCCAGGGAGGTGAGCCAGTCTCCCTAACAGATTAGTGGGAATATTCATCATAAACTCTCCATCTTGAAAGGCAAGCATTTGATAAAAGCACTGATTTTTTTCAGATAGTTTACCAAGCAGAGCCCTCCTGAAGTCTTGGAGACAAAGAAGACAACGGAGTAGCATTCATTCCCCACCACCTCCAGGGTGATGTATTGTATTGCATCCATGAGATGAAAGAGATCCAGTTCCCTCAAGAAGGTCAGGCATATGATAGGGTCCTGAGGAAGAGCTGTGGGCACCAGACCTATATTTGGGGGCATTGTCAAAAACTCTATCTGGTAGCCCCCCTTGACCACCGTCAGCGCTGAGGGGTCTGAAACGTCCACCAATCACTGGTGCTAGGTTTGAGTAAGTCTTGCCCCAACCTGGGGAGAGACAGCCGAGTCCCTGAAAATCCTTGAGGAGCGACTTTGCAGTGTAGTATGAGCAGATGAACAACCTCATGGTGCATGGCAAAACTCTTTGTAATGGCTCTTACTAATCGATCACTGCGGCCTCCATGCATGGCCACCCAGCCAAACTGCATAGCAAGGAGTCCACCTCGGTTGCCACTGTGAGCTTTTCATCAGTTACTACGTTATATAGTCCGTTCAGAAAGCATGGAATAGCGATCTTTTTGGGATCTACCCGATTTCGTTTGATGGCAGGTATCACATGCACACCCCTCTTAATTTCCTGCTCAAAATGTTGAACCGTGGGGCCCCCCGCAGTCTGAGGGATAGTGTCATTGAACATCATATAGGTGGCCACATGCAACAGAGCCTTAGCCACTGCCTTGCCCATAGTGTTTCCTGGCCCATCAGATTCAGAAGATGAAAAACAGGATAAAGAGAAAGAGGAAGCATCCTGTATCAGCCGCTTGGACTTCCTAACCAAAAGCTCCTTCCTGAGGGTTTCTTTAATCAGGGCTATTAGTTGGAGTGCCTTTTTTGCTTCCCTCTGTCTCCTCCTCCCACAAGAGGATTCAGAGGTATCCAAGGCAGCGGACAGGTCCACATGTCTGCACTTAGTCTTGGCCTTTCCCATTGTAGCAGTGCCAACGCTTCCAGTGAGGAGCTACGGCACTAGTAGGTACATCACTTAGAGTGGGCTCATCTGTTTTAAAGCTGGCAGGGTCCGGAACTCCGCCTAGGGGACCACCATTCTGTTTTGTACACCCGTCAGGAGTAACTCATGCACACTTCTGGGGGTATGGCCGTGCAGCACTTAGTCATAGAGAAGTAAAAGGCGGGCCCCTGCCTGCTTTGGGGTTCTCTACCTCCTCCCCACGAGATGGAAACTTCAAGGGGTGTGGCCATGGCCCAACCACAGAGCAGCCTAACGCTGGGCTGTATCCAGGAAGTGTCGTTCATCCGCTGTGCTGGGGGAGTATTGGCATGGCTCCTGCTGGTACCACTCACCACCATGCAGGCCTCGCTCACTGGTACAATGGCCCAGCTCAGGCAGCTTCCAGGGAGCGCCGCTCACCCAAGTGCCGTCTCATGGTGTTGTCAGCTTGGCTCCTGCTGGCTACACCCACTGACATGCTGGCCTCGCCCCCTGGAATCCTGGCCCAGCCCAGAAGGCTTCTAGAAATCCCTACCCACTGGGCCTGCATGACCTGATCTCCACTGTTCCCCACAACTAGCCAGAGGGGCAGGATATCCTATCTAACTGTGCTCCCATCCAGGGACAAAATGTGATTTGTGATGTTGTACTCTCCTAAGTTTTTTCAATTTTGTAAGACAAATTGAAGGGCGATCTTGCATGAAAGTATGTTTTACCAAACAAGCAGACTTTCTCTACAAGTTCTGTGGTTAACACATGGTGTCCGTATTAGAGGATACACAAGGGCCAACTTCTGGCCCAAGAAATGAAAAACATATAGTGGATAGACGTGTACGTCTGCAGACCAATCATACGAGCAGCTACGAGGTAAAATTGCAACTTTCCAGATAAAAAAGTTGAAGCCATGCTGACATTTGCATAGGGGAACCTGTACAGCATTGAATCTTCCTTTAAGGTCCCATTGGCCGTTGGAAGAGGGTTTTAAATTGCCGATTCTGGCCTGACCAGAACCAAAAGTAACTGGTCTTGGAAAGTATAACATTAAGCAAGGAAGCCTGCTGACCCCCAGGAGTTGCCTGGAATCACAATTTGTAATGCTGAATGTTAAACCTTCATTGGCACTTCGAGTGTTTCGTCATACTTGGTGGCATTGCCCATACAGACCACAAATGAAATTCTAGGTGTACTTTAATATAAGACAAAACAAGATTCCAGCCATGTTAGCTGCATCAGAAATATTTGTACTGCACATGTCGATCCCTGATTGGTCATGAGAAGAACGAACTGAGAAGACTAGGCTGAGAAAGAAGCCCTTCATTCACGACCAATGTCAGCTGGAATAAGCCCAACCCAGAAGCAAATGTTCAAGTCCCAAGGGACATTTTGAAACTTCACCAATATGTGAACGGGGACTTCCAGAGGATGGCCTTAACCCAAAACAGACCCTTGTAACCTATTCCGAAGAGATTCATTAGTCCAAGTGAACTTAATTGCACCACAGCCATTTTTTCTTGGGAATGCAGTAAATTCAATAAATGAACCACCTTGTCCTTCCACTAATCTGTTCATAGCAAACTCAATCACAAATGACCACATAAAAAACATATGCACCTCCCAACCTTTGGGAGGTGGGGATGGGAAGGATAAAATGCTCTTTTGCATGTCAGTGGAGCGGCGCCTCTGGGCCACCGTTGTTGCATTCGAATCCTGCCCACCTTTTAAAGTTACTAGGCTCTGTTTTTTCCCTTTCAAACCAGGCCATCTGATTCTCTGCAAGATCAGCAGTCGATCTGTAATGCTCCATCCAGAGTGTGTGTGTCTCTCTCTATCTCCAGGTGATGTAGGGCTCTTCAGAGGCCAGAACTGATTCCATGTTTCTTATCCAGGTTTTACTGCCCCAGAGACTCTGTGGATTTTTAACAACAGTGCTAAGAACTGCCAGAGGCCTGTTACCAAGCACCACAATTATTAACAGAACTCTCTGAGGGGGGGGGGTGCAATTTAGATTGCTATATGAGCAGGCAATAGTCCTTTGGCTATTTCAATCTCTGGTTTTGGAAGAGCAGGCCTGTCTACAGACCCTGTGAAAGAGTACTCAATCATGGGCACATCCTGTGCTCTGAGGACACTTGCTCATCTCCCTGTTCTGGGTGTGCAGTCAACATCAAGCTATTGCTTCCTGAGCTGTGACTGGGTCACAACAGAAACCACCCCTAAGGCACCAGAGGTGCAAGGCAAAGCTTAATTAAATAATTTCCAAGTTGTCATCTGACTGCTGGGGCTATCTGGGCACTCCGTTTCAACAGCTCGATTTGTTCACCTACTGGCAATGGGCCTCTGCTGTACTCCTTTGATTCTATGCACATAGCACATGTAGTATAGGCAGGTTATAGGATTGTGTTTCTGGGATGTTACATAGCTCTAGAATTGCTGGGGCCTCAACCCTAGAGTTCTCACAATCCCCCTGTGAGAATATCCAGCTCTGGAGCTAGGCTGTGTTCAGAATTCTTCATGGCCATCTACAAGAATTATTATGACTTTTCGTAACAAGAAGAGTAACTGGAATCTGTAGTTTATGTTAATTAAAAGAGCGTATCCTGTTTTGTATGCCTGCCTCCAGTCTGGTATGTGACATTACCATATTTCTGCTATGAAATATTCAGGTGGCTATTGATTGGTCGTGACTCTTCGAATTCTACCAGTAAGACATTCCAATGACTCGTTGGTTGTTTCCATCTAGAGCTGTAAGACAATCTGCTTTGGTCAGAGACTACAAGATTCTCGTTCTGTTGGTCCTACAGTTCGTGTTGCATGGATATCAGCAGGTGGGGGTGTTGTTACAGAGAAAGCCCACTCAATTTAGATTATGTTGCAAACTGACACAGACTTGCGGAGGCATAACACCGGTGGTGGACAGGTACAGGAGACTACGGCAATGAAGAGACAGGTAAGGACTCCCTCCTCAGAGTGTGGGTGCTATTGAATGGTGATATGCTTCATCTCACTTTGGCCAGTAGCAGCTCGTTCAGCTCTGTCAGCTGCCTCCATGTCTTAATGTTTGTTGGGGCCATTGCTAGGGCCATTGCAGTGACTGGGTAAAGCAACACTTCTGGAGGGCACCAGGATCAAGACTGTTGTCAAGAGTGGACATAACAAGACAATAATATTTATTGAGCCACATTACGAGTTTGCCGGTCCGGATACAACGGTACCAGTAAGCTTGCTGGTACCATTGTATCCAGACCAGCAAACTCTGAGTTTTGCTTGCGGGTGCCTTTCATTCCGCCAGGTCTGACCTGGCGGAATGAAAGGCCCCCGCGAGCACAGCATGCCTGTAGCACAGGCACCGTAATGATTGGTGCCAGTGCTACAGGCATCCACTTTCCCATTGAGCCCTATGGGGCTCAAATGGGAATGGGTATCACCCGGTTCCGGCACCCACGAAAGGGCAATTACCGGGTCCGGCTGGGCCGGAATACCCCAGTATTTGCCCGTTCGCGGGTGCCGGATTTATTCGCAAGTTTGGAGGTAGCCTGCCTGTATTACAGGCATGGCTACCTCTAATGGATTATGTCATTTTCTCTATGTCATTTTCTCAGCCAAAGTACTAAGATTTCTTTTGCTTGACATAAGAGATTTTCGGGGTTTTTTCAGGGTTTTCTTCTTCTATGAAAAAGAAAAGTGCTCAAAGTTATATTTGGAGGAAGGCAAGTGGACATTTCACATAAGTGTAGGGGTGGGGAGGGAGAAAGAGGACCAAACGGTGAGATGGGCACCTTGGGGAGATCATTTTCATCTTACTGCTGAAATCTTGCAGGATTCCTAAAGGTAAACAGCACGATTACCTTTGCAATGGCAAGTGCGTCATTGGAACAAATGAGCAAAAACATATATTAGAAGAGGGACAGGGGGCGCATTGGCTTCAGGGGTTATTTGGGGCGACTTAAAAAGGAGGAAGGTGCTTGGGTTGAGTTAACGAGCGCTGAAAAAGAAATGTAATTTTGAAGGTTTTTTCGTGTTACTGCAGGAATCAAAACCTGATGCGTTTTCACAGAAATAATTTCTGCGGGAATAAGTCTGCAGAATGGTTTGAAAAAGCCTGCCAATCACATGTCCGATATTTGCATGAAAAAAGGAATGCATAAACAGGGGTGTTCACGTGAAAATCTTTTTCCTGCGGTACATTTCTGTGGAAATTGAAAATATAACAGCATTTGCGCTTTTAGAATTGAAAATATAAATATAATAGCATTTAGAATTGAAAATAAAAATATAATAGCAATTGCGCTTTTAGAATTGAAATTAAAAATATAATAGCATTTACGCTTTTAGAATTGTCTTTTAAAACGATCTTTAGTATTGGTTCTAAAAGGAACTCTTGGGGGATTGGGTACCTGGTATTTTGGAGGAGTGAACAACTGGGTTAGACCTTTTACTAATGACAAAAAAACACCACTAAATAGAAACATGCTTTGGTGTTTTTAAAAAAAATATAAATAACATTTACAACGTAACTGGTGAAAAAACCCACTTAAAAATCACTTTACCAATGGCATGTTCACCTGCGTCGGTTAATGGAATCTGCCCAATCATTAAAGGTAGCACCTGCATGATGATGCAATCGTGGCATCTCGCACACATCATAAAACAATCCCCAAGGGAAGCTGAAGGAGCAGGTGGAGTCGTGGATGAGGATGCGCCAGAGGAAGAAGATGCGGTTGTGGTCAGAAGTCCTGAAGTAGGTGTCGAGGAGGAGGCATAAATATAGGTGGTGGCTGAGGTAAAGGGTATGCATGTCCACGTGCACGTTCTATTTTGGGTCTTGTGTGCCTGGCAGTACAATTCCTCCGCCTCATCCGAATGTACGCCTCATCCCGATATACGCCTCAACCCAATGTACGCGGATGGGGAGGTGTATGAGAGATGATGGCAGAAGGCCCTGAGTAAGCACTATAGATGGTTCGCTCCACAGTTTTTTCACACAAATGATGCAGCGGCCCGCTTCCATCTCCTTGAGTTTCTTGATGTTGGGGCACTCAATGATTTTCCTTCTTCATAAGTGGATTTGCATTCCGATACCAGATGATGTTGTGGTTAACACTCATGATCATGTGCTGGTTGTCGTTCTCGCTGGAAGACTGGTCTGAGGAGTCCCTCTCCCGCTTTCCACCCATAATAGCACCTAAAAGGTTAAGGGGTGGGGGATAAAAAAGAAAAAGAATGAGACAATAGACATTCCACTAAAAATAAACTAACATAACAAATGAGATGAGACAAACACTACAGACCACAAGGGAAAGAAGTTGACGGATTCAAAAGGAAAACAGGATAGGAAATGTGCTTTTCTCTGCAAGTGGGGGAGCGACAAGAACAAGTGCAGCACTCCTCACAGGTAGTGAAAGCAAGGAAAATGCACGTGCCTCTCACATGCATTTTCGCATGATGGAGGTTGAACCAATAGGCATGCAATGATACTTATCATGGGATTCGGGCCCGTCGAACAATGCCTTGGTGATGGGAAGGATTATAAAGTGAAAAAGTGTGATAAGCCTTTACAACAGGCAATGTCAAGCGCCATAGGCACATTTATTTATCAGACAGAGTGCAAATGTAGCCTACTCATGTATTTCCAATGGTCCTGTCTCCCAGTAATAAAAGGAATCCTGCAAGACCATGTCCATTGTAAGTAGCCAATTGGATGTTGAGTACCTTAAGTAGCAGTTATCGTCTGAATCCACAAGACTATTTCCATGAAAATGGAAGAAATATAAAGTACGAACTTGCTTTGAAAATTTAAAACATGGAATGTCAAGGATTTTACTCTTACTAGTGTGAGGAGGTGAGGGGCCAGTAGGCCCCCCCTCCTCTCCTTGGTACAAACTTGGACCATGTGCCTCCAATGGTGGGGGGTGCTCCCGTCGCCCTTATGCAATGTCAGCATTGGCTGTCATCTGTGTAGATGGGACCATCGCGCAGGACACAAGACATCCATCTTTGTGTCCCCTTGACGCCATCTTGGTAACTAGGCCTCACTGCGATAGTACGAAAAGGTTTCTCTCCCCTCTGCAGTGCCGCGCACGCAGAACACATGGCCCCCACCTTTTCTCTCACTGTGTCTGGAAAACTCAGCGGCTCCATTCTCATGCTGAAGCCGGAGGTAAATTGCAACAAAGAACTAATGTAACAACTCACTCTTCCTCTGAGATCACTGCCCTGTGTGTGAACCAGCGTGAACCAAGCATCCATATCCACAAATCTGTCCATGCCCCCCTCACCCTTGCCATTGGAAAATTACTGCTAGTGTAACCCGTGTCCCTGCAAGGTATTCACTTGATGTACCAAATATGTGACCCCGCCATGAGACCCGCCGAGTAAACCCCCGCCTAACATTAGGTCCCTGTCACAGTATATCGCCTCCTAATACTAACAAATGCCAACATGCCTTCGAATCTTTACAAGTCCATAACCAAGCTTCACTCAGTGTTATCAAGATGGACAACATACCCCTTTAACCTGATGTTCAATATAAACCTCTGTTATTAACGATGTAAATACATATAAGACATTTATAGGTTTACAGTGATTTGTTCAAACGAATAGCAAAGTAATTATTTAGTGTGTGCTTCATAGAAATGTATTAGCTTAGTTAGTGATCACCTCCACCTCACAGAAACCTGACCTTCACCCCTCCTGGACACTGGCAACGAGTCACGTGAAGTCCATCCTCCCAGCGAAGGAGCAACCAATCCAGATGGAACCGTAACGTCATCGCCATATGTACCTATATTGACTGTCCAATCATGTACCGCTTCAACACCCTACACTAATTGCGTCATGTATGATGAAATTTACCTTTATAATCCAATGTAACTGTGATTTGTGTTAGAGTGCTCTCAGGCAGCACAGTTCTTTGGATGCCAATTATATAAACTATTTTTCAACTCACGCAACCTGTCCTCTTAGCCTTATTCCCCGTCCGGGGAGTGTCTCATTTATTCTTTTGCATGTCTAAAGACGGGGAGGGCGCCTACATTTTTGGTGACCACCGTGACGTGATTTTATGACAGGTGCCTCGAGGCCCGTGCAGTGCGGCCATATCCGGGATGCCCCCCAGCAAACCATCGCCTCCGCGGCCGACCAGCCTGTGCGCACAACAAGAAGGGGTCAAGGGTTCCCGGTTAACGAATGCCCAACTGTAAAAGCTGCTCGCCGAGGTGGGCCACGGCTTGGTTGGGGTGCGGACCAGATTGTGGATGAAATGTGAACGGTGACTCTCGGACCACCCGACTGAACACGTGAGTACCGGTTGCGAAAGTTCCCAAGAGGTAAGGGAAGGGTTAAGGACAACGGGTAACGGGTAACAATAGACTAAAAGAAAGTTAGGGTCTGTGTGAATGATACTGAGGCTTTTCTGATCTATCTTTTATATGGCCATTAGGTTTTGTGGAGATAAAGAAGTAAGAGAAGAGTGAGGAAACCTATCCCGAACGGGGTCGAAGGTAGCGCCGCGTACCATTGTCTCGTCCAGTGCAGTTAAATAAGTGAAGACAAAGAGAAAACAGTAGGGGTCTCATATATCTAGTAGACTCGGAGTAGTAATTTAGAATATTCGTTTTCTGTGTGAGCAGAATTCTTGGTGAGATAGTAATAGGTGGGGAGTGCGTGAGAAAGATAGAACAGAGGGGTAACAAACTGAAATAATCAAAAGGGGGAGTAAAAGCGCGCAGGTAGTACATGTTATGTGTGGCATGTCTTCATATTGTATGTTTTTACGTACGTCAAGGTATTACATGTTGATCTGTCAGTAACTGTTTACGTGCCAAGTGAAGAACAAATTAAGGTTGATTAAGAAAATTGAAAATGCAATGTATATGAAAATGTTTTGAATAATAGTGAATGATGGATGTTCATAGTTGAAATAATTTATGGTCTCGGTAAGTGGTGAAAGAGGAAAAATTGTTGAAAAATACTCGTGCCAAGGGGAAGGAAAAAGGTTATATACAACATTGAACAGAAGAGAAAGTAAACAAAGTGTTTGTGCATTCATACGTAGGTAATTGTGTCATCATGGGGGGAGTGACACCCTTAGCGCACATTTGTCAACATCTCCCGTTGTGTAGTGAAAAGATACAGAAATACCACAATCAGTGGGTGACAGAAATAAAACGAGACAGCGTAACCCCCATATGGCAAGAGGGAGGATCTTTTAATAAGAGAGTATTGGACCTAGTGTCAACACACTTGCTGGGCAGATACAAAGGAAAACAGTTACAGAACAGAAGAGAAGTGTTAGACTTGTGGTGGATGTTTGAAGAAATAACGCCTCTAAGCGAGGTACGTATAAACATAGAAGCAGAGAAGGACAAAGTGCCAGAAGAGGTAGGTGGGTCAGCGAGAGTAGAGTGTACGACCACCACAACCTAGAGTGATACGACTAAAATATACCTGTTGTTAACACGACCTGCAGTTGGTTATAGCGAGCCTCGATATGTGCCAGTGGGCCCTGCCCTGACTGCCTCAGCGGAAATAACAGCCACTGCACCACCTCCATATGACAAAGGGGGGCTGTATGGCCCAACTAGTGCCCCACCTGTAAACGTAGCACAGCTAACTGGGAATTTATACAGCTTGCACACGCACAGATGGAAATAACACGATTAAGAGCGTTATGCGATCGAGGCCAGATGCTGCCAGGGAGTAAGGAAGTGCCACCATTAGCAGTAGCGGATCTAACGCCCCCACCAAGTGTTGCAGGAGAGTCGGCGCCGGCAGCGCCAGTACCATCACGATCAGCACCATCACAGTCAACCCCAATACCAAGAGGCCAAGAGGAAGAATGGCAATCAGGAGAGTTCCTGTTCCATTTGAATGGCAAGCCAGTAGGAATAATACGCCCCTACAACCCCAGATAGTCAGCGTGAAGAAAGACAAGAAGAAGAGAGGGAGCAAGAAGAAGCAGAAGAAGTATGGAATCCCGTTGCCATTCCATTTTGATGACTTGGATGAAAGATCACCGCCAAGATGGCAGGGACGGTTAAGACAACAGGTTGGGAATATGCGGGTGAACAAGACAAAGAAGGGGACGGCAAGTAAGACAGGGAGAAAGCACAAACTACAGATGCCACTGATACACAAAGGGCCAGGAAGGCTGCACTACATTCCGTGGGCCCAAATGGACAAAAACAACTTGCTGAAGCTCCTCCCTCCACTTTCAGGCATGGCGGGTAAATGTATACACGCATTCGAAAAGAACACGGCAGGAGTGCCATTAGCAATAGGGGACATGAAAAGTTTGTTGGTGTCCGCTGTCGGAGATCAAGCAGATGCAGTGAGGGTGAAGGCGGGGTTCCGGGAGTAACAATGAGTTGTGACCGCCATGATGGATCACCGTTTAATAACGTCAGAGCACAAGTTTGGGATGCATTGTGGTGAACATTTCCAGACATTCCAGATTTACACTTATTGATGCAGTGCATGATGGGAGAGGAGGAGGAGCCTACGCAATTCATCCTCCGGGTGCAAGACCTGTGGAGAAGTGAAATGGGTACGGCGTGGGATCAGTTCACCGCCCTGTTCTATTTCATAATTAAAAAGGGGCTCCCGAAGGAGGTACAGAAGGCCTTGGCTAAAATAGCTGGAATAGAAGCCAAGGGCTGGCCGGAGATTCAAAGCATAATTGTACACCACTGCAGGAGGATCAAAGAAAGGGAAAAAGAGATAGCGCAGAAAAGGTTGGCAGACAAAGCAAAATTAGTACAGAACAAGCTAGTGAAGGTCGCAGCATTGAACGCAACCACATCAACTGGTAGGAGTAGTTAGGGAGATGACGGAGCAGGAAATGTACCAGTAAGGATGGCTGCAGCATGGGCTACATGAGGGCAAGAACAGTGGGACGGAGACGAACAGTATGGAGGACCCCAGTGGCAAGGAAGACCATCAAGAGGATGAGGTGGGTACAGAGGGCCAGGAGGGGGAGTTGGAGGAAAGTTGGAGGAATGGGGAACAGAGGGTTCGGTTCGGAGGGCTTGGGATGAGAGGAGGACCACAAAGATCATGCTGGAATTGTGGGGCATTATTCCCGAGATTGTAGAATGCGACCTATGGGGTATTACCAAGGGCAGCCCCCAGTGGGAAACTAACAACAATACGGACATCCACATCCAGGCAGCCCCTACGGGCTACCTATGGGAGGGGGCAGACAAGGTGATCAATACTATAGTGAGCCCCAGATGCAGCAAAGGCCGCAGCCTCAACAACAACAGCCACAGCAGAGAGGGGCACCGCAGCCCATGGCCAGACAGAATACAATAGGTAATGCAAATAAGAATATTTTCGCAACGTCGGCCAATGGAGCACCCGCACCTTTTCGCAGTGCAGCAGTGGTAGGAGATAATGTTTTTTCGGTGCCAGGAACTGAAACATATGCAGACTAGGACAGCCCACCGAGAGCACTTGCGTGTCCAGTCCTATCTACTACCCTACGTGCAGAAGAGGAACCACTAGTGGGAGGTGAGATAGGAAACAAGCAGTTTATCTTTATGGTAGACTCAGGAGCACAAAAATCGTGTCTCATGGAAGGACGGTTTCCTCTCTCTGGAAAAAATTTGGAAACGCAGGGGTTCTCTGGGCTATTTTAAAAGTTCCTTACACAAAAGATCTTGACATAACGGTAGGGGGGAAGACAGTGTGCGTACCCTTATTGTATCATGAAGACGCGCCAATTAATTTACTGGGAAGAGATTTGTTGAGTAATTTAAACATGACCATCTCCTTTGCGGAGCGGGGAATAGTGTGTTCAACTACAGGGATGTGCCCCGTACAGGGCAATGTTAATGATCAGCACAATGACAAATTAAGTTGTAGTGAGAAGGGTGCCCATCGACATGGACATGTTCATTTACGGCAGCAGGGTGTTGGCCCGGGTAGTGCCAGAAATAACAAGAAAGGAATGGAGGGTGCCCACAGATTTCATTTTCCGCCCAATTGTGAACACAGATGTTGTACCAGGAACCATCGTGTCCATTGACATAGAGGGGGTTCAGGTTTCAAGTAAATGTATTGTGGTGATAGGACTGGACACGCATGGCTGCGAATGGAGAACAGTAATCTGCATAGATCCAAACATAATGTTGCGTGATTTAACTGATGAAGAACTGTTTACTGACAATGAGAGTGATGGAGAAATAATAATGGAAATAAGTATACCATATGACATTATGATTCAATACAGGGAGATACACAACCCACTCATGGCCAGCTTTAACATCCCACCTACAATTTTTGAAGACAATATGAACAAGGTACTGCCAGAGGTCTGGACCACAGGCCCCCATGATGTAGGGTTATTGCATGATGTAACACCCATTAAGATGAAATTGAAGCCAGGTGCAATACCCCCAAGAGTTAAACAGTGCCCACTATGAAAAGAAGCGGAGGAGGGAATAAAAGAAAAAATAAGTGCCCTGTTGAAACAAGGGATAATTGTACCATCCAACTCCTCATGTAATACAGCGATTTTTCCGATCAAAAAAGCAAAATGAGGGGCATGGAGAATGATTCAAGATCTCCGCCCACTAATGACGTCATTCGGAAAGAATTCCCACTGGTTCCTAACCCGGCATCAATCTTGTGCAGCATCCCCAAGGAAGCCACATGTTTTACCGTGGTGGATTTGTAAAATGCTTTCTTTTCCATCCCACTCGATCCAAGCTCCCGTTACCTCACAGCGTTCAGGATTCCTGAAGGTAAACAGCACGATTACCTTTGCAATGGCAAGTGCGTCATTGGAACAAATGAGCAAAAACATATATTAGAAGAGGGACAGGGGGCGCATTGGCTTCAGGGGGTATTTGGGGCGACTTAAAAAGGAGGAAGGTGTTTGGGTTGAGTTAACGAGCGCTGAAAAAGAAATGTAATTTTGAAGGTTTTTTCGTGTTACTGCAAGAATCAAAACCTGATGCGTTTTCACAGAAATCATTTCTGCGGGAATAAGTCTGCAGAATGGTTTGAAAAAGCCTGCCAATCACATGTCCTATATTTGCATGAAAAAAGGAATGCATAAACAGGGGTGTTCACATGAAAATCTTTTTCCTGCGGTACATTTCTGTGGAAATTGAAAATATAAAAGCATTTGCGCTTTTAGAATTGAAAATAAAAATATAATAGCATTTAGAATTGAAAATAAAAATATAATAGCATTTGCGCTTTTAGAATTGAAATTAAAAATATAATAGCATTTATGCTTTTAGAATTGTCTTTTAAAACGATCTTTAGTATTGGTTCTAAAAGGAACTCTTGGGGGATTGGGTACCTGGTATTGTGGAGGAGTGAACAACTGGGTTAGACCTTTTACTAATGACAAAAAAACACAACTAAATAGAAACATGCTTTAGTGTTTTTTAAAAAAAATATAAATAACATTTACAACGTAACTGGTGAAAAAACCCACTTAAAAATCACTTTACCAATGGCATGTTCACCTGCGGCGGTTAATGGAATCTGCCCAATCATTAAAGGTAGCACCCGCATGATGATGCAATCGTGGCATCTCGCACACATCATAAAACAATCCCCAAGGGAAGCCGAAGGAGCAGGTGGAGTCGTGGATGAGGATGCGCCAGAGGAAGAAGATGCGGTTGTGGTCAGAAGTCCTGAAGTAGGTGTCGAGGTGGAGGCATAAATATAGGTGGTGGCTGAGGTAAAGGGTATGCATGTCCACGTGCATGTTCTATTTTGGGTCTTGTGTGCCTGGCAGTACAATTCTTCCGCCTCATCCCAATGTACGCCTCATCCCAATGTACGCCTCATCCCAATGTACGCGGATGGGGAGGTGTATGAGAGATGATGGCAGAAGGCCCTGAGTAAGCACTATAGATGGTTCGCTCCACAGTTTTTTCACACAAATGATGCAGCGGCCCGCTTCCATCTCCTTGAGTTTCTTGATGTTGGGGCACTCAATGATTTTCCTTCTTCATAAGTGGATTTGCATTCCGATACCAGATGATGTTGTGGTTAACACTCATGATCATGTGCTGGTTGTCGTTCTCGCTGGAAGACTGGTCTGAGGAGTCCCTCTCCTGCTTTCCTCCCATAATAGCACCTAAAAGGTTAAGGGGTGGGGGATAAAAAAGAAAAAGAATGAGACAATAGACAATCCACTAAAAATAAACTAACATAACAAATGAGATGAGACAAACACTACAGACCACAAGGGAAAGAAGGTGACGGATTCAAAAGGAAAACAGGATAGGAAATGTGCTTTTCTCTGCAAGTGGGGGAGCAACAAGAACAAGTGCAGCACTCCTCACAGGTAGTGAAAGCAAGGAAAATGCACGTGCCTCTCACATGCATTTTCGCATGATGGAGGTTGAACCAATAGGCTTGCAATGATACTTATCATGGGATTCGGGCCCGTCGAACAATGCCTTGGTGATGGGAAGGATTATAAAGTGAAAAAGTGTGATAAGCCTTTACAACAGGCAATGTCAAGCGCCATAGGCAAATTTATTTATCAGACAGAGTGCAAATGTAGCCTACTCATTTATTTCCAATGGTCCTGTCTCCCAGTAATAAAAGGAATCCTGCAAGACCATGTCCATTGTAAGTAGCCAATTGGATGTTGAGTACCTTAAGTAGCAGTTATCGTCTGAATCCACAAGACTATTTCCATGAAAATGGAAGAAATATAAAGTACGAACTTGCTTTGAAAATTTAAAACATGGAATGTCAAGGATTTTACTCTTACTAGTGTGTGGAGGTGAGGGGCCAGTCGGCCCCCCCTCCTCTCCTTGGTACAAACTTGGACCATGTGCCTCCAATGGTGGGGGGTGCTCCCGTCGCCCTTATGCAATGTCAGCATTGGCTGTCATCGGTGTAGATGGGACCATCGCGCAGGACACAAGACATCCATCTTTGTGTCCCCTTGACGCCATCTTGGTAACTAGGCCTCACTGCGATAATACGAAAAGGTTTCTCTCCCCTCTGCAGTGCCGCGCACGCAGAACACATGGCCCCCACCTTTTCTCTCACTGTGTCTGGAAAACTCAGCGGCTCCATTCTCATGCTGAAGCCGGAGGTAAATTGCAACAAAGAACTAATGTAACAACTCACTCTTCCTCTGAGATCACTGCCCTGTGTGTGAACCAGCCTGAACCAAGCATCCATATCCACAAATCTGTCCATGCCCCCCTCACCCTTGCCATTGGAAAATTACTGCTAGTGTAACCCCGTGTCTCTGCAAGGTATTCACTTGATGTACCAAATATGTGACCCCGCCATGAGACCCGCCGAGTAAACCCCTGCCTAACATTAGGTCCCTGTCACAGTATATCGCCTCCTAATACTAACAAATGCCAACATGCCTTCGAATCTTTACAAGTCCATAACCAAGCTTCACTCAGTGTTATCAAGATGGACAACATACCCCTTTAACCTGATGTTCAATATAAACCTCTATTATTAACGATGTAAATACATATAAGATATTTATAGGTTTACAGTGTTTTGTTCAAACGAATAGCAAAGTAATTATTTAGTGTGTGCTTCATAGAAATGTATTAGCTTAGTTAGTGATCACCTCCGCCTCACAGCAACCTGACCTTCACCCCTCCTGGACACTGGCAAAGAGTCACGTGAAGTCCATCCTCCCAGCGAAGGAGCAACCAATCCAGATGGAACCGTAACGTCATCGCCATATGTACCTATATTGACTGTCCAAACATGTACCGCTTCAACACCCTACACTAATTGCGTCATGTATGATGAAATTTACCTTTATAATCCAATGTAACTGTGATTTGTGTTAGAGTGCTCTCAGGCAGCACAGTTCTTTGGATGCCAATTATATAAACTATTTTTCAACTCACGCAACCTGTCCACTTAGCCTTATTCCCCGTCCGGGGAGTGTCTCATTTATTATTTTGCACGTCTAAAGACGGGGAGGGCGCCTACATTTTTGGTGACCACCGTGACGTGATTTTATGACAGGTGCCTCGAGGCCCGTGCAGTGCGGCCATATCCGGGATGCCCCCCAGCAAACCATCGTCTCTGCGGCCGAACAGCCTGTGCGCACAACAAGAAGGGGTCAAGGGTTCCCGGTTAACGAATGCCCAACTGTAAAATCTGCTCGCCGAGGTGGGCCACGGCTTGGTTGGGGTGCGGACCAGATTGTGGATGAACCATGAACGGTGACTCTCGGACCACCCGACTGAACACGTGAGTACCGGTTGCGAAAGTTCCCAAGAGGTAAGGGAAGGGTTAAGGACAACGGGGAACGGGTAACAATAGACTAAAATAAAGTTAGGGTCTGTGTGAATGATACTGAGGCTTTTCTGATCTATCTTTTATATGGCCATTAGGTTTTGTGGAGATAAAGAAGTAAGAGAAGAGTGAGGAAACCTATCCCGAACGGGGTCGAAGGTAGCGGCGCGTACCATTGTCTCGTCCAGTGCAGTTAAATAAGTGAAGACAAAGAGAAAATAGTAGGGGTCTCATATATCTAGTAGACTCGGAGTAGTAATTTAGAATATTCGTTTTCTGTGTGAGCAGAATTCTTGGTGAGATAGTAAGAGGTGGGGAGTGCGTGAGAAAGATAGAACAGAGGGGTAACAAACTGAAATAATCAAAAGGGGGAGTAAAAGCACGCAGGTAGTACATGTTATGTGTGTCATGTCTTCATATTGTATGTTATTACGTACGTCAAGGTATTACATGTTGATCTGTCAGTAACTGTTTACGTGCCAATAAGTGAAGAACAAATTAAGGTTGATTAAGAAAATTGAAAATGCAATGAATATGAAAATGTTTTGAATAATAGTGAATGATGGATGTTCATAGTTGAAATAATTTATGGTCTCGGTAAGTGGTGAAAGAGGAAAAATTGTTGAAAAATACTCGTGCCAAGGGGAAGGAAAAAGGTTATATACAACATTGAACAGAAGAGAAAGTAAACAAAGTGTTTGTGCATTCATACGTAGGTAATTGTGTCATCATGGGGGGAGTGACACCCTTAGCGCACATTTGTCAACATCTCCCGTTGTGTAGTGAAAAGATACAGAAATACCGCAATCAGTGGGTGACAGAAATAAAACGAGACAGCGTAACCCCCATATGGCAAGAGGGAGGATCTTTTAATAAGAGAGTATTGGACCTAGTGTCAACACACTTGCTGGGCAGATACAAAGGAAAACAGTTACAGAACAGAAGAGAAGTGTTAGACTTGTGGCGGATGTTTGAAGAAATAACGCCTGTAAGCGAGGTACGTATAAACATAGAAGCAGAGAAGGACAAAGTGCCAGAAGAGGTAGGTGGGTCAGCGAGAGTAGAGTGTACGACCACCACAACCTAGAGTGATACGACTAAAATATACCTGTTGTTAACACGACCTGCAGTAGGTTATAGCGAGCCTCGATATGTGCCAGTGGGCCCTGTCCTGACCGCCTCAGCGGAAATAACAGCCACTGCACCACCTCCATATGACAAAGGGGGGCTGTATGGCCCAACTAGTGCCCCACCTGTAAACTTAGCACAGCTAACTGGGAATTTATACAGCTTGCACACGCACAGATGGAAATAACACGAATAAGAGCGTTATGCGATCGAGGCCAGATGCTGCCAGGGAGTGAGGAAGTGCCACTATTAGCAGTAGCGGATCTAACGCCCCCACCAAGTGTTGCAGCAGAGTCGGCGCCGGCAGCGCCAGTACCATCACAATCAGCACCATCACAGTCAACCCCAATACCAAGAGGCCAAGAGCAAGAATGGCAATCAGGAGAGTTCCTGTTCCATTTGAATGGCAAGCCAGTAGGAATAATACGCCCCACAACCCCAGATAGTCAGCGTGAAGAAAGACAAGAAGAAGTGAGGGAGCAAGAAGAAGCAGAAGAAGTATGGAATCCCCGTTGCCATTCCATTTTGATGACTTGGATGAAAGATCACCGCCAAGATGGCAGGGAAGGTTAAGACAACAGGTTGGGAATATGCGGGTGAACAAGACAAAGAAGGGGACGGCAAGTAAGACAGGGAGAAAGCACAAACTACAGATGCCACTGATACACAAAGGGCCAGGAAGGCTGCACTACATTCCGTGGGCCCAAATGTACAAAAACAACTTGCTGAAGCTCCTCCCTCCACTTTCAGGCGTGGCGGGTAAATGTATGCACGCATTCGAAAAGAACACGGCAGGAGTGCCATTAGCAATAGGGGACATGAAAAGTTTGTTGTGTCCGCTGTCGGAGATCAAGCAGATGCAGTGAGGGTGAAGGCGGGGTTCCCGGGAGTAACAATGAGTTGTGACCGCCATGATGGATCACCGTTTAATAAAGTCAGAGCACAAGTTTGGGATGCATTGTGGTGAACATTTCCAGACATTCCAGATTTACACTCATTGATGCAGTGCATGATGGGAGAGGAGGAGGAGCCTACGCAATTCATCCTCTGGGTGCAAGACCTGTGGAGAAGTGAAATGGGTACGGCGTGGGATCAGTTCACTGCCCTGTTCTATTTCATAATTAAAAAGGGGCTCCCAAAGGAGGTACAGAAGGCCTTGGCTAAAATAGCTGGAATAGAAGCCAAGGGCTGGCCGAAGATTCAAAGCATAATTGTACACCACTGCAGGAGGATCAAAGAAAGGGAAAAAGAGATAGCGCAGAAAAGGTTGGCAGACAAAGCGAAATTAGTACAGAACAAGCTAGTGAAGGTCGCAGCACTGAACGCAACCACATCAACTGGTAGGAGTAGTGAGGGAGATGACGGAGCAGGAAATGTACCAGTAAAGATGGCTGCAGCATGGGCTACAGGAGGGCAAGAACAGTGGGACGGAGACAAACAGTATTGAGGACCCCAGTGGCAAGGAAGACCATCAAGAGGATGAGGTGGGTACAGAGGGCCAGGAGGGGGAGTTGGAGGAATGGGGAACAGAGGGTTCGGAGGGCTTGGGATGAGAGGAGGACCACAAAGATCATGCTGGAATTGTGGGGCATTATTCCCGAGATTGTAGAATGCGACCTGTGTGGTATTACCAAGGGCAGCCCCCAGTGGGAAACTAACAACTATACGGACATCCACATCCAGGCAGCCCCTACGGGCTACCTATGGGAGGGGGCAGACAAGGTGATCAATACTATAGTGAGCCCCAGATGCAGCAAAGGCCGCAGCCTCAACAACAACAGCCACAGCAGAGAGGGGCACCGCAGCCCATGGCCAGACAGAATACAATAGGTAATGCAGATAAGAATATTTTCGCAACGTCGGCCAATGGAGCACCCGCACCTTTTCGCAGTGCAGCAGTGGTAGGAGATAATGTTTTTTCGGTGCCAGGAACTGAAACATATGCAGACTAGGACAGCCCACCGAGAGCACTTGCGTGTCCAGTCCTATCTACTACCCTACGTGCAGAAGAGGAACCACGAGTGGGAGGTGAGATAGGAAACAAGCAGTTTATCTTTATGGTAGACTCAGGAGCACAAAAATCGTGTCTCATGGAAGGACGGTTTCCTCTCTCTGGAAAAAATTTGGAAACGCAGGGGTTCTCTGGGCTATTTTAAAAGTTCCTTACACAAAAGATCTTGACATAATGGTAGGGGGGAAGACAGTGTGCGTACCCTTATTGTATCATGAAGATGCGCCAATCAATTTACTGGGAAGAGATTTGTTGAGTAAATTAAACATGACCATCTCCTTTGCGGAGCGGGGGATAGTGTGTTCAACTACAGGGATGTGCCCCGTACAGAGCAATGTTAATGATCAGCACAATGACAAATTAAGTTGTAGTGAGAAGGGTGCCCATCGACATGGACATGTTCATTTACGGCAGCAGGGTGTTGGCCCGGGTAGTGCCAGAAATAACAAGAAAGGAATGGAAGGTGCCCACAGATTTCATTTTCCGGCCAATTGTGAACACAGATGTTGTACCAGGAACCATCCTGTCCATTGACATAGAGGGGTTTCAGGTTTCAAGTAAAAGTATTGTGGTGATAGGACTGGACACGCATGGCTGCGAATGGAGAACAGTACTCTGCATAGATCCAAACATAATGTTGCGTGATTTAACTGATGAAGAACTGTTTACTGACAATGAGAGTGATGGAGAAATAATAATTGAAATAAGTATACCATATGACATTATGATTCCATACACAACCCACTCATGGCCAGCTTTAACATCCCACCTACAATTTTTGAAGACAATATGAACAAGGTACTGCCAGAGGCCTGGACCACAGGCCCCCATGATGTAGGGTTATTGCATGATGTAACACCCATTAAGATAAAATTGAAGCCAGGTGCAATACCCCCAAGAGTTAAACAGTGCCCACTATGAAAAGAAGCGGAGGAGGGAATAAAAGAAAAAATAAGTGCCCTGTTGAAACAAGGGATAATTGTACCATCCAACTCCTCATGTAATACAGCGATTTTTCCGATCAAAAAAGCAAAAGGAGGGGCATGGAGAATGATCCAAGATCTCCGCCCACTCAATGACGTCAATCGGAAAGAATTCCCACTGGTTCCTAACCCGGCATCAATCTTGTGCAGCATCCCCAAGGAAGCCACATGTTTTACCGTGGTGGATTTGTAAAATGCTTTCTTTTCCATCCCACTCGATCCAAGCTCCCGTTACCTCACAGCGTATAGGATTCCTGAAGGTAAACAGGACGATTACCTTTGCAATGGCAAGTGCGTCATTGGAACAAATGAGCAAAAACATATATTAGAAGAGGGACAGGGGGCGCATTGGCTTCAGGGGGTATTTGGGGCGACTTAAAAAGGAGGAAGGTGTTTGGGTTGAGTTAACGAGCGCTGAAAAAGAAATGTAATTTTGAAGGTTTTTTCGTGTTACTGCAGGAATCAAAACCTGATGCGTTTTCACAGAAATCATTTCTGCGGGAATAAGTCTGCAGAATGGTTTGAAAAAGCCTGCCAATCACATGTCCTATATTTGCATGAAAAAAGGAATGCATAAACAGGGGTGTTCACGTGAAAATCTTTTTCCTGCGGTACATTTCTGTGGAAATTGAAAATATAACAGCATTTGCGCTTTTAGAATTGAAAATAAAAATATAATAGCATTTAGAATTGAAAATAAAAATATAATAGCATTTGCGCTTTTAGAATTGAAATAAAAAATATAATAGCATTTACGCTTTTAGAATTGTCTTTTAAAACGATCTTTAGTATTGGTTCTAAAAGGAACTCTTGGGGATTGGGTACCTGGTATTTTGGAGGAGTGAACAACTGGGTTAGACCTTTTACTAATGACAAAAAAATACAACTAAATAGAAACATGCTTTAGTGTTTTTTTTAAAAAAATATAAATAACATTTACGACGTAACTGGTGAAAAAACCCACTTAAAAATCACTTTACCAATGGCATGTTCACCCGCGTCGGTTAATGGAATCTGCCCAATCATTAAAGGTAGCACCCGCATGATGATGCAATCGTGGCATCTTGCAAACATCATAAAACAATCCCCAAGGGAAACCAAAGGAGCAGGTGGAGTCGTGGATGAGGATGCGCCAGAGGAAGAAGATGCGGTTGTGGTCAGAAGTCCTGAAGTAGGTGTCGAGGTGGAGGCATAAATATAGGTGGTGGCTGAGGTAAAGGGTATGCATGTCCACGTGCATGTTCTATTTTGGGTCTTGTGTGCCTGGCAGTACAATTCTTCCGCCTCATCCCAATGTACGCCTCATCCCAATGTACGCCTCATCCCAATGTACGCGGATGGGGTGGTGTATGAGAGATGATGGCAGAAGGCCCTGAGTAAGCACTATAGATGGTTCGCTCCACAGTTTTTTCACACAAATGATGCAGCGGCCCGCTTCCATCTCCTTGAGTTTCTTGATGTTGGGGCACTCAATGATTTTCCTTCTTCATAAGTGGATTTGCATTCCGATACCAGATGATGTTGTGGTTAACACTCATGATCATGTGCTGGTTGTCGTTCTCGCTGGAAGACTGGTCTGAGGAGTCCCTCTCCTGCTTTCCTCCCATAATAGCACCTAAAAGGTTAAGGGGTGGGGGATAAAAAAGAAAAAGAATGAGACAATAGACATTCCACTAAAAATAAACTAACATAACAAATGAGATGAGACAAACACTACAGACCACAAGGGAAAGAAGGTGACGGATTCAAAAGGAAAACAGGATAGGAAATGTGCTTTTCTCTGCAAGTGGGGGAGCAACAAGAACAAGTGCAGCACTCCTCACAGGTAGTGAAAGCAAGGAAAAATGCACGTGCCTCTCACATGCATTTTCGCATGATGGAGGTTGAACCAATAGGCATGCAATGATACTTATCATGGGATTCGGGCCCGTCGAACAATGCCTTGGTGATGGGAAGGATTATAAAGTGAAAAAGTGTGATAAGCCTTTACAACAGGCAATGTCAAGCGCCATAGGCAAATTTATTTATCAGACAGAGTGCAAATGTAGCCTACTCATGTATTTCCAATGGTCCTGTCTCCCAGTAATAAAAGGAATCCTGCAAGACCATGTCCATTGTAAGTAGCCAATTGGATGTTGAGTACCTTAAGTAGCAGTTATCGTCTGAATCCACAAGACTATTTCCATGAAAATGGAAGAAATATAAAGTACGAACTTGCTTTGAAAATTTAAAACATGGAATGTCAAGGATTTTACTCTTACTAGTGTGTGGAGGTGAGGGGCCAGTATGCCCCCCTCCTCTCCTTAGTACAAACTTGAACCATGTGCCTCCAATGGTGGGGGGTGCTCCCGTCACCCTTATGCAATGTCAGCATTGGCTGTCATCTGTGTAGATGGGACCATCGCGCAGGACACAAGACATCCATCTTTGTGTCCCCTTGAGGCCATCTTGGTAACTAGGCCTCACTGCGATAATACGAGGTTTCTCTCCCCTCTGCAGTGCCGCGCACGCAGAACACATGGCCCCCACCTTTTCTCTCACTGTGTCTGGAAAACTCAGCGGCTCCATTCTCATGCTGAAGCCGGAGGTAAATTGCAACAAAGAACTAATGTAACAACTCACTCCTCCTCTGAGATCACTGCCCTGTGTGTGAACCAGCCTGAACCAAGCATCCATATCCACAAATCTGTCCATGCCCCCCTCACCCTTGCCATTGGAAAATTACTGCTAGTGTAACCCCGTGTCCCTGCAAGGTATTCACTTGATGTACCAAATATGTGACCCCGCCATGAGACCCGCCGAGTAAACCCCCGCCTAACATTAGGTCCCTGTCACAGTATATCGCCTCCTAATACTAACAAATGCCAACGTGCCTTCGAATCTTTACAAGTCCATAACCAAGCTTCACTCAGTGTTATCAAGATGGACAACATACCCCTTTAACCTGATGTTCAATATAAACCTCTGTTATTAACGATGTAAATACATATAAGACATTTATAGGTTTACAGTGATTTGTTCAAACGAATAGCAAAGTAATTATTTAGTGTGTGCTTCATAGAAATGTATTAGCTTAGTTAGTGATCACCTCCGCCTCACAGCAACCTGACCTTCACCCCTCCTGGACACTGGCAACGAGTCACGTGAAGTCCATCCTCCCAGCGAATGAGCAACCAATCCAGATGGAACCGTAACGTCATCGCCATATGTACCTATATTGACTGTCCAATCATGTACCGCTTCAACACCCTACACTAATTGCGTCATGTATGATGAAATTTACCTTTATAATCCAATGTAACTGTGATTTGTGTTAGAGTGCTCTCAGGCAGCACAGTTCTTTGGATGCCAATTATATAAACTATTTTTCAACTCACGCAACGTGTCCTCTTAGCCTTATTCCCCGTCCGGGGAGTGTCTCATTTATTCTTTTGCATGTCTAAAGACGGGGAGGGCGCCTACATTTTTGGTGACCACCGTGACGTGATTTTATGACAGGTGCCTCGAGGCCCGTGCAGTGCGGCCATATCCGGATGCCTCCCAGCAAACCATCGCCTCCGCGGCCGACCAGCCTGTGCGCACAACAAGAAGGGGTCAAGGGTTCCCGGTTAACGAATACCCAACTGTAAAAGCTGCTCGCCGAGGTGGGCCACGGCTTGGTTGGGGTGTGGACCAGATTGTGGATGAACCGTGAACGGTGACTCTCGGACCACCCGACTGAACACGTGAGTACCGGTTGCGAAAGTTCCCAAGAGGTAAGGGAAGGGTTAAGGACAACGGGGAATGGGTAACAATAGACTAAAAGAAAGTTAGGGTCTGTGTGAATGATACTGAGGCTTTTCCGATCTATCTTATATATGGCCATTAGGTTTTGTGGAGATAAAGAAGTAAGAGAAGAGTGAGGAAACCTATCCCGAACAGGGTCGAAGGTAGCGCCGCGTACCATTGTCTCGTCCAGTGCAGTTAAATAAGTGAAGACAAAGAGAAAATAGTAGGGGTCTCATATATCTAGTAGACTCGGAGTAGTTATTTAGAATATTCGTTTTCTGTGTGAGCAGAATTCTTGGTGAGATAGTAAGAGGTGGGGAGTGCGTGAGAAAGATAGAACAGAGGGGTAACAAACTGAAATAATCAAAAGGGGGAGTAAAAGCGCGCATGTAGTACATGTTATGTGTGTCATGTCTTCATATTGTATGTTTTTACATACGTCAAGGTATTACATGTTGATCTGTCAGTAACTGTTTACGTGCCAATAAGTGAAGAACAAATTAAGGTTGATTAAGAAAATTGAAAATGCAATGTATATGAAAATGTTTTGAATAATAGTGAATGATGGATGTTCATAGTTGAAATAATTTATGGTCTCGGTAAGTGGTTAAAGAGGAAAAATTGTTGAAAAATACTCGTGCCAAGGGGAAGGAAAAAGGTTATATACAACATTGAACAGAAGAGAAAGTAAACAAAGTGTTTGTGCATTCATACGTAGGTAATTGTGTCATCATGGGGGGAGTGACACCCTTAGCGCACATTTGTCAACATCTCCTGTTGTGTAGTGAAAAGATACAGAAATACCACAATCAGTGGGTGACAGAAATAAAACGAGACAGCGTAACCCCCATATGGCAAGAGGGAGGATCTTTTAATAAGAGAGTATTGGACCTAGTGTCAACACACTTGCTGGGCAGATACAAAGGAAAACAGTTACAGAACAGAAGAGAAGTGTTAGACTTGTGGCGGATGTTTGAAGAAATAACGCCTCTAAGCGAGGTACGTATAAACATAGAAGCAGAGAAGGACAAAGTGCCAGAAGAGGTAGGTGGGTCAGCGAGAGTAGAGTGTACGACCACCACAACCTAGAGTGATACGATTAAAATATACCTGTTGTTAACACGACCTGCAGTAGGTTATAGCGAGCCTCGATATGTGCCAGTGGGCCCTGCCCTGACCGCCTCCTCGGAAATAACAGCCACTGCACCACCTCCATATGACAAAGAGGGGCTGTATGGCCCAACTAGTGCCCCACCTGTAAACGTAGCACAGCTAACTGGGAATTTATACATCTTGCACACGCACAGATGGAAATAACACGATTAAGAGCGTTATGCGATCGAGGCCAGATGCTGCCAGGGAGTAAGGAAGTGCCACCATTAGCAGTAGCGGATCTAACGCCCCCACCAAGTGTTGCAGGAGAGTCGGCGCCGGCAGCGCCAGTACCATCACAATCAGCACCATCACAGTCAACCCCAATACCAAGAGGCCAAGAGCAAGAATGGCAATCAGGAGAGTTCCTGTTCCATTTGAATGGCAAGCCAGTAGGAATAATACGCCCCTACAACCCCAGATAGTCAGCGTGAAGAAAGACAAGAAGAAGAGAGGGAGCAAGAAGAAGCAGAAGAAGTATGGAATCCCGTTGCCATTCCATTTTGATGACTTGGATGAAAGATCACCGCCAAGATGGCAGGGAGGGTTAAGACAACAGGTTGGGAATATGCGGGTGAACAAGACAAAGAAGGGGACGGCAAGTAAGACAGGGAGAAAGCACAAACTACAGATGCCACTGATACACAAAGGGCCAGGAAGGCTGCACTACATTCCGTGGGCCCAAATGGACAAAAACAACTTGCTGAAGCTCCTCCCTCCACTTTCAGGCGTGGCGGGTAAATGTATACACGCATTCGAAAAGAACACGGCAGGAGTGCCATTAGCAATAGGGGACATGAAAAGTTTGTTGGTGTCCGCTGTCGGAGATCAAGCAGATGCAGTGAGGGTGAAGGCGGGGTTGCCGGGAGTAACAATGAGTTGTGACCGCCATGATGGATCACCGTTTAATAAAGTCAGAGCACAAGTTTGGGATGCATTGTGGTGAACATTTCCAGACATTCCAGATTTACACTTATTGATGCAGTGCATGATGGGAGAGGAGGAGGAGCCTACGCAATTCATCCTCTGGGTGCAAGACCTGTGGAGAAGTGAAATGGGTACGGCGTGGGATCAGTTCACCACCCTGTTCTATTTCATAATTAAAAAGGGGCTCCCGAAGAGGTACAGAAGGCCTTGGCTAAAATAGCTGGAATAGAAGCCAAGGGCTGGCCGAAGATTCAAAGCATAATTGTACACCACTGCAGGAGGATCAAAGAAAAGGAAAAAGAGATAGCGCAGAAAAGGTTGGCAGACAAAGCGAAATTAGTACAGAACAAGCTAGTGAAGGTCGCAGCACTGAACGCAACCACATCAACTGGTAGGAGTAGTGAGGGAGATGACAGAGCAGGAAATGTACCAGTAAGGATGGCTGCAGCATGGGCTACAGGAGGGCAAGAATAGTGGGACGGAGACGAACAGTATGGAGGACCCCAGTGGCAAGGAAGACCATCAAGAGGATGAGGTGGGTACAGAGGGCCAGGAGGGGGAGTTGGAGGAATGGGGAACAGAGGGTTCGGTTCAGAGGGCTTGGGATGAGAGGAGGACCACAAAGATCATGCTGGAATTGTGGGGCATTATTCCCGAGATTGTAGAATGCGACCTATGGAGTATTACCAAGGGCAGCCCCCAGTGGGAAACTAACAACAATACGGACATCTACATCCAGGCAGCCCCTACGGGCTGCCTATGGGAGGGGGCAGACAAGGTGATCAATACTATAGTGAGCCCCAGATGCAGCAAAGGCCGCAGCCTCAACAACAACAGCCACAGCAGAGAGGGGCACCGCAGCCCATGGCCAGCCAGAATACAATAGGTAATGCAAATAAGAATATTTTTGCAACGTCGGCCAATGGAGCACCCGCACCTTTTCGCAGTGCAGCAGTGGTAGGAGATAATGTTTTTTCGGTGCCAGGAACTGAAACATATGCAGACTAGGACAGCCCACCGAGAGCACTTGCGTGTCCAGTCCTATCTACTACCCTACGTGCAGAAGAGGAACCACTAGTGGGAGGTGAGATAGGAAACAAGCAGTTTATCTTTATGGTAGACTCAGGAGCACAAAAATCGTGTCTCATGGAAGGACGGTTTCCTCTCTCTGGAAAAAATTTGTAAACGCAGGGGTTCTCTGGGCTATTTTAAAAGTTCCTTACACAAAAGATCTTGACATAACGGTAGGGGGGAAGACAGTGTACGTACCCTTATTGTATCATGAAGACGCGCCAATCAATTTACTGGGAAGAGATTTGTTGAGTAATTTAAACATGACCATCTCCTTTGCGGAGCGGGGGATAGTGTGTTCAACTACAGGGATGTGCCCCGTACAGGGCAATGTTAATGATCAGCACAATGACAAATTAAGTTGTAGTGAGAAGGGTGCCCATCGACATGGACATGTTCATTTACCGGCAGCAGGGTGTTGGCCCAGGTAGTGCCAGAAATAACAAGAAAGGAATGGAGGGTGCCCACAGATTTCATTTTCCGCCCAATTGTGAACACAGATGTTGTACCAGGAACCATCCTGTCCATTGACATAGAGGGGGTTCAGGTTTCAAGTAAACGTATTGTGGTGATAGGACTGGACACGCATGGCTGCGAATGGAGAACAGTAATCTGCATAGATCCAAACATAATGTTGCGTGATTTAACTGATGAAGAACTGTTTACTGACAATGAGAGTGATGGAGAAATAATAATGGAAATAAGTATACCATATGACATTATGATTCAATACAGGGAGATACACAACCCACTCATGGCCAGCTTTAACATCCCACCTACAATTTTTGAAGACAATATGAACAAGGTACTGCCAGATGTCTGGACCACAGGCCCCCATGATGTAGGGTTATTGCATGATGTAACACCCATTAAGATAAAATTGAAGCCAGGTGCAATACCCCCAAGAGTTAAACAGTGGCCACTATGAAAAGAAGCGGAGGAGGGAATAAAAGAAAAAATAAGTGCCCTGTTGAAACAAGGGATAATTGTACCATCCAACTCCTCATGTAATACAGCGATTTTTCCGATCAAAAAAGCAAAAGGAGGGGCATGGAGAATGATCCAAGATCTCCGCCCACTCAATGACGTCATTCGGAAAGAATTCCCACTGGTTCCTAACCCGGCATCAATCTTGTGCAGCATCCCCAACGAAGCCACATGTTTTACCGTGGTGGATTTGTAAAATGCTTTCTTTTCCATCCCACTCGATCCAAGCTCCCGTTACCTCACAGCGTTCACGCTAGGAGGGAACAGGTACGAACACTGTAGACTACCGCAGGGATTGTTAGGCGGAAACCTGTGCAGTTCCCTCTGGGACCACTGCAAAAGATTTAGGACTACAGGTGTTTGGCGGTGAACCCACTTGGTAGCAGTCTGTACCACACAGATTCACTTGGTAGCTGTGGCTGAGCAGTCAGACTTCCCTCAAGAAGAGTTGAGCAGTATGTGGAGTATACACAATAGGGCAATCCTTCACAGCAAGACAAGCAAACACGCAACAAGGCTTAGTGTAAAGATATTAAGGTATTTATTTATAACAAAACATCTATGAAAAACACTATGGCACTATCACGGCAAACAAATCAAACACAATTACTCTACGAAGAAGAAACGATCAATCCCCCTAGCAATATGTCGACAAGTCTAGGTTCTACCGGCACCACTTATTTTCAGACAGAGGTGTATACCTCAACCTAGATGACACTCGAACATTAGTTAGGACGGGAGAGAAAAAAGATAGGCAGGTTATGAAATCAACACAGTTCAATCCTTCGCGGATAAAATGCAAAGCAGGAAGGCAAGAATCACAATAGGTCCTAAAGTTCAGAGGCCAGGCCCACTCGGAGAGAGGCAAGGCGCGATGTCCCAAAAAGTCTCTAGTGGAGATGCATTCAAGTCTTTGTAGCAAATTGTTATCGGCAGATTGAACCAGTTCAGAACAATAAATGATAAAAGCTTAGAGGTGACCCAACGGAACGGGGAGGATTCAGACACCTCACTCGAACCGATCGAAAGGGAAGCCAGGCGGACATGGTACCTTGTTGTGGAGGGCAGCTCCGGCGGGGGCAGTTGTTCCTGGTGGTGGATGCACGTCGGGTCTTTGCCAAGAGTAGAGATGATCTCGTCGTCGAAGAAAAGTGAAGTCCGGTGCACCACCAGGGAAGAGACCAGCTGCGGAGTGCTCCGTCACAAGGCACCACCTTTTGGTCGCGGTACAGGGGTTGTGGCTATCTGGTTGCCGAGGTGCTCTGCACGGGCAATTCGACCACTGCGTCCTGAGGCGAATAAAAAGCAAAGGGGACTGGTTGTTCCCACCAGCCAGGGGAAGAGACTCTCCGGCAGGGAGATCTCCTCTGTCGTCGGGAAGTGGTGAGTCGGTTCCGCAGGGCTCCACCGGAGGTGTTGTCGTGCAGGTCGGCTCAGCGTTACCCTCGTCGGATTCTTAGGTCCTGTGGCGACTTCTGAAGATCCAGTCCCAAAAGCCCTGCTTTTATGCAGAAAAACCCCCATTCATTCAGCCTAGCTGTCAATCAACACATGCTAAGTGGTGAGCGGGAAGGCTCACCACTTGGGCCAATCACTCCAGAGTGCGACTGGAGTTGGCAAGGCAACTCGTTACAGGGTGCCTAAACCCCCTCCCACACCCCTGTGGTAACCCAGACAGAATGGCACCACTTTGGAGGGTCTCTGTACAGAGCCCGCCAAAAGTGGAACAAAGGGCTCGACCTTTGGTTTAGGAGTCACAGAGACGAACACAGACGCCATTTTACAAACCGAGTTCTGGCAGAAACTACCATCCGATAAACTTATTTAAGATAAGTAGACTGGTGGTACGTTAGAGATTAACGAAGAAAAAGTATCAATCTCCAACAATGGGACGAATCCCATAGGGTTATGTTCGGGGTCGAACATAACAAGTAGTTTCCACTGCCACCAGCCAAAACTCGACGAGGGGGGACGGGACAGTGCCCCCTCGAGTAACAGATCCAGGAGTAATCGAATTACCCCTACTAGTACGTCCACAATAAGATGGTTTGTACTAGTTCTGTTAGTAAATTTAGGTCTAGTAAAGCCAATGGTGACTTTACATGCCCGGGGAGACAGTAGTCAGTCCCCGGGTATGGAGTCTATGGTGGAGGTCCGCTAGGACGCCCCAGTGTTACGGCACGTAGGGTGCGGTGTAACACACATAGAAAAACATATGAGACCCTATGGAGTAAAAGACCCCATAGCCCATAGAACACATTGACATTCAAAGGAATTACACACATACATGTCCAAGAGTGAGAGGAAAAGAGTCTCACTCTTGGCAGGATGAAAAAAACAAACTCCAGAAATCCAGCAAAGCTGCTGGGAGACTCACTAGGTTAGGAAATTCAGCCTAAACAGAGAATTCTCCCTAACACTCGCCCCCCCAGACTAAGGGACAGGAGGATTTAATCCACTCCTGGATGAATCTCATACCTCTAGTCGATGACATACATCCTAGAGAGACCATCAGCATTTTGGTGGTGACATCCTGACCTGTGCTCAATGGTGAAATCAAACCCTTGCAGGCAGATCGACCATCTCAATAGTTTTGGGTTTTCCCCTTTCATTTGCATTAACCATCTCAAGGGTTGGTGGTCAGTCTGAATGACAAAAGTAGAACCATACAAGTACGGCCTAAACTTCTTCAGAGCCCACACGATAGCAAAGCACTCTCTTTTGATTGTTGCCCACCTTGTTTCAGGATCCTTCAGCTTGCGGCTGATGAAGCAAACGGGGTGCTCCCTACCTTTCCCATCCAGTTGACTGAGTACGGCACCTATTCCTACATTTGAAGCATCTGTCTGCACAATGAAGTGTTGGCGGTAATCAGGAGCTCTGAGTACTGGGGCTTGGCAAAGAGCCTTTTTCAGGTTTTCAAAAGCCTGATTGCACTCCTCGTTCCATTTAACCTTTTTAGGAAATTTGGGCGAGGAGATGACATTCAGTGGAGAAGCTATGGTCCCATAGTTCTCTATGAAATTCCTGTAATACCCAGTGTGGCCTAGGAAGGCTCTCACCTGGGTTTGAGTAGTCGGTGTTGTCCAATTTTGCACAGCTTCAATTTTACTGAGCAAAGGCCTTATTTCTCCACCGCCTACCTCATGCCCAAGATAGACTACCTTACTCTGTCCAATTTGGCATTTGCTCGCCTTTATGGTCAGATTGGCTCGTCCAAGAGCCTGCAAAACATCTCTCAGGTGGGTTACATGTTCTTCCCAGGAATTGCTGAACACTGCGATGTCATCCAAGTATGCCATGCAGAAGTCCTCCATCCCATTCAGAACCTGGTTTACCATCCGTTGAAACGTAGCAGGTGCATTCTTCAATCCGAAAGGCATTACCTTAAACTGGTATAAGCCGACGGGGGTAGAAAATTCAGTTTTCTCCTTGGCATGGTCTGTCAGGGCTAGTTGCCAATAGCCTGACGTCAAGTCAAATGTGCTGAGGAACTTGGCGGCGCCAAGTTTATCCACCAACTCATCTGTTCTTGGCAAAGGGTGGGCATCAGTCTTGGTGACTGCATTAAGAGCTCTATAATCCACGCAGAATCTAAGTTCTTTAGATCCGGCCTTTGGTACTAACACAACTGGGCTAGACCATGGACTAGTAGAGGGCTCTATTACCCCGAGATCAAGCATCTTGCTGACCTCACCTTTGATGTGGGTTCGTACGTTTTCTGACATGCGGTATCCTCTGCTTTTGACTGGCAGACAGTCACCAGCGAGTATGGCCCCAAGGGGTCAAGCCTGGTGAAAGCGAGAACAGAGAGGCAAACTGATTCAACATAGATTTGCACTCGTCTTGTTGCTCGGGTGTCAGATTGAAGGAGAGATTTATTCCTTCCATTTTTTCGTCTAAAGGTAAGCCTCTGAGGAGATCCGGAAGAGCTTCACTCTCTTCTTCTTCCTCGGATGATGCTAGAAGCAACGCTCCTACATCAGGTCGTGAGACAGTGAGACATACGCTTTAAGTCGGTTGGTGTGAAAGACTGTCGGAGCCTCCTTGGGATTGCCCAAGTCCACCAGATAGTTAACCTCTCCGAGTTTACCCACAACTCGGAAGGGTCCCATCCACTTATCTTGCAGGGCCCTCTGCCTTGTTGGGATCATAACGAGAACGAGCTGGTCTTGAGCGAACTCAACCATGTTAGCCTTTTGATCGTGCCAGTGCTTGACCAATGCTTGTCCAGCTTTCAAGTTATTGCTTGCTTCCGTCATCAGGTGTGACATTCTCCTCCGGAGACCTATCACGTAGTCAGTCACTCTGACTGGCTTGGGGGAAGGAGCACTCTCCAACCCCTCCTAAATCAGGGCCAATGGACCTCTGACGGGATGACCATAGAGTAGTTCGAAGGGCGAGTAACCTACGCCCTCCTGAGGGACTTCTCTATAAGCAAAGAGAAGGCAAGGCAGTAGAAGGTCCCACTTACGCTTAAGGGGTTCCTCTAAAGCACCTATCATGCTCTTCATGGTTCGGTTGAACCGTTCTACCAACCCATTGGTTTGTGGGTGGTAAGCTGTTGAGAACTTGTAAGTAACTCCACAGGTTTTCCACATGGCTTTCATGTAGTGGGACATAAAGTTTGACCCCCTGTCAGAGATTACTTCCTTAGGAAACCCGACCCTAGTAAAAATACCAAGGAGGGCCTTAGCCACAGCCGGAGCTGTAACAGTCCCCATAGGAATTGCCTCAGGATACCTAGTAGCATGGTCTACTACAACAAGTATAAACCTGTTGCCTGAGGAGGTTGGAGGATCAAGGGGACCAACGATGTCAATCCCTACTCTCTCAAATGGCACTCCCACAACTGGGAGAGGCACTAACGGTGCCACATTCATGGAGCCAACCTTACCAGAGGTCTGGCAGGTGTGGCAGCTCCTGCAGTGTTTTTCTACTTCGGCCCCCATATTTGGCCAATAGAAATAGAGAGAGAGCCTTTCCTTAGTCTTCTTGAAACTCAAGTGACCAGCCAAAGGAATCTCGTGGGCTACCTGCAAGAACTGTGGTCTGTTCTCTTGGGGTACTACAAGTCGTTTGTAGTTTCCAGGTGCAGACTCGGTCGGTTCACTATAGAAGAGGCCATCTTCCCAGTGCAACCTGTATTTCCCAGGCTCTTGCCCTTCAGCCTGAGCTTCTGCCTGGTGGCGAAGACCTTCCAGAGTTGGACATTCTCTCTGTCCCTTACTGAAGTCTGCCCTGCTGGGTCCACCTTCTGCCAGTAAAGACTGCAGCTCAGGATGGTCAACAGGATCCAGATCTCCAATGAGTTCCTGGCCTTCCATTAGCTCTTCCTCCGAGTCTAATTCTACCACACAGGGTTGTACCTCCCTCTCAGCCTCGGCTGGAGGTGGAGCTACGGGTGTAACTTTGGACAACCGCGGGAAAGCCCGTGTTGGCTGCACTGAAATGCTGGCTGCTGGTTTCGGGATAGAAGTCTTAGGTTTCCCTTTCGCTTCTGATTTCTTGGAGACAGCGGCCGACAATTCCAGTGGAGCAGGAGTGATTTCTTTCTTCATCATCTCCTGGAGAGTACCCCGCATGGTCCTCTCTCTTGCGGGTCTGGTTAGCTCCTGTAACCGTTTACTAGGAGGTCTGAGAGTATGCGATACAACTCCGAGAGTTTTCAAATCGTTACCCAACAGTACGTGTCCTGGTACCTCACTCTGTATGCTGACAGGTATCTTCACAGTCATGTCGTTACACTGGATGAGAACTGGTAATTGGGGAAGCATGTGCACAGGCCCTCCAGCTAACTTGGTGAGGCATTTGGGTGCCTTAGCAATATCCTCAGCCTGAAAAAATGATTTATCCACCACAGTTATGCTGGCCCCAGTGTCCCTAATGACAGGAGTCTCCTGACCATTCACCTGGACACTGTCCTTATAATACTCTTTAGTATTATCGGGGATAGAATTATAGACATCTAAATTCTGTTGTTCCCACAACCCCAGAGATACTAAAGAAACGCTGGCTGAGACTCCAATGGGTTCGTCAGCTAGCAGTAGAAAGTTTCCACTTGCCATTTGGACTTCCTCCTCTGGAGCGAAGGCTAAGGAGATAAGCTGGACCCCTGAAGGTTTACCCTTACATCTGGGATCTCCTTTCACGTGGTCAGTCGAGCCACAAACAAAGCATTTACCGAATGCTTTCTGGAATGGTGGCTTGTTCTGACCTACTTCCGGTTTGGCACCAGAAGACATGCTATTCTGCTGTGGTTTTCCCTGTGGCTTACCCTTCTCGTTTTGTTTGGGGCCCTCTTTGGAATGTGAGTTACTAGAATTCTCTTTTGAGTCTTTTTTAGGCTGTTTTCCCTCATCCTTTTTCTGAGTTGCCCCAGAATCTTTATGAGTAGCCCTGTTGGCAACCCACAAGTCAGCAGCCTTAGCTAGCTCCCTGGAATCCAATTCCTTCGAATCAGCCAAGTGCTGTCTGAGCTCAGGAGAACAGGCATCATAAATAGACTCCAACATAAAAAGATTCTTCATACCCTCATAAGTGTTCACTTTGTAACCCTTAATCCATCCCTCTAAGTTTTTCAACCCTTCACTCACCCAGGTAGCCCAAGGGGTACCATCATGCTTTTTGAGGGTTCTAAACCTCTTAAGATACTGGGAAGGGGTCTTCCCGAATCTAGCTATCAAAGCTAGTTTCACACTTTCGTAATCCGTCTTATCCGCCTCCCCCAACTCCATTACCACATCAGTGACCACAGGAGGGAGCCTAGAGAACAACCAGGGAAGCAATGCATTCCCAGTGATGTCCTGGAGCCCATGATTGTATTCAAACAGTTTCAACCAATCCAACACGTCCAATCTCGGTTCATACATACCCACTAATTCCTTCGGCATCCGGGGTCATTTGGGACTGGAGCTCCTAGAGGAACCAGAGTAGAGAGAAGCATTTTCCATAGACAACTTTTTCATCTCTAACTCGTGATTAAGTTCTATTTCCCTGAGTCTTAACTCAGCTTGCTTCTGCTCAGCCTGGGCATTCATCCGTCTGAACTCGAGCTCTTGGTTTCGTTCAGATTGAGCCAAGAACCGTTTGTATTCTAGTTCGAGCTTCATTTTTTCAAGTTCAAAATAAGCAGGGTTACTTGTGGGACCTGGTATGGGCCCCGTAGGCACAGCTGGTAAGGCCGGTAGAGGAGCAGGGGAGAAAGTTTCGTTAGCCTCTCTGTCCTCGTCAGCCTCTTCATCGCTATCATCAGAATTACGATTCAGATCAACACCATCACTGTTATCTACAGTCGCTGGAGAGATTGGTTCCTCTGAACCAGTACCCAGACTTTGGTTCGCCAGCAATCTCTCTATCAGTTTTAACTTCTTGCCTCTTACAGGAAGATTCTCTTGCCTACAGAGAGCTCGCAGACTCTCAGTATTTTCACCTGACAAGGACTCTTGACTGTAAGTTTCCATCGTAGACATGTTTTTTGAAAGTTGCTTTTTGTGCAAAGTTTTGTGGTTAGTTATCCTACAGTGTCGAAAAGCACTCTAAACTGTATACTCGATGCAAATCCCACCGCTGTACACCAGTGTTAGGCGGAAACCTGTGCAGTTCCCTCTGGGACCGCTGCAAAAGATTTAGGACTACAGGTGTTTGGCGGTGAACCCACTTGGTAGCAGTCTGTACCACACAGATTCACTTGGTAGCTGTGGCTGAGCAGTCAGACTTCCCTCAAGAAGAGTTGAGCAGTATGTGGAGTATACACAATAGGGCAATCCTTCACAGCAAGACAAGCAAACACGCAACGAGGCTTAGTGTAAAGATATTAAGGTATTTATTTATAACAAAACATCTATGAAAAACACTATGGCACTATCACGGCAAACAAATCAAACACAATTACTCCACGAAGAAGAAACGATCAATCCCCCTAGCAATATGTCGACAAGTCTAGGTTCTACCGGCACCACTTATTTTCAGACAGAGGTGTATACCTCAACCTAGATGACACTCGAACATTAGTTAGGACGGGAGAGAAAAAAGATAGGCAGGTTATGAAATCAACACAGTTCAATCCTTCGCGGATAAAATGCAAGGCAGGAAGGCAAGAATCACAATAGGTCATAAAGTTCAGAGGCCAGGCCCACTCGGAGAGAGGCAAGGCGCAATGTCCCAAAAAGTCTCTAGTGGAGATGCATTCAAGTCTTTGTAGCAAATTGTTATCGGCAGATTGAACCAGTTCAGAACAATAAATGAGAAAAGCTTAGAGGCGACCCAACGGAACGGAGAGGATTCAGACACCTCACTCGAACCGATCGAAAGGGAAGCCAGGCGGACACGGTACCTTGTTGTGGAGGCCAGCTCCGGCGGGGGCAGTTGTTCCTGGTGGTGGATGCACGTCGGGTCTTTGCCAAGAGTAGAGATGATCTCGTCCTCGAAGAAAAGTGAAGTCCGGTGCACCACCAGGGAAGAGACCAGCCGCGGAGTGCTCCGTCACAAGGCACCACCTTTTGGTTGTGGTACAGGGGTAGTGGCTATCTGGTTGCCGAGGTGCTCTGCACGGGCAATTCGACCACTGCGTCCTGAGGCGAATAAAAAGCAAAGGGGACTGGTTGTTCCCACCAGCCAGGGGAAGAGACTCTCCGGCAGGGAGATCTCCTCTGTCGTCGGGAAGTGGTGAGTCGGTTCCGCAGGGCTCCACCGGAGGAGTCGTCGTGCAGGTCGGCTCAGCGTTACCCTCGTCGGATTCTTAGGTCCTGTGGCGACTTCTGAAGATCCAGTCCCAAAAGCCCTGCTTTTATACAGAAAAACCCCCATTCATTCAGCCTAGCTGTCAATCAACACATGCTAAGTGGTGAGCGGGAAGGCTCACCACTTGGGCCAATCACTCCAGAGTGCGACCGGAGTTGGCAAGGCAACTCGGTCCAGGGTGCCTAAACCCCCTCCCACACCCCTGTGGTAACCCAGACAGAATGGCACCACTTTGGAGGGTCTCTGTACAGAGCCCGCCAAAAGTGGAACAAAGGGCTCGACCTTTGGTTTAGGAGTCACAGAGACGAACACAGACGCCATTTTACAAACCGAGTTCTGGCAGAAAATACCATCCGATAAACTTATTTAAGATAAGTAGACCAGTGGTACGTTAGAAATTAACAAAGAAAAAGTATCAATCTCCAACAATGGGACGAATCCCATAGGGTTATGTTCGGGGTCGAACATAACAAGTAGTTTCCACTGCCACCAGCCAAAACTCGACGAGGGGGGACGGGACAGTGCCCCCTCGAGTAACAGATCCAGGAGTAATCGAATTACCCCTACTAGTACGTCCACAATAAGATGGTTTGTACTAGTTCTGTTAGTAAATTTAGGTCTAGTAAAGCCAATGGTGACTTTACATGCCCGGGGAGACAGTAGTCAGTCCCCGGGTATGGAGTCTATGGTGGAGGTCCGCTAGGACGCCCCAGTGTTACGGCACGTAGGGTGCGGTGTAACACACATAGAAAAACATATGAGACCCTATGGAGTAAAAGACCCCATAGCCCATAGAACACATTGACATTCACAGGAATTACACACATACATGTCCAAGAGTGGGAGGAAAAGAGTCTCACTCTTGGCAGGATGAAAAAAACAAACTCCAGAAATCCAGCAAAGCTGCTGGGGGACTCACTAGGTTAGGAAATTCAGCCTAAACAGAGAATTCTCCCTAACAGGGATATTGTGAGAGCCCAAGCATTTTCAATAGGATCTTACATGAAGATCTCGGAAATATTGATGTAGAAAGTGTGATAATACAATACGTAGATGACTTGCTCGTCTGCAGTACAACTGAAGAGAAGTGCAGAAAAGACTCTATAGCACTGCTGAACCTACTAGCCACAAAAGGATATAAGGTAGATAAAGGAAAGTTGCAATACTGCCTAGCTGAGGTCCTTTACTTAGGACAGCTTATATCCAAAGACGGCAAACGAATACTACCTGACAGGGCAGCAGCCATACGTCACATGATAATACCGAAAACTGTAAAAGATATGGAGAAATTTCTCGGCATTTGCAATTACTGCCGAGCATGGATACTCGATTGTGCAGCTTAGACCCGCCCATTGCTCCAGGCATTGAAAGAATCCCAAAGGAATAATGCCGCAATAAAATGGACCATCGAAATGATGATGCAATACTTCAAGCTACAAGACATGATTGCACATGCCCCAGTTCTTGCGAACCCAGATTATGACAGGGAATTTTACCTATTCTCACACTGCAATGGCACACTGATGACTGCAGTATTGACACAGAAAACGTCCTTAGGCCACAAGCTATTGGCCTACTACAGCGGAATGCTGGACGCGGTAATGCAATGTGACTTTGTGTGCGAACATGCTCTCGCAGCAGCGGCCTTCGCGATTGAAAAGAGCGCCACAATTGTAATGGGCTGTTCGCTAACACTGTACGCATTCACTCTTCCCAATCCTAGAGCGATCCAAATCAACACTGACAACACAGAGAGCAACATGTTATGAAATGAAAGAAGACATGCAGGAGCACGACTGTGCCACATACGAGGGAGAGGAAGATGATATCCCCAAAGCAAGTGAGAATGCATTACAGGACGGTGAAATCTACTTCATAGATGGGTCAGTATCCATAGACACTGAAACGGGGGAAAAACACATAGGGATGGCCGTGGTAAGAATGGAAGAAGACAGCTATGAAACGATTGTCCGAAAAGCGACTCCCCTCTCATTTTTCTGTGCAAGCAGCTGAATTGGTAGCATTTATTGAAGCACTACATGCAGTGAAAGGAAGTTCAGCAATGATATATTCAGACTCAGCCTATGCTACCACAACAGTACATTCAGGATTATCACGGTGGCGATGGAGAGGGTTCCGTCGAGCAGATGGGTCGCCAGTCCAACATGCTACATTATTAAATGAACTAATAGAAGCACTAGCAGAACCATCAGTAGTGGCAGTGGTGAAATGCCAGGCCCATACCAACAACACAGATGCAATCTCATTGGGAAATGCGGCGTAGACGCAGCAGCGAAAAATGCCTCATATTTCAATGTACCCCCAACTGTTGAATGTATTGTTAAAACACCCATTACACAACCAGTAGAAGAAGGGTATAGCAACACAACAGTAACACAGATAATAGAACTACAGAGAAGAGCACCAATAGAAGAGCAAGAATTATGGACTAAATGAGGATGTAAGCAATCCCCTACAGACCTGATTTGGAGACAGGAGGTGACTGGAAAGGTAGAAATGCCAGTGGAATTATTAAAAGTAGCGTTCCAACAGTTACATTTCCCAGCCCATGCGACAAAACAACACATCGCAGCAGACATACAAGAGCACTGGTGTATCCCCAACTTGCAGGAGCACCTATCAAAGTTCATCATCGAATGCACCACGTGTCAAACATACAGTTCAGGGATGACACTAAGAATACTGCGAGGGACTTTACCGCAACCTGTGGGGCCCTTCAGAGAGCTCCACATAGACTATGCGGACATGGGAGAACGGTGTAATGCAGCAAGGTATTTGATTGTGGTGGTATGCCCCTTTTCGAGATGGGTGGAGGCAGGACAATGTCCCCACCCAGACGTAGAGTGTGCGGCTATGTTCTTGGTGTGGGAAGTGTTTTCCAGATGGGGGATTTGTTTTCCATATGGGGGATTTGTGATGTTATCAGATCAGATAATGGCACACATTTTGTGAATAGCCTCTTCAAGGAAGTGACATCACTTCTAGGAGTTAAGCACAAACTGTGTTCTATTTATCATCCCATGGCTAATGGCGTGGTGGAGAGGATCAACGGCCTGCTCAAAATTAAATTGTCCAAATTGTGCAACACACTCACTCACAAATAACTGAGTGTATTGCCTAACCCTAGCACTGTTGCAGCTCAGAACGCAAGCAAGCAAAGGCCACTACTTAAGCCCCCACGTAATTGTAACTGGCAGGCGTATACACACGCCACTCTCCCCAATAAGAAAGCATTGGATGCACACCGGGCTGCCACAGTGTGGGAGGAAGAATTTAAAGAATACCTTACTCAGTTGACACGAGCAGTGCGTAGTATAGCGTGCCAAATTGCACCACCCTTTACTGAAAATGCTGCAACAGACACTGTAACTCCAGCCCCAAACAGCCCAAATGGCCCATTAATGCCAGGAAATAATATCTACGTGAAGAGTTTTGTTCGGCGATGGAACTCGCCACGGTCCCATGGACCGTATGAGGTGGTCTACTGTACCGTCAAGGTGAAGGGACTGAAGTATTGGGTGCACCTCTCAGATGTGAGAAGGGCACGCGATACAGCACTCCCTCAGTGTGAACAAGTCAGCAACACTGAATTATTGAATGCAGATGAAACATAGGTATAAAGGATATAGTAGAAACAAAGTACAACAATGTGCTTGCATGAATGTCTCTCTCTCTCTTCCTTTGTCACTGTCATTCCATCTTTGTATCCTTCCTTCTGTTCCTTCTCTCTATATCTTGCTTACGCACCTTGAACCCTCTATCACGGTAACAATGCAGGCATGAATTCAGGAATGACATTAATGATATAATAACATCAATGTCTCAATACAAGTAAAGTGCACCATGAAAAAAAAAAGAAAAAGGGGGGTAAGGACGTGTAGCATTACATGAATGAGGTAAAGCAGAATGTTACAAAAGTAGTAAAATTATGCAATGTGAAAAATAAATATATGCTTGCCATTTAACAATTTTATATCGCCCCTCCAGGTGACACAATGACCGAAAGGAGTGCACTCCCAGAAAATGGCTTACTGTTAGTTAGTGATAGGATTGTTAATAGAGCTAACAAATATAACACTGTCGAATGCACATTGGAGTACTCTGCCGTTTTGCTATCTGTAATGCTATTCTTTATGGCCTGGTATTGTATGCTCTTTTGCCTTGTCCATGACATGAACAGAGGAGGGAGTGGGGCACAGCTGATATGGGAAGGGTCAACCTTAATTCGGAAGGGTATTAGTTGCCGTAATAAGGTGGCATGATAAGAATGAAACAAACGATTATGATGGTGATTATTTCTGGCCGAATGAACTAACTGAACAGAACATTAACGCATGAACAACCAATGACCCTACCTCATTTTATATTGCTGCTACCCGCGAACCACCAGGTCCACCAATGAAACGCCCAGTAAATAGCATTACTGACACAGCGTGGTCTGGGGTGTTCCCAATACATTATCGAAAAGTCCAAAGTTATAGGGGAAGGGAAAAAAGTGGGGCAGATACGAAAAGGTATGATATTTACCATGGCTTGCGATTAGACGAAATAGAAGATCCCCGCCATCCTGATCAGTCAAATAAATGGTATTCAGACATGAGCACAACAGCGAAACAAGCCACAAATGAGAGCTGTTATGCTCTCTTATTCCGCACGCATCAGGAACGCCCAAAATACTCGTGCCTAAGAGGTACCTTTGTCAGATGCCCAGTGTTTAGTTCATCTTGTATTGTGTAGGGTTCGGGCACACACGGTTACAATAGAGATGTTGCAGAATGAGAGGACATGCACAAGCAGACGCCAAGGAGTGCTTCGCATCAAAGAACAATTCTTCATCATAAAAGGAACGAGATTTGCAGAGAACAAATGGCATGATGAAACAATCGAGTGCAAAGCTGAGGCACTTAGAGGACTGACTGAGGAGATCTTTCAATGGGTAAAAGAAACATGCACCCCTGTATGGTCTCAGCATATTGCCAAACTGACGTGGGTCACAGCACTAGAAAAACCAATGAAAACACAGAAAGAAATACCACACAAACTGTGCTTCCATGGAGATGGGAAAGTGCCCATGGGCACCAACAGACAATGAAATAAGACAATCATAATTCCAGACATGAAGAAAGGAACGGCAGCCCTCGTGGACATGTATTGGATCTGTGGCAAACAAGCATACCTGCATCTCCCGGCGTCATTGAAGGGCACTTGCGCCCTAGCAACCCTGCATTCAGCTCTGATGGTAATCCCAGAAAGTTACGTCCAAGGTGGAAAAGGAAAACCGGCTGGCATATCAGCAGCAGGACAATCGGCTGGCATATCGGCAGCAGGGCAATCGGCTGGCATATCGGCAGCGCCCCTACCAGAAGTAACAGAGCCTCCAGCATATCAACTGTTGTCAGAAAAAGACTTAAAAAAAAAAAACTTTCTCGCAAAAGGAGATCATTCAACTATATCTCCTCTGAATTGTCTGCTCTTCTTGCTGCAATCCCAGCAAAATACAAGCTCTTCAACTCCACAGAGACATTCTTTCCTTCGCTCCTAACGCCAGGTCTCCAGGCTTGAACCAATGCCAAGTGGTTACAAATAGTGCGCTGGGAGCTGATTCAACTGCCTAACGATACTGAAGAGGGGTTTAACGTAATAAAGGTGGAGCTCTGTGGCTTGCGCCTAATGACAATGCAGAACCGGTATGTCGTAGACCTCCTCGCGGCGATGGACAGCGGTGTTTGCCGATAAATCGGGAGCGCATGTTGCACATTTGTGCCATCTGAAGATGCAGATAATGGAACACTTTCCCATGTCATATCAGCAGTACACAGCCTGGGAGAAAGAATGTCGAAAGAAGGGAGAGTAGAACCAACAACCTGGTTTGACAACATGTTCAGCTGGATACCGCGTCCTGGTTCAATAAAGTAATGAAAATGTTTGTTCCCATCATCGTCTTCATAATGCTATTTTTCAATGTGTGTGCCAATTAGGTATCCGATGTGCAAAATATATGCCTAACTCAGCTATGATGATGGTAACGATGGGCCGACAGACAACGGTAACAACTATGATAGATGCCCAAATGCAAACTGGGGAACTTAATGCACCTAAATATTGCATGACAGCAGTATAGCACCAGAATGGGGACAGGGTTGGCAATTTATATCATACCACCATAAAAGAACCCAGAGAGCTGCAATGGTACAATGAAGTATGGGTGGACCTGGATGGGGATGGAGGGATTTATATGACATGCACCCCCGACAAATATGCAAGAAAAGGGCACAGTCTGAAAAACGTATGTAGAGCATAGATGCCCATAAAAGGAACACCCGCATGGGATGAAGCTGTAGCTGAAGCTGAGTATTACCGAAGGGAGAATAAAAAGAACTAATAGTTTGTTACTTTAGATGTAACGAAAGGAGGGCATGTGTGGAGGTGAGGGGCCAGTAGGCCCCCCACCCCTCCTCTCCTTAGTACAAACTTGGATCATGTGCCTCCAATGGTGGGGGCTGCCCCCGTCGCCGTTATGCAATGTCAGCATTGGCTGGCATCTGTGTAGATGGGACCATCGTGCAGGACACAAGGCATCCATCTTTGTGCCACCTTGACGCCATCTTGGTAACTAGGCCTCACTGCGATAATACGCAAAGGCTTCTCTCCCCTCTGCAGCGCCGCACACACAGAACACATGGCCCCCACCTTTTCTCTCACTGTGTCTGGAAAACTCTGCGACTCCATTCTCACACTGAAGCCGGAAGTAAATTGCAACAAAGAACTAATGTAACAACTCACTCTTCCTCTGAGATCACTGTCCTGTGTGTGAACCAGCCTGAACCAAGCATCCATCTACACAAATCTTTCCATGCCCCCCTCACCCTCACCATTGGAAAATGACTGCTAGTGTAACCTCGTGTCCCTGCAAGGTATTCACTTGATGTACCAAATATGTGACCCCACCATGAGACCCGCCGAGTAGACCCCTGCCTAACATTAGGTCCCTGTCACAGTATATCGCCTCCTAATACTAACACATGCCAACGTGCCTTCGAGTCTTTACGAGTCCAGACCCAACCTTCAATCACTGTTATCAAGATGGACAACATAGTCCTTTAACCTGATGTTCAATATAAACCTCTGTTATTAACGATGTAAATACACATAAGACATTGATAGGTTTATAGTGATTTGTTCAAACGAATAGCAAAGTAATTATTTAATGTGTGCGTCATAGAAATGTATTATGTTAGATTAGTTAGTGATCACCTCTGCCTCACAGCAACCTGGCCTTCACCCCTCCTGGACACTGGCAACGAGTGACGTGAAGTCCATTCTCCCAGCGAAGGAGCAACCACTCCAGATGGAACCGTAACATCATCGCCATATGTACCTATACTGTCTGTCCAATCATGTACCGCTTCAACACCCTACACTAATTGCGTCATGTATGATGAAATTTACCTTTATAATACGATGTAACTGTGATTTGTGTTAGAGCTCTCTCAGGCAGCAGAGTTCTTTGGATGCCAAATATATAAACTATTTTTGAACTCACGCAACCTGTCCTCTTAGCCTTATTCCCCGTCCGGGGAGTGTCTCATTTATTCTTTTGCACGTCTAAAGATGGGGAGGGCGCCTACACTAGATTGCCCTTTGGTGGTCCAATGGTATTATTAAACAGGCTAAACATGGTTCTCTGTAGTTACCTTTTTGTGTGGTAATACCTCAAAGTAATGACACAAATCTCACTATTATGTTCGGCTGGTAATGGGAAGAGGTTTAAAGTACAAAACTGCTTCACACTATTTGAAATTTGGCATTTCAGTGATTTTAATCTTACTACATTGCCCTATGGCGTTACAAATAAAATATCATATCATTCATTGATGTTATGTGTTTCCTCAAGTTAATGATACAAATTTCCCACGACCATTTAAATGCTAACAGGTAAAAATATATAGCTAAACATATGGTGTCTGAAAAGTATCAACACGCCCAAGTGTTTATTTGCATATATCATTATTGATATATGCAAATAGACACCTGGGCCCCCAATACGGTTGAAAATGGCATCTAATGTGACTAATTAATTTCACTAGCAGATGTTGACACTTTGTTTATACAATGCACTAACTTGGAGTTACTCTGAATTGACAATCTGTTTATTATATTCATTACATTGTAGACCTTTTGAACGGCACCTGATGAAGGGATTTTGTTTCCCGAAACGCATTGTGCTGCTAACTTATGAATATAAAAGAAGATTTGGACAAAGAACCTATTATTGACGAGTGTCATTTCTAACCTTTCAAAAATAATTGTATTTTTAACATATATGAGTGTCTCAATGATTAACTTTTCTGTATAAATTGCTGACCAAATATTGACAAGAACATAGGCTGATCTTCAGCGAAAACGTGCACAGGGAAAGGGAGTGTCTGATACTTTTCGGACACCATCTGTTTTGCTATTGTTTTCCCAACTCCGTGTCAGGGCTGAGTTACCTCCACTGCACCCAAGTTTCCCTTAAACCTTACACACATACCACTAACGTGACTACTTAGGTGTGCCATTCGGATACAGGAAAAGATATATGATCAGGACATTAGCCAATTTGATGTCCAGTACCTTACATAACGATTTTATGTTGCACTAATGACAGGTATACAGAGTAATTGTTAGGTGATTGGATGAAGGAGCTTGTCTTTTAGTATTTTCTTTTAATTAGACAATGTGACAAAACATGGGAAGATAAGCAGGAATGTTTTATAATTGGAAGAAAAGGATAGGATGTACAGGACTTTTTTCATGTTTGGTTTTGTTGTTTTGGAGGAAGCTCATTCATTGGTTATTAAGGCAACTAGCTAAATGGCTTTTGAAATGGAGAGCTCGCCTACATCTTTTACTCCTTTTGATAAATTAGGATCCAGAGAGTTGTCCGAATACAGATGACCATTTATCTCCTTTCATATCTGTTGAAAGTGAAGTGGAATATGAACAGAAAACTAATGGTTGTTACTGGGCATCTAGATTATTTTGGTTGCATGAGGATACTCTGGAAGTGTATGAACAAATAGCCACTTGTTTCTGTGGAGAGATTTTTTAACTGAGCGTACAGTTTTTTAAATCATTTTAGAAGAAAAAATAACCTAGCGCTGCACTTGATGCAGACACACTAAAAACATTGTGGACATATCTATTTTTTTGTGTAGATTAGAATTGAAAGCATATATTAGGAGATTCGTTTTCATAGAAGAATAGGGTATAATCTCATTACAGTTAATAGGAAAAACAATGGTTCTTTTTATAGTCATCAGATAAAGAAAAAGTATATATTTAATTGACATTCATAACATATGTAATATTTTGTGATTACTGACATAGTCCCAAGGACATTTGTGTGGGATTAAAACAACGTAATTTAAAAAAAATAAAAACTACATTTTTATCTTGTGTCAATAGTCTTTAGAAGGACTTTTTGTGGTATTTTGTATATCTAACAGACTTGTAGAGCTGACTGAATATTTCCAAGGAAGAAGGCATTACCAGCATCTGTGAGATGTGCTCCATCAATCCTATACAGTTTAGGCATGTAGCACTGGATGTTGTTATTGGATATCCCATGCATCCCGTAGTCATGCACCTATGTACATACCATGTTGTTGACATTTA